>NC_064868.1:93805242-94136908 GCF_024139225.1 Suncus etruscus | reverse complement strand
TATTTGGGACTATTCTGACTCTGTGCTTGAGTTATCCCTGGCCCAGGATCAAATGGGGTGTCAGGGATCAAGTGGGGGTCAGCTTCATGAAAGGCAAGCATGTTATCCCAGTCCCCTCTGTTTTGCTGTGACACCTGGCAGTGGTCGGGACTTACTCCTAGTTCTGTGTTCAAGGATCACTCCTGGAGCTGTTTGGGGCACTCTAAGTGCTGCTGGGATACCCCAGGTGTGGCCTTAACCTCTACTGAGTCTCGGGTCCAATGGAGGCTCCTGCTGGGACCCTGACCCGGTTTTAAAGGAGACAAGAACCTAGAGACAGCCTCCAGGCAACCCCCATGAGATCCCCATGGATAAAAGAGGTGGGGAGATGAGATATGAGGAAACTCTATAGGAACCCCAGACCCTGTTGGGATCAGCATGGAGACTCTGGGGGGACACCTGCTTTGTGAGCTATATCCCTCTTTTGGGCTGTCTTCAGTGGAGCTTTCTGCAAGGGGCATGTGCTGGTCTTGCTCCAGGGCCTGCCTTCATGGACTGTTTGGTCCCCTACCAAATGAAGGTGGCAGCATTTCCAGCTTGGGCCCAGCCATTCTGCCACACCCAGGTACTGGGTTCAAGTTCTGGTGTGGCAAAGGGTAACTCAGGCCATGATGTCCTAAATGGAGGCTCCCTAAAGCTCTCAGGGAGCAGATCACTGTGCCAGGGGTGGCAGGAAGAGAAGAGCTTTTCTGGCCTCCGATCTGGCCTTGTAGGTCTCCTTGCTGCTGAAGCCCTACAAATGCAGCTTCTCGGGGCTATGACAGTGGCAGCCGCAAAGGCTTGGGGTGATGGTTTGCAGCCAGCCTAGGTACAGTGAGGAACAGTTTGAGTTTATTGTGCAGGATGCTGTAGAGTCTGGGTTGCCTTCACACAACACCCATCTGTGACCTCTGCGATTTGGGGACAAGGTGATGATGATCCGAGACTGCCTAGATACTCTTTGTCTGGGTTGGGGATACACACATTTCATGGGGGGGTAGGGGGCCTTTATTTGTCTTTCTGACAGGCCATTGATTCAGCAGAAACAGGTGTTTGGAAAAAGTGAGCTCAGAGTAAGGACAGGCTTGGCTCCAGGGATGAAGGAGGGACCTTTGGAGAGGACAGGCATATCCTCGTAGCCATGTGGGAAGTGTGGGTGGAAACAATAGGTAAACTTGTGGCTCCTGGGAACACACATAGGGTCCCCCCATTGTCCACGGGGGTGTGCAGAGATGCAATAAAAGCTCCTTCTGCCTTAGGGTACACCCCTGGAAGTGAATGGGCCAGCTCTGATCCCCAACACTGGTATCAAAACTTCCATTCTGGATGGGACCTTGGGGAGCCCAGACAATCTCAATTTCTTGGGGGCCAGACTGATAGGACACCTGGTTATTTGTGGGATTCTGTGGCTTGGGAGTGTCCCTGATTCCTGCCACCCAGAAAGGAAACACATACCTCTTGTCCAGTTCGTAGGACCAGGACCCACCCTTATGCAGTGAGCAAGCAATGTGACCCCTCATGGACGACCCAGGCTGAGTAAAGGCTGGCAGGGGAACTGGGAGGGTGGGCTGGTACCTGTTGTTGAGGCTGGGACTTGGGGTTAGGGGAGGGGCCGAGACGGGTGCCCTGAGGCCTGACTTCAATCAGCCCCTGGGCAGACGTGACAGTGCATGTCATGTTGGCATCTCCAGGATTGGTGTGGCTCCAGGGCCCTGCATTTAGGGGAGGCACAGGGAGTGGGGCGAGCTCTGGGCAGAGCTGTGCTGAGAGTAGACTGCAGGGGGCAGCAGCGAGCTGTTGAGGTGGGAACCCAAATGAACCTGTGGCTGTGACAGAAGGCTATGGCATATCGCTGTGACAGGTATGTGGGACACTGGGAACTGGGCCTGGAGGTGGGAGGGAGGGCCCCCTAGACTACCATGGGAGATGAGGTGAGGTGCGGGGACTTGGGACTACTGTCCAGGGTCAGCTCCCCTGGCCTACTAGGCTCAGTACCCCATGTTCTTTGGGATTCTCAGCAAGCACGAGGGTGGAAGGCAAGGTGCCAGGAAAGCAAGGAGGAACTGGGGGAGTTGAGAAAGCAGACGGGATGCAGGGTGGGCATAGCTGACAGCCCATTGGGCATACAGAGAGCAAGGCAGGGAGAGCGATGAAGGAATGTTCTGGCAAGGTAGCTAACTGAGAAGAGTGTAGGGGGCAGAGAGCAAAGGTAGGGGTGTCCTGGCAGGGGTGAGAGGCTGTGGCCCTTGAATGAATGGCCAGAAACCCAAGGTTTGAAGAGCAGGGCGAAGGAAGGACCTACTCCAGGATGAGAACCCATGTCCCAAGTCAAATCTCGCCAAGAATCCACTCGAAAAGCCCATGACTAAGAGTTCACCAGAGCCAGAGGATTGAGCTCTGTGCTGTGGTCACCATCGAGTAAGAAGGTGCAGCAGAAGTGCTCTGCCCTGACCTTCACTCCATCCTGTGGACACCTACCTGGGTCTGGATACGGTTGAGGCCCCGGAACCAGAGGATCTGGCCTCGGCGTAGTTCACGCTCTGCGTGGTCAATCTCTTCCTCACCCTCAGCCAGCTCCTCATCTGTCAGATCGTCCTTCCCCGGCCCACGTCCAGCTTCCTTTAGGCACTTGAGCTGGCTACTGGGTATGGTGGCAATGACCTAGGACAGAGGTACAACATGTGTGACACAGAGTCAGAATGGGCACACCCCACTGCACCCTGTGGCCACGTCACCTAAATGCTCGGCTGCAGGCAGCAGCAGCCTTTCCTCCCTGTGTGCTAGCAGCCAGAGAGGCCTGGGGGATGGGGGATTCCAGGGCCTTGAGGATGTGGTTCCTGAGGCCAGGCTTAGAAGCAGTTTCAGCTAACAGTTTGATTTTGGGGGTCTCCTGCTGCCCATAGCCCTTGATCTCAGGGGTGCAGATGCCTGGAAGCTGCCCCTCTGGAAGCACTTCCAAGCCTCCCAGTCACAGTCTCTCCTCCCTGAGCAAAAGGCCAGTGGGAAGTTCAATATCCAGCACCTCATATGGTCCCCTGAGCCCCCACAGGAATGATCCCTGAGCTCCAGCTCTGAGCATTACCCAAACTGAATAAAATAAACACCCCCCACTCCCGTCTTCTGCTGGAATCAACTGAAATTGTGAGTGGAATGATTCTGAGTGAGCCCAGAAAGTATTTCAAGGTCCTGACTGGTGAGGGCAGGAGGGGGCTGGGAAGATTCAGGGCACTGAGCTCAGCCTCGGATATAACAGGGACACTTTCTGCCTGCTGGCTTAGAGAAGGGGGATCACTGTCCAGGGGCGTAGAGCTGAGTCTTGTTTGCAAAGGGAGCAGTGAACCATATAGGTTTGGAACCATATAGGTTTGGAACCAAATAGATTTGGAAACTTAGACTTGTCTTGGAGACACTTGAGCAATCCTAGGCCCTGGGGCCAGAGAGCAGGACACAGCACTGCCATTCCAGGTCCCTCTCAGCCAGTATCACCTAGAGTGGGGCTCAGGCCTGTGAATTTGCCAGCTCTGTGAAGAACTGTAGGGGACAGGGCTTGAGTCCTGGTGAATGTCAGTGGTCCCAGGGGCACCAGGAACAATGCATCAACTGTCGTCAGATCCTTTATTGCTGACAAAAAGCAGCTGCAAGAGACCAGACTTGGTGGGTGACAGGGGTTGGTCTGCCATAATGTGGTGCTGAGCATGAAAGGGTGCCCTGTTTCCACAAAAATCCCTATCTCCCAGGGAGCCCTATGTAGTGGGTTGCACCTCAGGAGGGCTATAGTCTGCACAGGAAGGACAGACAGGCAGGGAGTGAGAGGTAGTAGCACATGTGCCTGAGAGAAGGAAGCTTCCAGAAGGACAGGCAAAGAGTGATCAAGACCTGAGTGATTGGAAGGTGCCTCCTAGAGTCATGGCTAAGTTCTGAAATGCCAGAAGAAAGTTGGAACGAAGACCACTGAGGAATTGGGGATACAGCCATTGTGGCCTCTGGGTGGCCTGGGAGGAGCTGAAGGAAGAGGCAGAATATGAGACACCGTCCTAGACACAGACCACAAATTGTGGCCTGAAAGGGAAAGGAGATAATGCTAGAGGATGACAGACCAGCGAGAATGACAAGACAGTACAGGGCTATGACGATGGTCTCCAGCAGGGGACCACAGGCATGGCTTGGTCTCAGTGGGAAGATGGAACGTAGGTGTGCTCTAGTTGTGGGCAGTTTAGTGGAGGGTGGGGTGGAAGGAACTAGAAGGATACAAGGGAAGTGGCAGAAAGGGGTGACAAGTTATTGATGGTTCTGGAGTACAACATTCCAGGGTACCTCTGTGAAGACAGGAAGGACAGACGCATCCTGCATGCCCGACTGAACCTGGCGCTGATGCTCTGTCCTTGCTGCCTTCCACCAGAAGCTTAGAGGACTGTACATGGGCATCAGAAGGACTCAGGTCAGCCAGGGCCTGGGGACTCTGCAGGATGAGGGGTGACAGTAGAGTGAGGGCCAGAGGCTGAGGAAGAGTTTGGAAAATGAGGAGATGGAGGGACAGTGGGTAGCCCAGTGTGCTTTCTCTCTCCCCTTGAAGACAGTGGCAGCTCCCTAGAAACTGAGTGAGCCGAGCAGAAGTGGGTATCCATGTTTGCGTGTGTGCTCAAGTCAGGTCACACAGACCTCACCCTTGCAGGTGAGTGCTTGCCCTGAGCCAGATCCTGGGGTTCCCATCCACACCTACATGCCTGCTCCTCTGACCGAGGCACTGGTACTGTGCTCTAGAATTTGGGGGTAACTCTAAAGTTATGGTCTTGGGGCTCTGAACCCTTATCTGTGCCCCACTTTTGCTGCATCCACAGAGCACAAGGCCTCCTACTTTCCCAGTCTGCCAGCCCTTTCATGGCATTTCCCCTGCCACTCAGCTTGCAGGACATGACTATTGACTCCTGCCCCTGGGCTGTGCATCCTGCCTTCAGGGCTGTTTCACTGCTGATCCTGCCACAATCCTTGGGGTGGGCTCAGAAGGTCTGAGTGGCAGGGCCAGGGCTGTCCCTGATCCTCCAGCAAGGCTCTATGCCCATCCCCAAGACTGTCATCCCACAGAAGAGAAGGGGTGATCCAGGCAAACACTCACCTGGCCCCAGAGCAGCTCCCCAATACCAACGAACAGGCACCAGAGCCACTGTTCCGTGGACAGGGGGGAGCAGCTGAAAGGCTTCCCACCAAACTGCACGATGATGATCTGCAGGGAAAGGGACCAACTGAGCCACTGTCCCCACCCTCGCCAGTTCTCAACCTGCCAAACAGTCCTTCTCAAACCCCACCCTCTGGCCCCAATGCCACTGGCCCTGTGCTTTTCGGGGACCCCTCCAACCTGGAGAGAAACAAGGCCAGCAGGTAACCACGTGCCATGTGCGGGGTGCAGGGAACTCTGCCAAGAACCTTCTGGAGTGTGGGCAGGCCCCTTCCCAGAGCCCACCTGGATAGCGAAGGTGCCCAACACAATGGAGCAGAAGATGGGGTTGCTGAAGATGCCCCGAAAGACGTTGCGCTCGCCATGGATCTTGCGTGCATTGATCTCGTTGAAGAGCTGCATGAGCACGAAGGTGTTGAAGATGATAGTGTAATGCTCAGATGGCGGCGAGTGCAGTGGCGCATTTCTCCCACTGTCGATGTCGAAGAAGACCTCCCCTGCAAGCCCAGGGTGTCAGACCCGCCAGGGAGCACCCCTAGCCCCAGACACTGCAGCTCCACAGTACCCACACTTCAACAGGGGTCAGCATCCATGGGAGTGCACAAGCCTGCACACCCACAGTTCAGACCCCTGGCATGAAGGGTCACTTCTGAGTCCAGATGGACACAGAAGCAAATGTTGGCTAAACCCAATTCTCCAGGAGCAAAGAGCCAGTACCCAGAACCCTCTCCGTCAGCCTCTGCTCCCTGCCTCCACTCCACCCCTTTCCTCTCTTCCCCTGATTTCCTCCTCTCCGTTCTTCTTCCCCTCTCTCTCATCCCCCTATCCCCTCCTATTTTCCTCTTTCCCATCCCTCTTATCTTTCCTCCTCCCTTTACCCTTCTCCTTCCCCTACTCCTTTCCTCTTGCATCTCCTCTGCCTTCCTCTTTACCTCCCCTTTCCCCTCTTCTTTCCCACCTCTTCCCTTTCCCCCTCTCTTGGTTCTCTCTCTACCCCCACTTATGGCTGAGCTCTATGCTCACCATCTCCTGGAGAAATGTGGGGTATAACTAGGGGAGGCCTGCAGTACATCCCCTCAGGAGCCTGTGGCCCTCAGTGCACATACACAAAGTGGGCAATTCAAAGGTGAGGGCTGGGGATGCTCACAGGAACTCTGGCTCCTGCGGGCTGGCACCTACCCACGAAGAGCAGCGTGAAGATAATGGTGAGCTGGTACACGGCATGACCCAAGATGTTCTTCATCATGGTGCGGGAGATGAGCGGCTTGTCCCGGCCATATGGCCTCCGCAGCAGCAGCGCCTCAGTGGGTGGCTCGGTGGCCAGGGCCAGGGAGGCAAACGTGTCCATGATGAGGTTCACCCAAAGCATCTGCACTGCTTTGAGGGGCGAGTCCTGTGGGGAGAGGCTGGGATGGTCCAACTCTTCTGTACCATTCAGGATGCACCTGTCTTGGGGACCCTTTGGGGCTGATCTGTGGGTTCAGAGAGGTGCTGGGTTGGGCCTTGAGGGGTACTTATTGCAGGGTAGAGGCTTTCCACTCTTGTGGCCCTCAGCTGTGGCACAGCCCTGAATGAGACTCACGGTGGCCCCTCACCCACCTGTGTGATGCAGGCACCCGTGAAGGCCACAATCACGGCCACTACATTGACCGTGAGTTGGAACTGCAGGAACTTGGAGATGCTGTCATAGACGTTGCGTCCCCACATCACTGCCTTGACAATGCTGCTGAAGTTGTCATCCGTGAGGATGATGTCTGAGGCCTCCTTGGCCACGTCTGTGCCCGCAATGCCCTAGGGACCACACATGTTCCTGAAGACCAATCCCTCGTCCCTGTCCACCCTCATCCTTCCTGTCCTCCTCTTCTCAGCCCTGTGTATTTGGAGGAATACCCCATCTTTGCTGTCAGCAACCTCCACATCCCTCTGGTTCCCAGTTCTCAGAGGTGTTGGCTGCACTGTGGGGCAGGCTGGACTCCCTCCCTTTCACATCCTGCAGAAGGCTACAATGACAGGCATACCTGTGAGGGCAGCACCCTCCAGGCAATCTGCTCCAGATGCAAAACTAACTTCCTGGGGGTCAGAGTGTAGTCCAAGTCAGGGAGCACATGAGCAGCATGTGGCACCACTTACCCTGTATATGGCCAGGTGTGGACCAGGGGGCTCAGCTGTCTGTGTGCCACCCTAGGGCCATGCATCAAGACCAGCAAAAAATGGCTTCATGGGCAGCGCAGAGCCAGAGCTCTCGCCCATTGTTCTTGGACTGACATCACTTCAATGGTGCCAGGATGGGGTGAGGCAAGTATAAAGAGACTAGACCCACTAGTATCCCAAATAAGTAAGCTCAGGACTTACTCCTGGTTCTGTGCTCAGGAATGACATCTAATGGTAATTGGGGAACCCTGTGTGATGCCAGGGATAAAAGCAGGCTCCTTTCTGTTGTTCCAGCTTCTCTCTCTCTTTCTCTCTCTCCAGTCCCAAGGATCAAATCCAGGCTTCACACATGATATGGAGTGCTGCACCCCCTCCCAGACCCCAAGCATCTCTAACTGCCCTCTTCTCTGGCCCCATAAAGAGAACCTTGGAGTGGAAGGAAGCTGGCCATACCAGGACATAACTATGTGCCCAGGGAGCTGGCTGGCACCATGCATCTTACCATGGCAAAGCCCACATCTGCTTTCTTGAGAGCAGGCCCATCATTGGTGCCATCCCCAGTCACGGCCACCACCTGTCGCTGGTCACCACTGGTGCTGTCGATGATACCTGGGGTATAGAGTGGGGCTACCTGTCCCACCATGTAGCTGGTTGGGGGACTGTTGGAGGTGATAGCCAATCATGTTCCCTCCACACACCCCAACCCCATAGCTACCACACAGGCAGGGTTTGGCCAGGGACTCAGGTCAAGTGTATACTCAGAGGAGACCCCAGGAAGCACCAACCCCTCTTGCGTCTTTGTATCTGGGAAGTCTGAGTGGGACTCTGTGATACCCATTTTCCTGATGAAAAAACCGAGGCACAGGAAGGGAGCAGTTTTTGGCAGCAACTGCTTGAGAGCCAAGGCCCCTGCATCCTAGGCAGGCCAGAGTCCAGTGGCTGCGCTGTGGGCAGGGGCCGAGGTTACCTTTGACAAGAGTGTGCTTGTCCGTGGGCGAGGATCGGGCAAGGACCCTCAGCTTGGGCCACACCTTATCCAGTCGCTCCTGCTCGATCTGAGGGGGAAGAACAGGCAGCTGCAGGACCCAGGCTGACAGGATGGGACCAGCTGGGTGCGCGGGGGCAATACCTCTCCCTTCTCATTGCGGATCCGCCGGTTGAACTCCTTCCCCTCCAGACACAGGAAATCCTCCCCAGGGTGGATGATGCCGCACTTGGCTGCAATGGCCCGGGCAGTATTGATGTTGTCCCCAGTGACCATGCGGACTGTGATGCCCGCACGTTGGCATTTGCGGATCGCTTCTGGGACCTGGAAGAGACCAGAGCTGCTTGTGGGAGAGAGGTTTTCAAATTCCCTAGAACCCAAAGTTGGACTCAAAACTGTCACCCTCATTTCACTTCCAGAAAGGTTCACTTCTAGAAACTAGCAATAGTCTCAGTGCTGGAGACTGCAGCAATAGGAGAGTAGGTAAGGTGCTGGCCTGGCATGGGAATGACCTGGGTTCAATTTTCAGCACCCAGATGGTTCCTGATCACTTCCAGGAGTGATTTTTGTTTGGGGGGCCATGCCTGGAGATACTCAGGGGCTACTCCTGGCTCTGCGCTCAGAATTTAGTCCTGTCAAACTTGGGGGGCCCTATAGGAAATTTGGGATTGAACTTGGATCCAAGGCAAGCATCCTCCCCACTGTGCTACTGCTCCAATTCCAGGAATGATTCTTGAGTGCAGAGCCAGTAATAAGCTCTGAGTACCACTGGGTGTGGGCTCAAACACCCTCTCTCCAAATTAATCTCAGTGCTGGGTATCTAAGAGCCACTTTGAGGTGGACTTAGCACTGCAGCAAGAGGAGGTGAGGTCCCCCTAGAAGAAGAGGCTACTGCACTGAGTTAGATGGTTGGCACTTGAGAAGGTCATCAGGGAGAGAAGGGGGCTCCATGTTCAGGCAGCCGCCAGTAGGCCCATTGTGGCCCCATTGGGCCTAGTGCAAACCAGAGAGAGATGCAACACTGGGGTAACCCTGAGAACAGGGTGAGCTGAGGGCCAGGAGTCATTAGGGAGGGTCGATGTTAGCCAAGTGGGGTACAGGGTGTGGGAGAAGGAAGTGAGCAGAAGGTGAAGAAAGGGTGCTTTGGGCTCCAGGTAGAGTGCCCCTGAGCAGCAGCTCCTGCCTCTTGGCCCAGGCTGAACCATGGTTCAGGAAAGGGTTTGTATCTGACTCTGTCTACCTCAGCAACACCTTTCTGACCTTGGCAAACACAGGGGTGCTGGGTAATGAACCCAAGGAAGGGGAGTTGACTCACCTCAGGCCTCACAGGGTCCTCGATGCCCACCACAGCAATGCAGGTGAGCTCGCCGACCACCTCATTCTCGTTGTCCCAGTCGGGCTCCTGGGCTGCTGTAAAGTCCCGGTAGGCAATGCATATAGTGCGCAGTCCATCACATGCCATAGGCTCAATGATCTTCTTCACCATTTCTTCCCGGTCCCGTGGCCGGAAACCACGCAGCTCACCGTTGCTGTTCAAGATGTTGGTGCACCTGCAGCAGGCCAGACAGACAGGGGGCAAAGCCCATGGGGGAATCTGCTGCCCTGCATATGAACCCCTGTTTCTGCTCTTCCCAGCATCTCAGCATGTGCCCGGGTTTGCAAATCAGGTGCTGCTGAGTTCAAATGAGGTGACAGCACAGAGGTGGCCCTTGAGAATGCAACTGGCATCTTCATGCACACAAGGCAGACCTGAGCCCTAATAGCTGGGGCTGGATAGGAAGGACACCACCCCCTGGGCCAGCACATCTTCTCATGCCTTTCTTAGGCATCCCCCAGACACTGCAGAGGATTGGCCAGGCAGGCAGAAGGGCCCAGAGTATAGCTAAGAAGGGAGGAAGGGGCTGCTGCAGATGGCAGTCATAGTTCCTGCTGCAGTGCTCAGACCTGGGAGCTCTGCCTGCAAACGTGGACCGATCACAGGGGGAAACTGAGACATACAGTGGGGAAGAAAGTGGTTAAGACTCTTGCAGCCAGAGAAGACGTGAACCTAGCTGGTATGCAGAGCATGGTTTCAGAAATTGGGTTTTTGGGGGACAGAGAGCACAGCAGTTGAAGGCTCTTGCCTGGCATGTAGGCAGTCCAGGCTCAACTTCTGGCACTGCCTTGAGTAGCCCTAACCCCATCAGCAGTGACCACTGAGCATTGCTGGCTGTGGGCCCAACCCAAAGAATCCAAATCAAATCGATAGGAATTGAGTCTTTAGTGGTGTGGAGGCAAGGGGCACACTGAAAAAGCCAAATGAGTGGCCAAGGCCCCAAATCCCTCCAGCTCCCCAGATGGACCCAGTATAGGGTTTGAGAGAAGGTGCTTTCGAGCTTTTCGAGCAGGCAGCCCTGGGAGACTGGACACGATACAGCAGCATCAGGAAGGTGCCCAGGGCCGAATGCTGGGATGATGGCAGTCCACCCCCTCCTGCCAGTTTTCCTAGCACATAATTAAAACCAACCATTCCACAAACCCTCTCCACATGTGTCCAAGCACTGACTAGGAGTGGGTACCCCTGGCCAGTGGATAAAGTCACCGAAAACCAACTACAGACAAAGCCCTGAAAATACTGAGAAGGGCTCACATCATCTGTGCCCTCAGCTGGCCAGCAGCACGGAGGAGCAGGAATTGCCTGTCCAACATGCCAGTGGCAGAACACTGACCCGAGTCTCTCGGGCACCACTATTGGGTGGTCCTGGCAGCTGAGTGTCACCAGGAAGCCTGATGTCCATAAATACCTGCAATAGGAGATCTACCCTGGTATGCAAGCAGGATAATGTTCCATGGGGCCTCCCCAGCCTACATGTTGCCCTCATACCCCAGCTCTTCCCTTCTTGTATAAGGTGGCCGACAGCACTGAGAATGGTTGTTTGGAGAAAAGCTTTCACACTATCCATGGCCTCATGATAGCTGAGTAGTGCTAATATAAGGGAGGATGGTTGATGCAGTTGGGCAGGCCTCAGCCAGGAAAAGGGCCACACCTGGGTGAAGCCCCAAACCTGTCAGGTGATCTATGCCCACATATTAGAGTGATCCCATGGCTGGGAACGTTCTGAAATTAGCAAACCCAATGAGGAATCATTAGCAGGAATGGGGGCGCTTCCCTGAGGGTTCGTGGGGGCACTCACTTTTTCAGCAGGATCTCCGAGGCACCCTTGCTGAAGAGGCGGAAACCGCCGTGGGGAGTGCGGATGACGGTACTCATGGACTTGCGCACTGAGTTGAAGGTGTAGACCTTGAACAGCTGTTCTTCAGGCATCTGCTCCCTTACCGGCTGGAAGTCCCGTTGCAGGTCCAGGATGAATCCCAGCAGGGCACACTCTGTCTTGTTGCCTACGTGGCGAGGGAGGCCACCTTCCTTCTCGGGAGGCTGGGAGGTGAGAAGTAGGGGGCTGGCACTCGAGGGGCTCCCTGTTGGTGCACAGCTGGGTTCTCCCCATTCCCTGGGCCTTGGACAGCGTTCCAGGACCAATGGTCCAGGCTTGGACATCAGTAGAGGTCAGAGACCAGGCAAGAAGCAGAATCCAGGGCCCGGAGAGATAGCACAGTGGCGTTTGCTTTGCAAGCAGCCAATCCTGGACCAAAGGTGGTTGATTCGAATCCCGGTGTCCCTTATGGTCCCTCGTGCCTGCCAGGAGCTATTTCTGAGCAGACAGCCAGGAGTAACCCCTGAGCACTGCCAGGTGTGGCCCCAAAACAAAAAAAAAATAAGCAGAATCCAGCCTGGTACTGCTGAACAGTCTTCCTTTGGGGGCGCACACTTGGCAGTCCTCGGGGCTTACTCCTGGTTCTGCACTCAGGGATCATTCCTGCTAGTGTTGTAGAGCAAGCAAGGCTCAGCTATATGCAAAGCAAGTACCTGAGTTCCTTTATCCAGCCCAGTCCCCTGAGCAGTGCCATTGGATGGAGCCTAGTGGCATGGGCTCATGAGGCAGTGCTCCCATCAGTGTTCAGGGCCCTGTAGACTATGCATGTGGAGTCCATCTTGGGTTACCTCCATACCAGGAGCGAGCACTTGCACTTCAGCCCCATTGGTGGCCCATGGGCCCTGAGAAAGCCCCACCTTGCCCCTCCCTTGCCAGCTCACTGTGCTCACTAGGATTTTCGTGGTGTAGGCACTGTTGATGGAGATAGCATGGACCAGCAACTCGAGGATCTTGGGGGTCAGGGCATTGGGAGCCGGAACTTCTTTGTAGTGAGTGTCCCCGAGGTAGGCCTGCACCACGGTCATGCGGTTGGTGGTGAGGGTGCCTGTCTTGTCGGAGCAGATGGCCGTGGCATTGCCCATGGTCTCACAGGCATCCAGGTGCCGCACCAGGTTATTGTCCTTCATCATTTTCTGGGACAAGCACAGAGGGGCTTCTTGGGGTGCTGGTGCAGATCTTTACCACAGCACATGGGGCTGTTTCATCTAACCAGTGGCCAAGCCCAGGCAGCAGGTCTTTGGGCATCTGAACTCTTGCCAGACTAGATGTGTTTCCCCAGCCTGTGATTCCCTCCATCCTCCTCCCCCCACCACATCCCAGGCCTCCTGCCAATCCCCCCGGGCACTCCCACATTCCTGTATTCTACTCTCTGTTCCTAGGGTACCCCCTCTTGCTCAGTAGGTCTCAGCTGCCTGCTGCCCTGCTGCCCTCAGATTCCTCCTACCCCACCCAGACTCTGTTATTACCTTGACAGAATAAGCTAAGGAGATGGTGACAGCCAGAGGCAGGCCCTCAGGCACTGCCACCACCAGCACGGTGACCCCGATGATGAAGAACTTCACAAAGTACTGAACGTACACAGGAGTGCACTCGCCCAGCCATGCCCGGCCCTCGATGACAAAGGTCTCGATGACGAAGTACAGGACCAGGATGATGACAGTGATGGCCGACATCACCAGCCCTGCCCGCCCCCGAGCCGGTGACACATGTCGGGCAATGGGGAGAGAAAAGGCAGAGGGACAGGCCCACTGTCAGGGCTCCAGGCCCAGAGGGAAGTATATACCCAGCCCCACCACTTGCACCTATCCACTGCGCCCACCTGCCTTGCCGATCTGCACAGCCAGCTTGGTGAGCTTGCCCTGCAGCACAGACTTCTCTTTCCTGGGCACACTTGGCTTCTTCTTCTCCCGCTCCTCCAGCTCTCCACCCTCGGCACTCTTTAGTGGCTGCATCTCCATGGCCGCTGCACCTGTTTGCTTCTTAGCTGTACAAGGATGGATACACATTCAAGGCCGGCCTGGGGGTCTCCTCTGACCTTCTCCTGAGACGCTTGGGTCTCAGGAGCACACAGACCTGTGTATATGTGTATATGACCACAGCATACAGATGGGAGGAGGCCCTGCCTAGATCAGCCTAAGGATCTGTACCTGAGAGCAAAAGCTTGTGGCCCCCAAGGAATATATCACACCACAGAGAAATCTCATCAACCATGGGGTGTCAGGCATTGTCCCCTGAGCCCCATGCATCCTCGGCCACCCCACCATGGCCATACCTTGGCCTTCTCTCCTTGTACTGCCTGCTGCCCCCCACCCCTGTCACTTCACACATTCTGCTCCAGCACACCAGGTCCTGGAGAAGGGACAACCTGGCTGCCAGTTGCCTGTGGCCATGCCCTGGGCTCTTTCTACCCTAGGGGCTTCTGGCTCCTGCCAGCTCCATGGACCCACCCAGCAATCCCAAGTTCCATGTAATTGCAGTATATGTGACGGCCCTTGACGTGCTGTCCTGTGAGGCAGCCAGGCCTTAATCTCCTTGGTATTCTCCGAACCTGAAAGCGGTGTCCACAGCCCTTCCTTTGTTTCTGTGGGCTAACCTCTGCCCTAGCCTGTCCTGGCTGAGCTCTTCTCTGCATCAATGGCTCTGCCCAGTAAGTGGCTCTGCCACTCACCTGCTACTTAAGAGCAGCTCCTAGTGGCTCCCCCCAAGCTCCCATGACCCCCACCCTTCTACGCCCAGACCATTACCTTTGCTCTGGCTACTGTCCACGACCCCATCCTGCTGCTTACCTACAATGGAAGAATAACACGAATGTGAGGACACCCATGAGTATGGAACACAGTGAGGAGGAGTCTCGGGCACATTCTGTGTCTGGAAGGACAGCCTCTATGTGTCAAGTCTGCTGCATTGTAGGGTTCCCCAGCCCTAGGGAGCCAGATGAATGGAGGCTGGGGGTCAGTTCTGGGAATATGGCTGCACCCCACAGGCATCAGGGCACAGGATGGACTGAGACAAGAGTGCTCCCGGAAGATTCTGTACTTGCTTCCGGTTTCCAGGTTCAGAGGTGGGTTCTTCTGGGGGGTGAGGCCCTGAGTCCCCACCAGCCCAGACCCACAGGACAAGAAGCATCAGATCTTCTGGCCTTGGTGTCCAGTGTTCTCAGAGGTCTCATCTGCTGGCAGATCCACAGCCAGACCTGCCGCCACCCCACAGAAGCAAGAGCCTCGGGGACCCCAGGAGCAGAAGTTTCTGGCCTGGGGCTCAGATGGGGATAAGAGTGGGTTTCGGGCCGGAGAGATAGCATAGCGGTGTTTGCCTTGCAAGCAGCCGATCCAGGACCTAAGGTGGTTGGTTCGATTCCTGGTGTCCCATATGGTCCCCCGTGCCTGCCAGGAGCTATTTCTGAGCAGACAGCCAGGAGTAACCCCTGAGCACTACCGGGTGTGGCCCCCCCCCCAAAAAAGAGTGGGTTTCAGGGTGGAAACACCTGGGGTTGATACAGCACAAGAAGGAACCAGATAAAATATGGGGGGACATCAGCATGACAGGAAGAGTGAAATGAAAGTGTCCCAAGTTGAAGGGGACTCAGGATCAAAGCCAGAAGGCAAGAAGAAAAATTGGGCACATGGAGGGGGCCAGGAAACTGAGGGAGGGTGGAGCACTCCCTGATACACCCTCCCCAGGCCACCTAAGCAGAGTCTAGGGGCGCTGAGGGGAGTGGACAGGGGTGGGACCTGGGGAGTTGGGGTTGTGGGAGTCAGGGCAGACAAATCTGACTGAAGAGAGTAAGCCTGTAAAGGTGTCCTGCACCCTTAGGAGAGAGTCTGGAGGGTCCACTGTTAACTGACCAGATCTGCTGGACTTTGGGAATGAAGGCTGGGGTTTGGGTCACCCCCTCACCTCCTGCAGCCTGGCCAGCCTATTACCCCTCACAGCTCAGACCCCAGCTTTCTCCAGTCTGGCGACCTGGGGAACCCAGCTCTGTGAGCCCTTCTGAAGGTGCCATTGGTCCTATGATACCCCATCACTGCATCTCTGTAGCCTTGGGCATTTTTTGGGAATCAAATCCTGCATTCAGGAAGCTCTGGCTTCTTGCTCCACAGGTCCTTGGCTGCTGGGATGACTGGGGAGGGGCAGGGGGCCTGAGGAGTGGGAGCCTGTGATGATGGCTCTGGGGGAACCAGGACTGGGCCCCACCTAACCTTTCTTCTCTTTCTTCTCCTCCTCATCTCCCCCGGCCCCGAGCAAGGTGAAGATGATTCCAGTCTGGGAGTTCACACCCACAGCAGTCACCACCATTCTTCCAGAGCCTTCCATGACATGAGTGCCTGGCACAGCAACACAGAGCAGAAGGCTGAGATTGGCACCAGCCGGGTTTCTCACAAAGAACCTTGCGGGCTGCACAGAGCCCAGGCCAGGCTCCAAGATGCCTCCTGCTGGCTCTTGGCAGCCATTTGCCTGTGAGCTTGCATACTGGCTCTCTGCAAAGGGAATCTCGAGAGCTGTCGTATTTTCCGGCGTATAAGGCAACTTTTGAAACAAATAAAAGTCAACCGAAAATCGGGGGTCGTCTTATACACCGAGTATATCCCGAAAAATGTTTCAATATGCCGCTAAACGAAAATTGTCTGAATACTGCCAGAAAACGAATTTTCCCACTCGATCCTGCACCAATCACTGCAAGGCTGCTCGGACCGCCTCTCTAACTCAGCTAATCCAAGCAGGCTTTTTATGCATGCAAATTAGACAATGTTCTGGACCTGAATCTACACTGTATAAAGCGTGCTCAGATTGGCCAGAGTCAGAGAGGAAGTCTATTACAGTATAACCTTTGAACCTTTGCTTGTTGTAATTGGCTCACTGTGGTACATACAGTTGCAGCACAGGAACGTTCTGTCTGATACAGTGAATATAGGCCTAAACCTATGTTTCAATTGCAAAATTAGGGGGTCGTCTTATGCGCCCAGTCGTCTTATACGCCGGCAAATACGGTAGTTCAGGGTGTCAGGGTGTTGGACGAGGGTGCCTCTCACCTGACAGCAGCATGGGGTCCTTGTTGACTGCCTTGCGCACATGGTCAGATTCACCAGTCAGCGAACTCTCGTCAATCTTGAGGTCATTGCCCTGAATGAGCACACCGTCGGCGGGCAGCAGGTCCCCTGCAGCAGGCCAGTGCCAGTGCAATTGAGAGAGCAACCTGCCACACATGGGTTCGCTTCCTTCCCCCTTTTCAGGGGCTCCCTGTGGACCCCACACGGCCGTGGCAGGCCCACATTGCCCTCCTGCACACTCACCATATTTGACCTGTGCGATGTCCCCCACCACCAGGGCAGCCACGGGAATCTGGAGGAGCTGCCCGTTGCGGATGACCGTGAACTTCTGCTCCTGCTCAATGCGGCTCTGGAGGCCACGGAACTGCTTCTCCTTGCTCCAGTCATTGAAGGCCGTGACCAGCACCACGCAGATGACGCTGAGCAGGATGGCCGCACCCTCAATCCAGCCAGCTTCTGCCTCACCCTCATCCTCGGCACCAGCTGACACATTTCCACACACTGTACAAGACAGGGCAAATGGGCAGCATTTGCAGGTACCTCTCTGACTACACCTGCGGGTCTGCTAGCTCCTTTGCACTCACCTTCGCTCTCCTCCCCAGGTGGCGCATAGAAAGACAGACCCAGGGACACAATGGCTGCCACCTCCAGAATAATGAGTGTCACATCCTGTAGGGCTTCCCACACCAGCTGCAGGAAGGTCTTGGGCTTCTTGGGGGGGATGAAGTTCTGCCCATAGATCTGCCTGCGCTTCTCCAAGTCAGTTGCGTTGTCAGTCAGGCCTGGCAGGGACAGCTGGGTTAGAAGGCAGCGAGTAGCATGGAGGGGCATGGAGCCCCTCACCTCCCTACTCCTGGGAGCTCCAAGCCCCGCTGGCCTCTTAATTTCTGAAAAGCCTGGAAAGGGTGGTGCTGGGGGGGCTATGCAGTCCCCCAGAGCCCCAGGACAGTCACCGAGACAGAAGCAGAAGAGGGGAGAAACAGGCCTGGAGGAGACAGTGGGGTAGGTGAAGAATGCACCCCAGAGCCAGCCCATCAGCGATGGACAGAGTATGCATGGCCTCCTGGTACCCACAAGAGTGCCCCCTGCCATGTCCTTGTGGCTGCCCCACGGAACAGCTGCCAGCCCCCACACTTGCCCTGACTTTGTGGCTCCAGCCCCAAGCCCTACTCAGGCCGTGCCAGCTGCTGCCCGTCTCTATGGTGATTGCAATGACATGCACAGCCTTGCCATCAGCTTGTGAGCAGCTGAGGGGCCTGAGCAGAGGGGTACAGGTGCCCACCCATGGAGCTGAGGGGCCTGAGCAGAAGCTCTAGTGCACTCCACAGTCCATTAAGCTAATGGCCAGCACAGAGGAAGTTTCCTGAGGCTCTAAAGCTGCCCAGGGGGACCTGCTGTCCAGGCCCCAGGCTATGCTCTGGGCACCATGCAGGCCCCTGCAGGCAGGAGTGGAGGCATGGAGAGTCAAGCAGAGCTAGGATCGTGTCCTCCCCATGGCCACAGCTGTCCCTGTCCTTCTCCCTGTGGGCTCAGGTTTCCTGAAGGGGTGTCTGGGACAAGCTCAGGGACCTGGTTCCTAAGGGCTGGGGCCCCAGATGGGCTGTGTGGCCTTCAGCTACAGGAACAGGAGGGGTGGCATCTGCACCCCTTGGGGTCTTTTTTGAGCAGCCCCTGAAAAAGGACATAGCATCTCCAGGGTATCCTTAGCTTCATCTACTGACCTCTACTGCCCATACCAGCCTGTGCCCTCTCTGCTTCCCATCACTGAGTGTGTCCAGGCCCTGGGTGCAGAGGCAGGGCGAGCCAGCCCGTTGGTATGAGCACGCATGTGCATCCTGGCCAGAGCACAGGCCAGATGCCATCAAAATTGGATTAGGACCCCACTGGGTGGCTCCCAGTTAATTCACCCTCTACTTTTCAGGCCATACAGGGGAAAAGATGGGGCCCAGGGCCATCCAGGTCAGTTAGTACCTTCTAGAATCCAACCCTGTCAGCTAGGTCCTTGTATCTCAAAATGTTGATCTGTGTGCTTTATTTGGGGCTCAGAGCCCCACTAAACCAGTTCCACACCCCCTCCATGAGCTCAGGCTGTTGTGAACAGAACATGCCAAATCTGCAAAGGTATGAGCAGAAGAGGCACCTGCTTTCTCCAGGCTTCTCTGCTCTTCGTAGACACCAGGCCTGTTCCCGGCCATTGAGGCAGAGCTGCTGGTCCCCAGAGCCCTTGACATTTCTAATGCTAACAAGGGCCACCAGGCAGGGCCGAGGCTTCCTTTCATCCAGGCAAGGCCAGGGCCTTGAGAATCAGTGGCCCTTGGCTCCAGCTGTGACCCCATCCCTGAGCCCCAAATCCTTGGGGATGGGGCAAGGAGGTAGAAAGGGATGTTGAGCCATCTGGCCCCAGGGTGCTGCTGGGGATGGCTTGGCTGCAGTGAGTTCCTGAGAGGGGCTGGCCAGGGCCCTAGAGAACAAAGGGGCCAAGCTAGTTAGTTTTGGCCCCTTCCTTCCCTCACTCCCCACACACTTCAGGATGGACTCCACTTAGACTCCTCCACTTAGCCCCCATCCTGGGGACAGCCACTTGGTCTTCATGGAGGGTTGCCTCCTCTTCCCATTATTCTGGACTTCCTTTCCTCCTGCCTTTCTCACTGGAGCTGCTTGGAGACAGATGTGGAGCCTGACAGCCAGTGTGAGCTCACTCTCGCCCTCTTTCTAGTCTACCCCAAGAAGAGAGGGAAGGAAGGTGCTGAGAATGCTCGGATGATACAGAGCGGGGGGCTCAGAGAGCCCACTTACCATCAGTGGGTGAGGTCTTCAGGCGTCGGCAGAGGCCGCCCACATCACCATAGGCTTCCTGAATCTTCTGCAGTGCCTCGGCCCCACGAAGCTCCATGATGGAGCGTAGCTCAGTCAGAGTACAGCCAAAGCCGCCCGGCTGCTGGGCCTTGGGGTGGAACTCGATGGAGCTGTTGGCCATTTCGCCCATCCTGACCACCTGGCTCGATAGCAGGTATGGTCTCAGCTAGGAGCAGGCTACTGAGGTTCCAGCACCCCAGCTGGTGCAAAAGCAGTAGGGGGTGGGGCTGTGTCCACCCACACACACCTGGGGGAAGAGGCAAGAAGAAGCCAGGAGGACCTTTGAGAGGCGAGAGGGCACATGCTCCACCGAGTGGGCCTCTATGGTCACGGCCGGGCTGGGTGGGGGACCTTGGGCCCAGACTAACCTACCCTGGTCCTGGCCAGCGGGAGCACAGAGTGCAGCACAGAAGTCTGAGGTGGTGGAAGAAGTGGTGGGCGTGCTGAGCTGCAGAGCCCTAAGGGCCCCCCAAATCCATTTGGGAAGCCTCTCTGAGGCAGGGTGACAGGTGGGGACAGCAGAGGCAGGCCCGCCCCGCCTAGTCGGCCGTCAGGGTGCCCGGAGTTCCTGGCCCCGCCTGAGCAGCAGACACTGCCAGAAACGCCAGGCGCCAGCTTCCGGGCAGCCTGGTGCCCTCCTAGGCCTGAGGCTGTGCACTGAGGCGAGGAGCAAGGAGGACCAGGAGGGATTGGGGAGAGAGCAGGGGAGGGGCAATGGGAGGCACTGGAGAAGGGGGTGTAAGACATATCACCAGCATCTCCTCAAACTCATACAGCCCCCTGCAGCCCCCTGAGCACTTCCAAATCCCAGCCCTTTTTCTCTCCTGCAGGGAGTGATCAGGTGTCTTTTATTTTCCTGCTCCTGGCTCCACAAGCTCCTCTCAGGGCAGAATGCTCCCCACACCTGGCATTCACTGCTGTATCCATAGAAAACCACAATCCCTCATGCCACCTCAGAGCTCGAGCACCTGGGTATTAATGTGGGGCAAATGGTATACTTGATCATGTATCTTCCACTCCTGGCAGCTCTGTGCAGTACCCTCTTGCAGGCCCCCCTCATTCACACATCCCCATTACGCCCCTGGGAAGGCTGCAAGGATGGGGGTGTCCCTATGAGGGAATAGGGCACATAAGGCTCCTTATCCACACTGGCTAGCACTCAGCACCCCGCTAAGCGGTCACTGCTGTTTCCATGGTCACCACTGCCTCAACAGCTTCCTCTGCCATGGCTCTCTCTGCTATCCCAGTGCCCTTCCCTCTGCATGAAGAATGGTGGTCTGGAAACATCCCTTTTCTCAGCCCCCGAGAGCCAGGGCAACAGCTCACTGCCCACAAACACCTTCCCAGAGTTCAGAGCTACCAGAAGGGGTTCCCCCAAAGAGCTGTGAACACATGGGGTTACCACCCAACTAGAGCATCTAGTCCCGGCCTCTCTAGCCAGCGGGGTGCCAGGAGCACGTTCTAACAGGGAGTCATCCAGAATGCTGCTCAGCTCCCCCAAAATGGGCCCTGCTGTGACCTGCTGAGTTCTTGATGGGGGTGGGGGGAGGCAGGCAGCACGGCCCAAGGAACCCAGGCAGCCCCATCTCCCTGTGGCCCTGGTCAGGACAGAAGCCCACATTGCTCCAGAGACACAGACGGAGCAGCCTGCACCAGACCCCAATGGTGTCACTGACTGAAAACCCTTCTAGCCCTCACTCTTGCCTGTCCTCACAGGATGCTGCCTCCTGCTTCCAGACCCTTTCCCACAGTGGAGCCTGGACCCTGACCCACTGGTTCCCAGGCCCAGTGATTGATGTTCACTTGCACCAAGCCCAGAAACCCCTGGTGGTATCAGCCATGTGGCCTCCTAACCTCTCTTCCTCCAGGCCCTGGGCAGCCAGAACCTTCCTGAATGTGGTGTGGGTTCCCCACTCTCTCTGAACCTCACTCCAATGGAACCCCATAAAGATGAGTGTTGTCTCCTCCCTATTTCTCAGACAGGTAAACTAAAGGTTAAGGAGTCTCTGCCATGGCCGGAGAGAGGCCCCTCTGCTGGGCTCTCCCCCTCCACTACAGCCTGCAGCCAGCCTCACCTTAGCAGGAATGCCAGCCCAAAATCCAGATTGTCCCTGAGCATTTTGCCATGTACCTTTCATCCAAGTTCTTCCTGAGGCTCTGCCCACCAGAGCAAGCTGGGATAACCACTTCCTGCCATATCTCCACAAGGCCCAGACACATCCTATACTCAAGTCCCAGCACCTAAGTGGCTGCAGAGAGCTCCACTGTCCACTAGATTCTTTCTGGGGCCCCAGTGGGATATATGCTAAGGGATATGTGAAGCTGCTAAGCCCAAGGGAGCCCCATCTGTCCATCAGGGACCTCCACTGCCCAGGCATGAACTTCTGCAAGGACCCACTCTCAGCCATTGAGGATTCTTTCCCACCACAGTCTGCTACTTGAGGTTTCTAGAAGCCTATGCAGGGGGCAGCAGCTGAAGCCCCCCTTTAATCCCTGACTCCCCACATCTGCTTCCCTGTCTCTGTGCTGGTGCACGTGGGTGCCCCATGCTCCAGGTTGGAGAGCAGGACCAGGCTGGAGGGCATGGGAAGGAAGGAGCAGTAGCCACAGCCACGTGTATCCTCATTAATATTTCACAGACACTGTCGCTGCAGCTCCTGCCCTCACGGCTCCATCCCTGCCACTGGAGCTAGTGGAGGAGGGAGGATGAGAAAGGAGAGCAGAGAGAGACACACAGAAAGAGACAGATTTAAAGGGCTAAAGCCTATGCTTCCCTCCCCCTGGTTCCTGGTACAATCTGGTCACACACCAAATGGCTGGGCGGGGAACAGCTCTGGGCAAAAACAATAACAGCAGGGTCAGGAACTCCCACAGCCACGCACCCACTCCCATGCACACAAACCCCCATTTCTGCCCCTTGGGACAGGGGCCGGGGCACTTGGACCAATGAGCACTTTCTAGTGTGGCAGGGCCAGCAGGGAGATGCAGGGATGATGGAGTTCTCCCTGGATGATTCTAGAACCTGGAGCTGGCCAGACCCAGAACAGTACCACATTCAGCCCCTGCCTTGAGGGGGTAACCTTGGGTGCTCTCCCTCATCAATTCTGGCCACCTCCAGGAAACTGGGTTTGATCTCTCTGAGTTCCAGACTCCTGAAGCCCATCTATGGTTCTGGGCATGAAAGAGGCTGGCCAGGACGTCCTACCCAGCAGTGGCATACCTCCCCCTTCCTCGAGACCGGAAGCCCAGACACACTTGAATGCACACACTCACTCCAGGGAAGGCCCTGCATCCTCCGGTTCCAACAAGCACTGGCAGAGCGTAATGTGCAGAACAGTTGTGCCAGGCCTCTCTGCAGGTGAGGTGGGAGCCGGAAACCCGGCTTCGAGGTAAGGGACTCACACATCAAAAGCAGAAGATGGAAGAGGGGTTGGCAGCCTGCCCGTGCTCACAGGAGCCAGGAGGGGGGTGCGCCTCAGGAGTCCAGGACTGTGAGCAGCTAAGCCAGGACAGCTCATGCACCCAAGCACTACAGGTGACCTCGCCTTCTAGAAGGGGAGGGAAATCTCGGGATGAGGACCTGAAATCAGGAGGTGGCCCAGCCCTTTGCAGAGTTCCTTGGAGTGGTGATCTCTGGAGTGAGGCAAAGGCAGCTGCGGGGTGCAGGGGTGTATGGCAGGAGTGCGGGAGTCATTTCCAGGGAGAGCTCTGTGGGGTCCAGGCCAGGTTCTGGGCATGGCTGGTGGCCACGACACTGCTGAGTGCCCAGAACTTGATGCCATGAACGGTGCCACTGACCAGTCGCGTGCCACCTGTCTGCGGCCATGATTAAAGCTCTAAACAGGCCCAGACACTGGCACAACTGCTGCTATGACCAGTGTGACCATCACGAACCCTTCCATACCCCACTCTCAGCTGGATGCCTCTATCCCTCTGAGCTGCTGGCTGCCCCATTTAAGAGCAGAAAAGTGGCTGGGCAGAGAGACAGTGGCTTGTTGGGGCCATTGTCTCTCAGCCCCATAGTGTAAAGGTTTCCAGAAATGCAGGCCAAATTTGTGGCCTCCAGAGTGCCTGTGGCAGCCCCTAGTCTTACACCCTTTTGAATCAGCCTGGTGTACTGTCCTCAGCCAGTGGCAGCGCTAGGGGTCAGGGATCTGGCTTGTTCTTGGACAGCCCTGGGGATTCTCGACACAGGGCAAAGGGGCAGTGCTGTGTCCTTAAAAGGGAAGAGACGTGCTCACTCCTGACTGCAACACTGCTGTGAAGATAGGAGCACAACAGCTCTCTTGGGTCTATGTGTGGTTCCATTGTGGGGAGGGGCAGTGCCATGCCAGTGGCTCAGGCCCTGCAGACTAAGTAGCTTCTGTTCCAGACCTGGGAGGTCAGGAAGCACAAGCTCCTTGAGCCATTGACTTTCCTAGTGGGGTGTTTGTGAAGCCGCCCACTCAGGGACCAGCTCCAGGCATGTCTCCCTCCATACCCAAAGCTCTGCATCTCCAAATTTCCAGGGGAGCCCCAAGTCCACCTTCCTGCACCCCAGGGGTTTGCTATTAACCCCGAGGCTGTGCCATGGTACCTGACACAAGGCATGGGGAGCTGGGGTCATTCAGAAGCTCACTCAAGGTCACAGCTAGCAGGGGTGTCTTCACTCAGTACCCCCCAAATCTCAAAGCCACTGGGTCCGGGAGTGCACATCTCAGGGACTCTCTCTATGAGAGTCCATACTTCCTCCTGGTGTACTTGCAATTGGCACCCAGAAAGACCTCCTCGGCCCGAAGGATTTGGACACCATACGGCTGCCTGGTTACCCACCCCCAGAGCACTGACCTATCTGGACCCTGGAGCATGTTTCTGCCAACGTAACTTCCTCCTGCTGTGCGGAGGGGCATGGCCAGCTTTTTTGCAAGACACTTTCCGTTCCCCAAGTGCATCTCCGGTACCTCTTTCAGGTCAGGATCCTGGAGTATTTGGGGATCTCATGGTACCTAGAGGTGAGCAGCTGAGAGCTGGAGAGCCAGGAGCAAGTGTGGGGGCATGAGTGTTCATGATGAGGGGTATGCCTGAAGCCTCTTACACAGCGGGGAGGGCCCTGGGCTCACTCGGCAGAGCATGGGCAAAGGCAGGGCCTGCAGTTCACATCTGGGGCCGCGTAAGGGGCAGAAAGCAGGAGTTTAGGGCTGGTCATGGCAGACCCTGTGGGGCTTGGTGGAGGAATGCTCAGTTCCTGTTCTCCCCCTGGTTCTCCCCACTTCTGTCCGAGGTACCATGCTGCCAGCTGCCAACCCTAGAACCAGCTCCCAGCCACCACCGGAAGCAGCCATGGCCCAAAGTGGGTAATTAAGGAAATTACAGACAGCTGGAGACCAAGGGGAGCAGAGAGGGGACTGCTAAGACACATGTGTCTTCCTTGCCACAGCCCCATGGGCCCATCCTGAATCCTAGAGCAGTGAGGGGTCTTTGGGGGAAGGGACGACTTTAGCATGATTGGCTCACACCCAGTGTTCTCATGACAGCTCCAGGGTGGCTAAGTTAGGGCAAAGACCCCACCTTGGAAGACCCTAACCTGAGCCCTGCTGAGCCTACCAACATCAGACCACCTAGAAAAGGCTACCGTGGGTGTTCCTTTGGGGAATGCAACTGAGCTTGCTGCACCAGCTAATGGCTTTCTAGAACTCTGTGAGTTGCAGATGGACCCATGTGTCCAGGGGACCACACAGTGGCCCCCAGAGCCATCATGTCAGGAGTGGAGGTTTATACAGATGCAGGAAAACCCCTCAGGGTCCTGGAGGATCTGCGCCCAACCCATATAGCTGACAAGCCAGGAGCTTTGGGGGACAGAGCAGACTGATGGGTTTCCCACCCCCCCACCAGCCAGGCCTGAGGTGGGGTGTCCCTCCATGTTTTCACCTCAGGCCCATGTCACAGGAAGCCTCAGGGGTCCAGGAAGGGCCAAGATTCACTGGGAAGAGACCCCTTCTTGCATGCACCCGGCCTGCTGCCACTGGCCTGGCAGTGCCATCAGGCAGGCGGCCAAGCAACATGGCAGCAGCTCCCTGGCACAGGGATGACCAGAAACACACAGCAGCAGCAGCTTCTGCCCAGGCAGCAAAGGCTTTGCTAAAAGTCAGTAATCAAGATCAGCCTGTGACCTAGCCCCTTACCTCATCCATCTCCCGAAGACCAATTCCCCCTAGATGAAGCAGGCCCAGCAGAAGCAGCCCAGAGGCCCCATGTAGCACTCACACATTGCCGTGAATCAAGTTTGATTGGCACACAGCCACAGTGTGTGTGTATGTGTTTGTGTGTGTTTCTGTGCTCACCAGGCACTGTGCCCCCACACAGGGCATAGACCTAGCACAGGGAAAGACCCAGCAGCTCACATCGAGGGGAATATTTTCTCTCTGACCATTTTGAGAAAACCTTTGTCCACCACTGGATTAAAGGGTTAAACATGTTAAGAATGCAACCCCCTCTTGGCTCACTGGCAAGTAGCGGTTGCCCCAGAAATGGAGCTGGGGGATGCCAAAGGCCCCAAAGTAATAGAAGTGGTGGCAAAGAGCTGCCAGCTACTAAGTGTTTATCATGCACTTGAAAAGAACGGAGCAGCCAAGAACAAAGAGCTGTTGAAGTTATTTGCAACAATCTGGGAATTGTCTCCACCTTTCATGTACGAGCTACATTCAAGCCCCAGGAGAGAGTCCGGCACCTTAGCGAAGGGAGGCTAGGAAGAGACCAGTCTGTGGCACAGGAGAGAAGCGGCAGAGTGGCACTCGCCCATAGCTACACAGGGGAGGGAGCCCAGGCTTCCTTTCCACCTTGAGTTTTTCTGCCGAACACTGGCCAGGCCACCAGAGCTAGCCCTTCAGATGTACCCGAGAAGCCTGTGGGGAGCCCTTTGGCAGGAGGCACCGCTGTCTGGCACTGCCTGCTTGGACAGGCCTGGTTTTATCCCCTAAGATGCTCAGCAGAGTCCCGCAACGGCCAAACAGCCCAAGCAGCCGGGATCTCCGCAAACAGCCAAATAATTAAGTGAATTATAATCTCTTGAGACAATCTTGTGCAGCCATTACAAATTGTAATTACAGCCCAAGAGTGTCCTGGCCCGCTTTGGGGGCTCGGCACAGCGGTGCCCCGTCCCCATGCTGAAGGCTGCTCACGACGAATTTCAACTTGAACCATTTGGAAAAAAGCATTCATTTGGGAAGGGATTACATTAATACACAAAATGCTTATGTGAAGTAGAAAGCAGATTACACAATTGGGCCGTGGCATAATAACGGCTGTGGCAATAGACACAATGTGAAGTCCACAGAGCAGAAGCGAATGCAATTACCTAGACTCGGCTGGTGGGGGCTACTGACTTCCCAGGCCAGAGTGGGGTGCAGGCAGTGAATGTAATCCATCCCTACTTCAGGCTGGAGGCTCATCAGGGCTCACCATCCCCTATTAGGCATAATTCCCCTATTGCTTTCTTGCCTCATTGCCCACTGTGCCCCTATGGGGCGAGTTTGTGATCCGAAGACCCATACCCCATTTGAGAGCTCCATTGGCCAGAACCTGTGGGACAGAACTCTTGTGGGACACAAGAATCTGTATTTGAATTTGGAATCTGTGTTTGACCTGGGCAGACACTGGCTCTAAAGCTGTTCTGGGCACTACGCTGAACCTTCTAGAAGGATGGAAACATTTGCTCTCTGCATGATCCTATACAGTGGCCGCTGCCCACTGTAAATGAGAAGCGATTCTGTCTTTTCTTGCCCTGTCATGACATTGCCTGTGCACATAGAATTCTGGACAAGGCTGAAGAGCTGGGTCCCAAGAAGAATGGATTGAAGGAGGGCCAGAACCATAGCACAGTGGGGAGGGCATTTGCCCTGCACACGGCTGGCTCAGGTTTGATCTTTGGCTTCCTATATGGTCCCCAACCCTCCAAGACTAATTCCTGAGCACAGAGAAAGAGTAATCCCTGAGCTCCGCCGGGTGTGGATCCCCCCCCAAGAATGTACTGGAAACCGATGACAACCCTTTGAGGACAGAATGACCAGGAAGCTCAGGACTCCCATGGTTGCCCTCCACGGCACAGCTCTGAACCAGGCACTTCCCATATGGCACATCTATGCTGCCAGGCCTGGTGGTAATGGACTTGGTGTCTTTCTGCTACCTCTTCTGTCATGTGACCTTGGCTTGGTCCCTGTCCCTGCCATGGGCCACCCATGCCTGCCTGGTATCCAAGCCTGCATGACTGCCTTGTTCAAGCTTTCCTGCTGTCTTGCCCAAAGGGGCTGTATGGCTCAGCACTTGCACCCAGGTGTCTTCCATCCCCACAAGAGCACTGACCTTCTCCAAGGGCCAGGCTACGGGGCTGATCTCTGCCACTGCACCCAGCCTGGGCCATTCTCAGAGACAACACTGGTGACAACCAATCCCAGGCCTTTTCCTCATGGGCAGGCCTCTCCCCATCTAGCCAGGGCTGACTCTGCTCCAGAACTAGAGTTGACCCCCGATCGGATGAATCCTGGTGTTCCACTCTGCCAAATTTGGCCCCAGATTCTAGAAGTGACAGATCCAGGCAACTAGATGTGGAAGCCCAATAGCCTGGTGGCAGTCCTGGTGTCGCTGCCTCCTGGAAGCATGGGCAACATGCCTGACCTTTCTTAGCCTCAGGCTCCTCATCCGTGAAATGGGGAGGACAGTGTCCCTGGTTGCTGTTGGAGTTGATTGCCCGGAAGTGAGCGGGTATCTTGAAGCATTGTTTGGCACAGGCTGAGTGTTAATACCATTACTGCAGTCTCGCCTGCCAGAGAGGCCGCACAGGACCGCAGCCCTCAGCTGACTGATGTGCTTAGTTCAAAGGGCAGGGGCAGCCTAGTGTGGGTTTCTGGGTTCCTCTGGACCTCAGATCGCAGAGTGCCCCCAGAAGGTCTGGTCTGGCTCAGTCCTGCAGCAGAGAGCCAGGGGACCCCTGTGTGTCATCTGTACTTGACAACCCCCTCCTGTGATGTCACAGACTGACAAATGATTTGGTCTCAAAAGTGCTGCTCCAGCTCCGAGGTTGAAATGTCAGCAGCAGAGGCAGCCTGAGGCCACCCAGGCTCCCAGACCAGAGCAGGGAAGGGACTTGGCCAAGGTCACAAAGACCAGCAGGCTCGGCACCCCCCCCCAATTGAGTGATTGTGCTGCTTAGGCCAGGGTACCCACCACCACCACCACACTGCCGCAGCCTCCTCTGTCTGTCACCCCAGCTCTAAGCTCAGCCTCAGGAATTCCTTCCCCCAGAGGACTAGCTCTCCTGGCTCTGTGCACCACCCTTCCCACGCCGCCCTGCTCCCATCTGCCTGAGTTACCCGCTGGCCACCTGGCAGTACTGGGCAAAGAGCAGGTGGGTCTTATGGATATTAGTTGCGTCCTTGGCCCTCCACAGGCCACCAAGGGCAGCGACACATCAGCCCAGCCCCTAGCCGCTGGTACAAGCTCCAGGCTGGCTCCACCCTTGAAGCTCAGCGGGCTGGGGCAGCGCCCCCTGCCGGCGGCCTGAAGACTCAGGACCAGCTTGTGCATCTAGGCAACTGCGGATGGCAGCGTGGCTGGCTGGGCAGAGGTGCAGAGCCCTGATTCATGTGCAGATGTGGGGGCTACTCCCCGACCCCCTCAGGTCAGATCCCTGGGGACATGCGAAGACATCTGTCCATCCAAGGATCAAAGGGCCTCGACCTGCCCATCTGAGAAATGGGGATAGGAGCCAGGCCTAGCCTCCCGCATCAGGTGATTCTGTGGGTCCCGGAGGTCAAGGTCGGTAATGTGCCATGATTGAAGAGAACAGAGGGACAGTTCTGGGGTGCGGAAGGCAGGAGGGCCTGCCACACCAGGTCAGCGCACCTGCTCTGATCAGCAGGGATTCCATGGCCTTGGGAATGAAGGGAAGTGTCCCATGTTCAGTCCTGCTCTGGGAGATAACAGTTCCCGCCTCTGGGCCACCCTGGGCTTTGCAGAGCGAAGCAGGGGTGAGCCCCAAATCTCCAACAAGAATGGGGGCCGTTGCACGGAAGACCAGGGCTCCCCATGCCTAGAAATGCAGCCCCAGACCCCACCAGCCCCGGATCTCAGGGAGAGAGCCAAGGTCACGCCAGTGAGCCACCAGCTGGTCCTGGTGGCTGCGGTACGGGGTGCTGGGACCCCGTGGGAACACACGCCTGGCCTGGGGGAGGGCACAAGGGGTGCTGCTGGCCTTTGTGAGGAGCGTACGCACGGCCCCCCAGCGTCCAAGCTGTGCACTCCCACGACCCCGACAGCAGCCCCCCGCGGCCTTTTCCCCAGATGAAGATGCGCCTGCGCGGGATGCGGGGTGCTGGGTGCGGGGCACTCCCCGGAGGCCGGCCGGGGCCCCCGGGGTGACGCGCTGCCGCGGCGCCGCAAGGACACGCAGGCCCGACGCGGGGTGCAGGTGCCACGACCAGGGACCCGCGTCCCCCCACCTGCCACCCGCTCCACCTGCCGCGACACCCGCCCCCGCCCGCGCCCACTCGGGCGGCGCCCGCGCGCCCCGGTCACCACTTACCCGGTCATGGGCACGGCCGCCTCGGCGGCCTCAGCTCCCGCGGGCGCTGGCGCTGCGGGTGAGCGCCGGGCGGGGCCGACCTGCCCCCAGGCACCAAAAGGCCGGGCGAGGGGCGCGACCCTCCTCGGAGGAGCCGAGAGCTGCGCCCAGCGCTCCCCACGCTGCACCGGCGGTGGCGGGCGAAGCAGCGCGCTCGGCTCCAGCCGCAGCTCTGAGAGCGCAGGAGGGAGGAGGGAGGGGGAGGAATAGGGAGAGGGAGGCGCGGGGAGGACGGAGCGGGCGCGGGGGGCGGTGCGGGAGGCGGGGGCGCCCCCTTCGGGCCCCCAAGTCGCCCCTGTGGGTGCTGGCCTGAGGATTGCCAGGGGCGACTGTGAAGCCTTGGTTCCCTTGAACCCTGTCTTGGGGCTAGGGGACCCCGACCCATGTGAACCCGGGGTACAGAAAAACTCACCTGAAACTGCCCTCCAAGTGCGACATAAGGGAGTTGAAGCTGATTTCATTCCTCCAAGTCAGCGTCCCCCAAAGTTGTCACACCAGTGCCTTTTTGCCCAGGACATGCGCCTTCCAGGGAAGTGTGTTTAATAGCCCTTGGGGCAGGCCCAGGTCACCAGCCAGCAGTGCCCCAGTCGTCGCCCCCCATGGATCTCCACACCCTGTGGAGTCTCTCTAGCAGCTGAGAGAGGGGGAGGGGTGCACTGCAGGGGCTCCTGGTGAGAAAGGGCCATGGGGAGAATTAGTGCCCCAGAGGTCCTAGTTGGTACCAGGCACTAGCAGACCAGGAGCCACATCAGTGGAGAGACTGGCAAGGAGTGAGCCGGAGCTCAAGGGACATGCAGGCACCACAGACAGAGGTGCCACAGGGAGAGGGACAAAGGGCACAACTCTCCAGCAGGGGACTGTTACCTCTACCTGCCCTCCACTTCCTCAAGAAACTCTGGCAATTTCCATCGCAAATGAGATCCACACTAGAGAGATCCGAGCACAGGCACACGCACTCACACCCTCAGCCAGGTACACTCACACACAGTCATATACAATCACACTCTTGGTCACATACACTCCCACTCACAGACACAAGCTCAGGCAGATACACACACAGACACATTCATGAACGCTGTCAGTCACACACAGATGCATGCATACTGCCAGTTATAAACACAGATGCATGCACACACAGCCCTACATACACACTGCTGCATGCATACACCTCATGCGTGTAGCATGATGAATGCACACACACTGCCCTACACACTCACACACAGATGCATACACACATTGCCCTACATACTCTTACTCCAATTCATGCACAAGCACCATCCTACACACTAACATAAAGACACATGCACAGGGCCCGGAGAGATAGCACAGCGGCGTTTGCCTTGCAAGCAGCCGATCCAGGACCAAAGGTGGTTGGTTCGAATCCCGGTGTCCCATATGGTCCCCCGTGCCTGCCAGGAGCTATTTCTGAGCAGACAGCCAGGAGTGACCCCTGAGCACCGCCGGATGTGACCCAAAAACCGAAAAGAAAAGAAAAGAAAAGAAAAGAAAAGAAAAGAAAAGAAAAGAAAAGAAAGACACATGCACAGCATTACTCATATAAACTCACACAGATGCATGCACACACACTGTCAGTTCCACACAATTCCACGTTTACACCCACTCCTGCATTCAGATCTGTTCACCAAGGGGCTTGTAGGGGTGCTGAAGCACCAGTGTTCGTGAAATCCCTGATCCTGGGAGCTGGAGAGATAGCATGGAGGTAAGGCGTTTACCTTGCATGCAAAAGGACGGTGGTTCAAATCCTGGCATTCCATATGGTCCCCCGAATCTGCCAGGAGCAATTTCTGAGTGTAGAGCCAGGAGGAACCCATGAGCGCTGCCGGGTGTGACCCCCCCAAAAAACAAACAAAAAACAACAAAAAAGAAAGCCCTGTTCCTAGCCACTAGCACCCCCCCAAGGAGCACACAGGCCAGGAGGGGTTCATTCTCCCTGGATCTTTCACCAGCTGTCCTGGAGAGCTTTGCTAGGAATTTTTTATCTTTTGCACTGATGAGGGCTATCTAGGGTGGCATCCCAGTGCCAAGTTTCTTCCCTGCTGGCAGCGCCACCCATGTGGCTTCCTGTGTCTGCTGCCCAGCCTTGGTCATTGTTCCTGGCATCCATATTTGTAGATATCCCCAACAAAGAACCCCTCATTCAACCTAAGAGAGGCCTCAAACCTGCCCAAGCAGCACCGCAGGAGCCTCTGGCCCCTTCCTCACTGCCCCACTGAGGGCTTCAACCCCCTGTCCGGGCCCTGAAGCCCTGCCTGCAATGGCACCCCACAGTGCATAGCCCCAAGATGCTAATCCTTCCCCTCCAGGGTTTCTTAGACCCTCTCAGGACAGCCTGCTCAGCCCAGCCTGGTCAAGCGGGGGCTCGGGCTCTTCCCCAAGGTCCAGACCACCAGCACACTGGGTCTCCAGGCCAGCCCACAACAGCCCCGCGCCAGGCGGTGTTGCTCCTGAGAAATCTGTGTGCCCTGACCTCTGGAGCCTGCCGAGTCCGTATTTGGAAACAGGCACGGCGAGGAGAGGGAAGAATCTCCGAGGAGGGCACCCCCGGCTCATCCGACATGCAGAGGCAGCATTGGCATGAGCAGACGCAGGGCTGCAAAGGCAGAGATGGAGGGGACAGAACCCTGAGTGAATGACACCAGGAGCCCCCTCAGATGGAGTGGTAGGAAAGACGCCCTGCATTCTAGGTCTAGAGGGGGGCTCAAAGCAGACTTTAGACCTCCCCCAACAAGGAGAAAATCTTGTGGATGTCACAGTCTGGGCCAGTCAGCCCTGCCCTCCAGTTCCTCTAGGTGCCCCCAGAGCAGGCATTTGCTACACACCCTGCCCCAGGTGCTGGAAGGCTAGGCATGGGCACAGGTTACCTACGGCCCCGTGAGCTGCACCTCTCCTGTCTTGCCAGCCTGTTGGCCTCTGGGGCCAGCTTAGCCCCGGGATACTCCCTCACTCTGGCCTGACAACCCTTGCACATGGGCACAATCAACTGTCCTCAAGCTCTCCAGAGCTGCACTGTCGGTGCCTCTTCGTCTTCCTCAGGGTCCTGGAGGGCAATAGGGTTCCAAGCCTGACCCAACAGAGTAGAACCATCAGGGGCATGGCCTGAAGTCATAGAGGAGGGGTCGGGGCCATAGGGGTGGAGCCTGAAGTTATAGGGGTGGGGCATAGAGTCACAGTCCTCTGGAGTTCACAGGGGAGGAGCCTGAAGTGCACAGGGTCAGTCTGCGTCTCACTGGTGGGGCCTGGCATCATGGGTTGGGGCCTGGAGTCATAGGTAAGCTGCCTGGAGCCCAAGAAAAGGACCCTGTCCCTACAGTGGAGGAGCTCAAGCTGTGGGACCAGCACAGCATGAAGGCTGCAGCCCCATCTCTGCCTACACTGCTGACCTGTGGCCGCCTGGCTGCCTGCCCCTCCAACAAGCCCCGACTAGCCTAAACTCAAGCCGGGGATTTGGCTTAGGCTCCAGCTGGGTGCCCCATTCAGGGGGCACCCAGCCAGTACGAAGTCCTGGGAGAGGTCCCCACTGGCCACCTTCCAGGGGCTTTTACCTTGGTTGGGGCACATGTGTGGGCGATCCTGTCCTCTGACTTAGACCTTTGGACTCGACTCACCTGGCCCAAAGCCTTACCTCTCCTTTCAGTCCCTACACCCCCGAGCTCTAAGCTGTGCAAGGCCATGCTTTCAGGCAGAAAGTACATGTGAAATGGGGGGCACTTGGAAGCCTTGGTTAACCTTAATATTGCCCCGGTATTTTGTTCTAGTCTAGTGTTAACTGTTGTATCACCTCACCAGCGTCACTGTCATCACACCTGATATCGGAGCACTCCAAGTAATTTGCCTTTGATGAGCACGTAGGGGGGTGTGTGGGTGGGGTGGGGTGGCTTCTTTCAAGGCCAACGCAGTCTGTGGCTACGGTCATCTCCCAAGGTGCTCCTGACACAGTCTAAGCAACACCTGGTCTGCCTCCTGGCCTTTATGTTGGGCAAAGGTGTTGGCATCTTGCAGGCAGGACACCATCCCCCCAGCATGTGGGGTGCATCCCTGGGGCACATCATGGGGTCCTGCTTGGGTCTCCTGCACTGTTGCATTTGCCCCACTAGAGAGCAAGTGAGTGTGGGAGAGGAAGAAAGGGTAGGAGGATTGGGGGGCACGGGCAGCAGCCCAAATCCCACAGAGAAGAGCTTGAGGGCACACTGTGTCTGTCATTCCCCGGCTCTTTCTGCTCCTTCCTCTGCCTGGCCAGGGGACCTGAGCAGAGCCGGGCTTCTGGCAGGCGGCCAATGCCCTTCTTTGCCTGGCAGCTAGGCACACATAGCGGCTTGCGGACACATGGCCCAGAATAGTGCTATGATGCTGGCGGGTGACATTCTATCGCTGGGCACCACGCTGCGAGGCACCTCCCATCCCCAAATGGGGAAACTTGGGGGGTGCCAGGGGCCCCAGTGTCCGGTGAGGAGGAAGGCACTAAGGCATATGCGCAGAGCCAGTCTGAAGCAGCTGCAGTTTCCCTGTACCTGGCTGGCACCCCTGCACTGCCCCACCCCCACCTGCACTGTGCCACACTGCACCATGGTGCACATTGACTGATTCCCCAGGTATTGCTTTGGGTTCTGAGTAGAGTTCCCATGCTGCCACTCAGGCTTGCCTGTGACCATGCCTCTATGCCTGCCATGTGGGGGCTTTCCTGGTAACTAGCTGGTTCCAGGCCAGCAGTGCCCAAGGGTGTCAGCGGCCACTGGTGGTGCGTCCCCTGGTGGCTACATTGAGCCCTGCGCTGTCCAAAGCTCTGCTTGCAAAGTGCTGAGGGGCTGGGCCAGCAGAGGTTCCTAGGTTGGGGGCCAGCCTGGTGTTGCAGTATGGCATTTATTTGGCAAAATCTCTGCTTAGGGATGACAGATGACTCGCTTGACCCTACTTGTGGAGTTCAGTCTAGGAAGAGCATGGGCAACGGAAATGTATGGAGGGAGGAGACAGGATCCAGCCTGAGGTCTTCCCAAAGGCCACCTGGGACCTCCTTGTCCAGATCTGTGGGCCTCCGAAGGGGTCCTGTCTCTCTGCACTCCTCTCTGCCCCATATCCAGAAGTCCCTGGCTCAGATACACTCAGCCAGATTGCACAGTGTTTTTTATTTAAAAATAACAACCTCCTCAAGCTGGGTGGGATTTCTTGGGCCCCATCCCCCCACTTACACCGAGGTGGGGGCCCCTGCAGGGGTAGGGGATAGAACAGAGCTACGCTGGGTGATTTCCAACCCCCTCCTGACTGTTACTGAGGGAAGCACACTCTGGGATCATCCAGGTTTGGGGTAAGACCTGGGCAGGGCAGATTCAGGGATCAACTGTCCCCCACACTGGGAAAGGCTGGGCAGAGCCTGCAGCCAGCTTGTGAAAGGTATGAGAGGAAGAGAGGGAGGTGGGAGAAGGTGCCCAAGAGAGAGGGAGCATCTTGGAGTTCTGAAAATCCCAGGCCTAGGGATTCTTTTTTTCTTTTGATTTTTTTTGGGCCACACCTGGTTGTGCTCAGGGGTTTACTCCTGGTGATGCTCAAGAGGACATAGGGGATGCCAGGAGTCAAACCCAGATCAGCCACATGCAAGGCAAACACCCTTCCCAATATGCTATTGTTCCAGGCCCTGGGATTCTTTCCAATGGTCAGAACCTTGGACAATTTGGTTTCAGGGTGAATGCACAGAAAGCATTTTCTTTCTGGGATGCCTCTGAGTGGCCAGGATGAGTGTGCAGGGACAGTGAAGAGCCATGGGGACCTGGGCTGGGGCCAGGCCTCATGCCCCATATATATACTTGGGGATCCTGGGCAGTGAGTGGAGGCTGTGGGTCAAAGGTGGGGCAATGGGCTTCTCCCTCACTGTGCCCCACTTCAGGTTAGCCGCTGGGCTCCTGGGGTCCGTGATTGGGCCACCAGGCTGCAGCCAGGGCCTCTACTTTTTGTAGTTGCCAAACTGGATGGCCAGACGGTCGGTGACGCAGCGGAAGGTGGCTGGCTGCACCTCCCAGTAGGGCACCGGGTTGTTGAAGAGGCTGATGCCATTATAGTAGGCCCGCTTCACCCCAAAGCCCATGGGGCAGAAGTCGTTGACGCCCACCTTGGTGATGTTGTTGGTGTGCAGGTACACCACCTGCGGGCACAAGGGCGCAGGGCTGAGGAAAGTGCCGGAAGGTGCAGTGGCAGGTGGCCCTGCCTCGATGGTGGCACCTCTAGGGTCTCTGGTCCCTCTTCCTGGTACCTAGTCTTGGCTCGGCTCCCCAGAGGAGTACTCCAGAGAGAGATGTGTGTGTGTATGTGTGTGTGTCATTGTGGGATGCAGGAGGAAGGAGGCAAGCACAGTTTGTGGGACCATCAGTTTGCCACTGCGCCCTCTAGAGGCGGAGAGGACATCAGTCGCTAGAGGGCGCCCTCTCCCTGCAGCAGAGCCCCCAAGACTGCCTCAGCCAAGGGGTCTCTGACCCATGACTCCCCGCTCCTGAGAAGTGTGAATGAAGCCGAGAAACAGATCTGGGTCCAGGAAGGGCGAGGCATAGTCAAGATCCGCCTCCCACGAACAACCTTCCACCATCAGCTCCTCTGCTTGGGGCTCAGTGTTTGGGTCAGTCCTGGACGCAGACTGCTTCCTAACCTCACTGCTCCGGCTCTGGTTTTCTGGAGTCCTACCCCACCTACCTCACCACTGGCCCCGGGGAGCGTGGAGAGGGGCAGGCTGGTACCCTCACCTGCAGGAGCCTGAGGTCAGGGAGGCCAGCAGGCACCCGGGCCAGCTTGTTGTTGTCCAGATGCAGCTCACGGAGGCTGGGCAGGAAGCTCAAGCTCCCGTTCTCAATCATGCGAATCTGGTTGTGGCCTAGACCCAGCCTGTGGAGGGAGGGGGCAGAGCAGGGTAAGGTGGGTGTGGAAGGGGAATGGTTGGGGTGCAGAACGAGGTGGGGGCAGGCAGGTGGGACACACCGGTACAGCTTGGAGTAGCGCAGCAGGTCCTCCAGCTCGATAGCCTGGATCTTGTTGTGGTCCAGATGCAGTTCGTTCAGTGTCTCAGGGAGGTCTACTCAGGGAGAGGGTCTGAACTGAGAGCAGGGTGGGGGCTCCACACGGTGGCCGCCTGCATATCCACATCTGGGCCCTGTCCCAGCCCCCACTGCAAGGCTTACCTTTGGGGATGCCCGTGAGCTTGGCCTCAGAGATGCGCAGATAGTTGAGCTTCAGGCCATCGAAGGCTCCAGGCTCAAAGCCGCTGTTTTCCAGAGGGTTCCCGCCCATCTCTAGGGGAGAGGCCTCTCAGCACCAGAGTGCCAGCATCCCCTTGCTAGGCCCTGCTCAGCATCCACTCCCCCATGGCCTTCCCAGGAAGGGATCTGGGATCAGAGCTGTGCCTCCTACCCTGAGAAGTCAAACTGACTTTTTGCCTTTTCCAAAAGACTCCGCCACGGATTCCTTCGGACCTCCTCCCTGTGGCTTTCCAGCTGGCCCAGGCACCTCTGAGCCAGGCCCTAGATCAGCTTTTCACCAGCCCCCAGGCGCACCCATGGCCACTAGGTGGCGCCGCTCACCAATGCAGTTCATGTTGCGCAGCCCGCTGAACACGCCCTTGGGCACCTTGCGGATGCGATTGTCGTGGATGCGCAACTCCACCAGAGAGCTGGGCAGGTTGGGCGGGATCTCCACCAGATGGTTCTTGGAGATGTAGAGCTTCTGCAGCCGCCGCAGCGGGCTGAAGGCCTTCTCGTGGATCTTGGAGATCTTGTTGTTTACGAGGACCAGAGCCTGCAGTGGGGAGCAGGGGCCTGAAGGCCTCCCACTTCCCTCCCTCCACCACAACAGAGATGGCCCCTCACACACACCCCACTCCATGCTTCCGTTTTCCAACATGACTTCATGCATCCTCCATTGCTGAGAGGAGCCGATAAAGCCCAGTGTTTGAGGGTTTTGTTTAGGGTGTTTGGGGCCACATCCAGCGGAACTCAGGGGTGATTCCCAATTCTGTTGCGGCTATCAGACAGGGCGAACCACATTCAGGGCCAGCACCGTCCCCTCTGTGCTACATCTAGAAGTTTGGGGTGGACACCTCCTGACCAGTCTTGCGGGGGGGGCTGCCCACCCTCTACCCCTTGCTCCCCTTCAGCTCACATAGAGGTGCTGGAGCCCCTTGAAATCGTCCTTGCGGAGCTCGGTGATGTCATTGTTCTGCAGGTCCAGCAGTGTGGTGTCTGGAGAGACGTCCTTAGGGACCGCCTTCAAACCTGTGGGTGTGCAGGGGAAGCGTGGGGGTTAGCTACATGTACCCCACACCCAGAAACCCCCACTCACCCACCCTGCTGTGCCCACCCGTGTGTACTGACCAAGGTCAGAACACTGGACCACCCGCAGGTGGCAGTGGCAGCCGAAAGGGCACATGGAACTGAAGGTGGGGGTGACAGAGTCCAGGTCTGGGGCACCGGAAGTGCTGTCAGCGCCCGAAGCGTCCTCGGCATCATTAAGCATGGGCAGCCCGTCGTCCAGGGTGAAGTCCCAGAAGCCTCGCTGCTCAAAGGGCAGAGCCTGGCCCAGGGCCAACAGTGCCGCGGCGAGACATAGGGGCCACATGGCGAGGTGCCTGCGGGCAATGCCAAGGCAGGCTGTCAGGAGTGCGGCTGTCTCTGTGGAGCGTGCCTGCCCAGTTCGCACCCTAGTGCCCCAGCAAGGTTGGGTGTTGGGGGGGCCTGGAGATGTTTTTCCAGTCAGCTATGTGCACAACCATGCCTGAGCACACATGTGCACTTATAGTCACATACACCGCACACACTAACGCACATGTGTGAATGCACAATCATGTGACTAGACATGCAGACACACCTATGCATATCTACAAATATGAAGACATGCAAGGAGACATGACACACAGCAAGGCACACACACGACACACATGTGAAGGCATGTCCACGGTGTACACATAGCAGCCTGCAGGGAAGGGCTCTGGGGGAGGAGCCACTGCCCACATCTGTGAATCCACATGTGAAGTCCCTGCCTGGGAGCTAAGCGGGAAGGCTGCTAAAGGGGCTGGCAAGACACTGGCTGGCACAGTGGGTGGAGAAGGAGCGAGTCTCTCAGCCCTGGGAGGGAGCGGGGCAGGGGCAGACTTGCGGGAGGCCCCCCAGCCCTGCTGCCAAGTGGGGGCGGAGGGCAGCCTTGCCTGAGCCTGCCTGGTGCCCACAGAGATGGCCCCCAGGCTCAAGGGCTGGGAAAAGGGGGACCCCTGCCTCTCCCACACCCTCCTCCGCTTTCCGGGGAAAATCCAGAGTCTGTTCTCCTAGGCTTAGGGGGCAAACCATCAGTGCCAGGACCCTCCCAGGAAGTGCCCCAATGGGCAGGGGAGGGGCTGTTGGCGCTAAGGGATCCCCTGAACCTGACTTCAGCCTCAACAACCCTTCACTTCCCACTACCCTGGTCTGTACCTCTGTACGCCTCACCCCCCCTTGCCCTCCCCCTCCCCTGCCTGCCCCTCCCACTTTTCACCAGATACCCTCCCCCTCCCCCAGGGTCCACCTTCCCTATCTGCACCCCAGAAAGGCAGGGCTCAGGCAGGCCAGCTGGCTGTGCAGCTAAAGGCAGTGTCAGAGGCTGGCAGCCTGGCCCAGGCCACACAGCACAGCGAGCCGGCGGGGCTCCAGGCCCAAGGCGGCTCCCAGGCTCCTGGCACAGCTTGAGCAGGCTGGCAGCACACTGGGCCCTTGCTGGCTCTAGGAGACAGCCCCCACTCCCCCTAACATTATGTGTAGGGTACAGCTAGCTCCCTTCCTGGGTATGGATGAGAGTGAGGGAGAGCAGGGCTGGCCTGGGTGGGACTCCCTGGATTCCAGAAGGGGGTCGAGGCTGAGCACCCCACCTTCTAGGCCCTCTTGTCTTCCACTGCTTCCACCTTCAGGGAGGGTTTGCACCCCATCAAAGCCTGTACTGAGCCAGAGCCCTGCCTCCTGGGCAAAGGGAAGCAGCCAGGCCCGGTGCCTGCCAGTGGGCAGGGAGAGACACTGCCCCATAGGGCCTCCTTGTGCCCCCTGAAAGCCTGCGCAGTGCTCCAAGCAGGGCTGCCCCGTGGCCCGGCCAAACAAGCCACATTGGCAGCCTCTGAGAACATGGTTGGGCTGTGCCAGGCATTCAGGCAGGGCCAAGGCGGCAAGAGTGGTTCGCGCGGCAGATGTGTGGCCTGTGATTGCCAAGCTGCTGCCACCCTGAGCCAGACTGTGGGGGGCCCCCAGGTCCCCTGCTTGCTGCCCACAGTCCCATGCCCCTGCCCTCCACCCTAGGGTCACTTCCACAGAGGGGCCCTAGGTGTCTGAGGATGAAGTGATGAGTGGGCGGTGAAAACAAAGTCCTGCTATGCTCTTTCTAGAAGTTTCCAGGGTCAGGGCTGGGGGCACCAGATGACCTTTCATACCACTGGGTAAGTAGATAGACTGAGGCCCAGAGTGTGCCTTTGTTCCCTGGATCAACCCATCATCCCGGAAGTCATTAGTGAGGCCTGGCTCGGTGGTCCTTCTCCCCATCCTGGGCCCCACACCCCACAGCAGCCCCATTCAGCTGCTGGGAAGCGCCTGGGCAAGCTAGGGAGGTTCCAGAACATTCTAGACCCCCCAGGGTGTGGCACTCAGTGGGGCTCCCCAGAGCTGCCTGCCCCCCACCCTGGAGCCAGGCCAAGGAAAGGGGCTTGGCTCTGTGCCCCAGGAGGGGCCTCATGGCCCTTTCCCTTCCTGATCTTGGGCTCCCCACAGCCCTTCTGTGAACTGTGTCCCTCCAAGTCCCAGGTCCTGCCCAGATTGGCTCCAAGCCCCCCAAACTCTCAAGCTGTGTCAATACAAGCAGGGGCTGGCGGGAGCTCAGAGTGGGTGTTAGGGCCCCAGGTGGAGGCAGGGCCAAACCCCAGGTCCTCCTCCCTGGGAAGTGGGCACTCCCTTGTCAGCAGGGGAGTGCTGTGAAGTTTCTTCCAGAAGGTTGGAGTGGCTGGGCCAGGTCCTGGGAAGGCAAGAGGGAGATCCCGCACCCCCGCACACCCTCTCTGTGCCACCCTCCCTCTCTGTGCCACGGCATACATGAACTTTTAGGGGAGCTCAGCCCACCAGATGTATATCCAGATTTTCCTGGTGGGGAGAACTGAAATAACCCCCCACAGGGTTCCTCAAAAGGCCCACCGTGGACGCCTTTTCCCTTGTGTGGATAGTTGAGGAATTCCCAAAGAGAAAAATTCATGCTTCGTATTACATTTTGTCATTACTTGGCTATCTCTACTTTGTAAAATCTCAAGCAAAATTACAAACTATCAAATAATTTGGCTCAGAAATTCCAGCACCAACGATTACTAAGAGAACCCCTTTTCTGAATAATTAGTACCAAAAAGCAAAGACAATATTTTTTCTCTTTTTCAAATATGTCCTTGTAGCTGCAATTTCTGGTAATCAAAGGCGTAGTCAGAATGCAGATCCTGGGCTATTGACTCTTCTCAGAAAAAGGGAACCACACCTAAGGGGATTTGGGCTCCTACCTTTACTTGACCTCTAAAACAATAGAGTCCAGCTCAGCGAAGAACACGAAGACCAGGAAGACCACGTTCCTGAATATTTTCTACTTCCTAATAATCCCTGATTTCGCATTTGAAGTAAGCTTGCAAAGAGCTGCCCTGAGTTATAACCTTCTCCTTTGTACTCAGAATCCTTATAGCTCACACCCATAGCTTAAGCATGTTTACTGTAAAACTTTGCTTTGTGATTGTATTCTTCTCTATACCTATGGCTGGCTTTACCCCTATATATCCCCCTGCTTAAAAATTAAACTTGTCGCTCTCCTGCCAGAAGATGTGTTGACCACCTCCAGCACCTCTGCATACTGTCACGGATTACCATGAGTGGGGATAGAGTTCACAAAACTCCTGGGGGGCACTCAGTCCCAGCGGTAATAGGATCATAGGGGAGGAAGGGGGTGTAGAGAGGAAGCCCCTGAACAGAAGAGCACTCCACTGAATGGCCCAGCCCTTGGAGGGCCTCTGGGAGCAACACTTGTCAGTGCAGGGTTTTAGGCTCTGGTAAGAGGGAGCTCCGACTTGCTCCCTTGGGCTGTGTAAACTCAGGCCAGCCTTCTGTAGGCCTCAGATGTCTCTCTGCAGCAGATGGGGGAGCATCAGGGAACCCAGACAGCATTCATCGGGATCTGGCAGCTGGAAAAAGGTTCAGGGTCTCCCACTGCCCAGGGCTGGTTGGTCAGGTTCCTCTCACTGTCTGTCCCTCAATCTGGGGGGGGGGGCATGACAGAGAAGCAGAGCAGCCCCTCACAGGAGTCCCTCACTTACCCAGCAGCTTGTGGGTAAGTGAGGATTTGGGCCAGGGTCCTGGGACCAGCCTGGGAGAATCATCATGAGCCCCAGACAGCCTTTGGGGGCACCCACCCAAAGGTCCTTCTGTTCTGGAGGCCCGCAGGGCTGGTCCATGATGCTCTCTGGGGTGGCAGCGGGGGCACAAACCCCAGGGAGGCTGCCTGAAGGGAGAGCAAAGTGGGGGAGAAGAAAGGAACAGGCCTGGGGCGCCCCAGCAGGGCCACTCCAGCCAGTGGGGATCGAGCAAGGGAGCCCTCGGGTGGCGCGGCCCTACCTGGGGCGGATGCAGGCTGGCTAGTTGGAGGCGTGGGTGTCGCAGTCTGTCCAGGGCCGGAGGTGCTGCTTCTGCTCTGACTGCAGGCGAGCGAGAGGGAACGGGCAGGGCGGGCGTCGGCTAAAGGCGGGCAGAGGGGCGGGCAGGGGGGCGGGGGGCGGGCGGGCCAGAGGGAGGGGGCCAGCTTCAAAGGAGCAATTTTCATGTCGGCGTTGGGGCTAGCTCCCCCTCCTCCTGGCGCGTGTACCCCAACCCTCCCCCGCCCTGCTAGCAGCTCGCTCCCTCGTGCTGGGACCCCTGGGCAGGCCAGGCCTTACACTCAGACTTTCCATTGGGACCAGGCCGGATGGGGGTGGCCCTCCGCAGAGGCAGACAGGGAAGAAGAGAGGGGAGGTGGGATAGGGGTGCAGATCCAGCTAGCAAGCCTCCAGAACTCGCTCCTGAGACCACTTAAACTTGCAGTCGCCTGGGCCCAAGCAAAAAGAATATCTCGAGGTGGCTGGGGGGCAGCAGCAGGCTGGCCCCGGGCTCCATTCCTGGCCTGTTCCCTGAGCACTGCAACCTATCCTCAAAAACCCATCAGCTGTGCTGATGTTGGCCAGATCCAGAGGGAGGCAGAGAAGCCCGCATGGCCCCCCCAGTCATGCATGGCCCCCCAGTCACGCAGTTCCCCATAGACAGAGCATCAATTCTGTGGGTGAGCACTTTTGCTGGGGTCATGCCCCCACCCATTTAGTATTGCGGGAAGAGGCCATCAATAGGCAGGACCCTTGAGGCTCCAACAGGACAAGCCAAGGTGCCACCCATGGGCAGTGCCTCCTGGTCGGTGTGCCCCATGGGCTCCCCTGCACTGGGATGCAGTGTGAGCGAACAAAGGAGCTAGAAAAGGAGCAGCGGAGGACCCGGGGGTGCTGCTGTGGCCCCTCCTGTTTTTGTGGGTGATCAGGAACAAATTGGGAAGATCACACCACCCTCCGGGCCAGGGCAAGTGGCTTCTTTGCTGTTTCTGACCATCAGTCTGGGACCCATCACACTCACCTCACTTCAGCCCTGGCCTCCCTCAACCCTGAGCATCGGTTTTGGGCCCAGATGTCAGCCCAGTGCTGCATAAACAGTAGCATCATAATGGTCGTGGGCACGGACAGATAAAGAGGACCAACGGGGTCTGAGGCATTGGCCGCTTGCCAAACCATGCCCACTGATACAGGTTTGCCTGGGCCAGACCCACAGAGGCCAGAGGCTCAACCCAAAGGCTAAGCTTTGGGGATTATAAGACGATTGTGTGGTCAAACAACTCTGAGCTCTAAATTTACAGCTGGAGCCTACATTCACATTCCCTGTACCTCAGGGCCCCCTAAAGCCACAAAAGATAACGCTGGTAATTCCAGTGCTAGGGAGGTTACATACACTCCTCAGCAGTGGGGTGTGCCAGCATGTGCTGGAAACCTTTGGGGATGGGACCCTAGAGGGTGCATGCCTGCTGCGGGGCTGCCTCAGCTCTCTTGAAGTTTCCCTATGCCAAGGGTGAATTGTTGCCCGAGAAAGCTGGATCCCTGCTCTCTGCCCCAAGCTGTTTCTGGACGTCCAGGGGACATAATCACATAGGGCATGTGTAGGAGTCCTTCAAATGGGGGAAGCTAGGTCATGTGAGATAGCTATGGCACAAAGAGTCATTACTGGGGTCCCTCATTGATAGGGGACCACAACAGCCATTGTGGGAGGTACTGAATACTGTGGGGAAAACTCTGCCCAGGCAATGGGGGGTGGTCAGGCCAGACACCTGGAGGCTTCCTGGAGGAGGAGCAATGGAGCAGGTAAGAGGGAAAGGACAGGGGAAGCAGTGAGGATGCGGGAACCTGGAACTCATCATGGCCATTACATGACGCTTGGGTTGGCCATGAAGGGAGCTCCAGCAAGGGTGCATTCCTTGATGTTGGGGGTGGGGAGCCAGGCTTGAGCACATCTGGCTTCTGTGCTTGTAAGGTTCTAGGTCTGTGGTTTGTAGTCCTCAAAGTGCCCAGCCCGGCCTCCTGAGTCACTTGCCTGGCCCTCTAATTTGGGGGCCGCTCCTAGCAGCACCTCAGTCCCGGGCCTTCCTCCTGCCCCTACACTCAAAATCTCAATTTCTCGGTGGCATGGGCAGAGCTGGCAAAGGCTGCAGAAGAAGCTGTCTTTGGGCAGCTTTGCAGGACAGGGGCCTGTGAGTGTGGTGGGCAAAGCCTGGTGCTTCAGGCTGGAGCTGGCTGCCCACATGCTCTTCCTGCTGGGATGCTCCGTCGGACAGGACTCCTGGAAGGAAGAGTGTTTTCGACCTAGGTGGAACACTGGCTGTTGGGCCCCCTGGGAGGAGGGTGCTAGGGACAGGCACCTTCATTCTAGTGCCCCCCACCCGCTCCCCAGCTTTCACCCATGAGCAAACATAGCTCCTTCCCTGCCAGAAAACTCGGGTACCTTGAGAGCAAACCTGGAGCCGCTACAGCCCTGTGGGCGCCAGTTGTGAGTAGTTGAGGGGGGCTGGCTGGGGACTGAGCTCTGGAGCCTTCCTGGCCTGCCTGTCCAGTGTCTGCTGGCTGCCTTGCTCTTCTCTCTTCCTCAGGGATCCTTCCCCTCTTCTAGGTTTCCCCTCACCCTCTCTGCCCCTTCAGGGTCTGATGGGCATAACAGGTCAGGCGGCCAGGAGGGCATCTGGGAAGCAGCAGCAATCTGGAACATCCAGCACTCAACCATGATTTGGCCCCTTCAGGAGTGATGATGTGCTCCAGGGCAGGGCCCTGCACACTCCCCACTGTCTTTGCTCTGCCCCATCCTCAGCGAACTGGTGAGCTGGGGCCTCAGTGGCAGGGTGTGTCAGTAGCATGTGCTGAAGAACTTTGGGGACGGGACCCTAGAGAGTGCACGCCTGCTGTGGGGCTGCCTCAGCTCTCTCGAAGCTTCCCTGTGCCAAGGGTGAGGTGTGGCCGGGGAAAACTGGCACCCCGCTCTCTGCCCTGAGCTTTTTCTGACCATCCGGGGGACATAATCACACAGCAGCTCCCCACGGGACCAGCAGGGTTGTAATTTCAGGACCCAAAGGGGTTCCATGCAGCCTGGCCTGCGCCCTGCTATCTTTAGAGGCCTGGCCTGGGGTGTGGCCAGGCATGGAAGGTGCACGGGTGGCCCAGAGAAACAGTGGATTCAGGGTGCAGGGATCTGCAGTGTGGCTGGTGGGGTGCTGGGCATCTACCCAGGGCTCTCAGAAGCTGGATGGCCACTCCTGTGCCCACTGGCCACACTCAGGAGGGAACTTTGTTAGTCTGCAGCCCCACTCTCCCCTCCCCTCGTTCTTCCCTTACTGCTTTCACCTCCTTTCTGGCTAACTGACTCAGGAACCCCCACTCTGCCTTCTGCAACACCCTCGGGGCTGCAGGGGCCCTACACGGTATTCCTGGGGTCCAACCCTGCTTCTGTCCCCTCCCACAGGCAAGCTCCTGGGTGTGGATCCTCACCGCCAAGTTGGCTTCTGGGGAACCCCTCTAGTGCTCAGAGCAGTACCCCTCATGCCCCCCCCCACCTAATTATAGCTCCAGGTCCTCTGACAGGGTCCCCCCCTCTCCTGGGCCACCTGCACTGGAGGTGGGAGCAGGCAGCCCCCACATTTCCTGAGCCTCCAGGCATGACCTTAGTAGGGTGCAGAGGGCCAGGAGAGTGGGCCTCTGCTGCTGACCTCTGACCCAGCCCAAACAGGAAGTGCCCTATCTGGGGGCCAGAGGGAGCTGAAGGAATGTGGGGATGGGTCCAAAGCAAACAGTCTCCATTTCCCAGGGCTGGCCCAGCCCATGGTGGCTGAGAATGGGGGAAGAGCGGGGCGGGCAACAGAAGCCAGCTCAGGGCTCCCAGTTCCCAGGCACCCCCATATCTAGTCCTGCATTCTGAGGGCTGTATAGGGCCTCCGCCAACACCCCCAGGGACACAGATGGAGCAATAGTACCAGCAGCCGCAGCAGAGACCCTAGACCCCCACATGGCACAGCAGGCAAACAGCAGCACCACTATGGGGGTGTCCTGGCATCACTCCAGACTAGGCCCAAGTGCTGGAGACTGGCTGCTGCCTCCCTCCCGAGGTAGCACATCCAGTTCCCACAGCCTTGGGTAAGGCACCTAGACTATCTCTTCCTGGTCTTAGGACTGTATCTGCCTGGTCTTAGGACTGTATCCGCAGTACCCAGGGTACTGTACCTAGGGTGGCCTATACCCACAGGCACTGACATCCAAATGGGGCGAAGCCACTACAGAAGCAAGTGGAATAGGCTGTTCCCTGCTGACAAGGTCGGGTGGCCTTACATCAGAGCCCAGGGCCATGACCAAAGGAGCATGGCAGAACTTTGGGAGCAACTGCTCTGCCCCTCAAAGCTGTGCCAGAGGAATCTAGGGGGCGGCATCTGTGATATGGGGATGGCTGGACCGGGCTGTAGACAAAGGAAAAAGAGGGGGTCCTGATGAGGAATGGGAGACTCAGAGACTCTGAAGCTCCTGCTCAGGGCTCAGTGTTGGCCCCCAGACAATCAAGAAAGGAGTACTTCAGGTCTGTAACCCTTGTCCTGGGGCCTCAGTCACCCCTTCCTACCTTCCAGGGCTGGTTGTGGGGCATCTGACTTCATTGTTCAGGAGGGTCCCAAGGCCCAGAGCTTGGGCTGCTAAACTGGGCTGGGGTGAACCTCACCTCGAAGGGCACACATATCCAGGTGGTTCCATGGAGCTTGGGGTTCTAGTTTTCTGTGAGGCATGAAAGTGTGGGTGAGACCACAGAAGACAAGTATTAGTGGTATTCCAAACTGGACTTGCAGCACACAGTCCAGGCCAGAGAACCTGGGAAGACCGGGAGGCAAAGGTGAGGGGGGGGGAGAAAGGCAGGAGTAGTGCAACAAGAAGCTTCTAGAAAGTGTCTGAGCAAGACCAGGGGCTTCTTTCATGGCCATCCCAGCCCACAGCAGTAGGATCCATCAGGTGTGGGGTCTCCGAGGCCCCCAAGTCCGCTGAGCAAGCAGCTAGAGGGAAGCCAAGCTGCAGCCGGCCCAGCTTGTCAGGCCGCCAGTCCCTTGCCCCGGCCCCTCCTGGGCGGCTGTCTCCTTTCCTTTGCCCCCTTGGCAAGATGGGGAGAGGAAAAAGGAATAATTAAACCCAAACGTCCTGGTAACTTTTTCCTGGAACGCGAGGAGAAGGGCGGGAGGTTCCAATCCATGGACTGGCTGGGTGACCCCAGCTTTCTTACCCAGCCCCCTTCCCTGAGCCACCTGGGGATGGTCAGACTCCGAGGACCACAACGCGGTCCTCCTGCTGCTTGCTGGCCACGTTCTCACTCTGGGGGCCTGTCCAGAGGGGCTGAGACGCTTGGGCTTTTGGACGCTCCAGCCCTTATTTGGCAAAAAGGGTATTTGCAGATGAAAGTACAGAAAGGCTGTGGGAATGAGCTCATCGGTGAGAGGGCGGTGCCAGCCCTAGGCAGGTGGATAGGACAGCAGGCACACAGGAGGAAAGATGACAACTGAGAGGCCAGTGAGCATTGGTGAGCCCCGAGGGATGCGGCCACAAACCAAGGGAGCCAGCACAAGCTGTAAGCCCTAAGTGTTCCTGAGCTCGGAGATGCTGCTGCCCACGTTGCACCCCTTCCTGCCCACCCTCCACGAGTGAGTGGGGTGCTTGTCATCTCAAAGGGAATGAAGGGAAGGCCTTAGAAGCCCATTTTCCTTGGCAGGAGAAAAAGTCAGCAGGGAGGGTGCTTCCTTTACAAATGGCCAGCCCAGGTTTGATTCCTGGCACCACCAGGAGTGATCCCCAAGTGTAGAGTCAGGAGTAAGCCCTGAGAAGTGCTTTGTGTGGTCTCCAAACCATTACAACAGGAACCTCGTTTCTTTTTTCTTTTTGCATAACCAGCGTTGAAATGGAGACACACAAAGCAAGTGGGCCCCAGCCCTGAGGCCTTGAACCCTGACCAGATGTTGGAGGAAGGGACAGACGGTGGCTGGAGCCTAGAGATCCAGGAGTTGGCTGCACAGGGGGCAATGCCATCTGCTCGCCTCTGCTCCAAAGGCCACGTGGCACCCGACAGCACTGGCATACTGTTCCCTCCTCCCGGGACTGCCACTCAGCCCTCAGGACACAGGGGCTGCTACTACATCAGGGCACTAGGACCAGGCTCCTTGGGCCACCTGCCTACCTTAGAGAACAGCCCCAGAAAGCACCGATAAGCACAGTGGGGCCAGCCCTGGGCTCCTCGAAGGTTCTGTCAAACACCCGCAAACCCTATGTGGCTGCCAACTACTTCTGTCTCCACCCTGGCAGTGATTGTGCCTGGGACTGTACTCTGCAGGGCCAGTGCAGATGGGTCCTCATGCTGTAGCTGGACAGGGGGTGTGGGGTCCAGGGAATCCCAGGCCTAGAAGGCTCCCCCAACTACCTGCACCCCAGAAATTGCTACATAGCAGGAGAGCTAGTGACATGGTTCCAGGGCAGGACAGGGGGAAGCAGGTACTGAAGTGACTCCTGTGCATTTCGACGGGCCCCAAGAATCCCTTGTACCACTCTTCCACTCCCTGTTCTGCTCTGCACCCCTAAGCCACCAGCCCAAGCATGGAGGATGGCAGTAGGCTTCCCTGTGCCCTGTGTGTGCCATCACTTGGGAACTGTGGACAGGGTGTGCACTGAGTAGGGCAACTGGGGGGTACGTTCCAGTTGGCAGGGGTGTTTGGGGGTGAAGGCAGGTGACTAGGGAGCCCAAGGAGGGGCTCTCCAGCTGAATACCCCTCCAACAGGGTCTCTGCTCTCTCTAGCCAGGTTCCTGAGGGCCACCTTCAGCCTCCAGGGAGGGTTCCTAAAGCCTGGGGGAGCAAAGGTAGGTTTGGGGGTTTAGATCATTCGTGCCACCCAATCTTCCTGATTAACTTGTGGCCACAGTGCTGGGGTTGGGACCCCTGTCACTTTCTTGAACTTTGCTGTACAGCCCAGTGCACCAGTTGCAAGCCTACCTTTTTGCCCCTCACTGTCCTGGGGAGACCCCTTGGATGAGAGGTGAGGGCGGATTCTGGAGAGTCGCTGGCTCCCCGCCACCCCCTCCTCCCTAACCCCCCTCCCCCCGCCAGGCCGGCGTCACGGAAGCTTTTCCTCTGGCCCGGTCCAGCACTGACTTATGTTTGGAAGCAAGCTCAGAAATGAGTTAATTGTAGGCAAAGCCAGGATGGGGGTGGGGGCGGCGGCCTTCTAAGTTTGCTCTTGTGGGGCCGGGGAGCAAGGAGCCCCACGTTCTTCCATGGGTTCGGGGGAACAGCCCCTTCAAGGGTTTATGTTTCCGGATTTGGGAGCCGGGGTGCATGTGAGTGATAGTGAAGCTGCCCTGTGAGGTTGGGGGCAGGGATGCATGAGAGGGATCCGGGAAGCCATGCGCCCCGCCCCCACATCCCATCCCTGAGAAGGAAGGGGGTGGGGACCCCAGAGGCCCGCAGCCTCAGTGCTGGCCTGCCCCTCACCAGCCCGGGTGCCTTGTGGAATCCTGGCCCCCCGACCCTTTCCTTGCCTCCGCTCACTCTGACTCCTCGGGTTGACCAAACATCCTGCCAGCTGCTTCCCATTAGCGGGGGGCGGGGCGCCTGCCCACCTAGGTAGTGGGGCAGGGCTGCGGTGCTCAGGCACCCTGAGCACCTACTTGGTATGGTGGGGAGGGTTCTTCCCCCTCCAACCCCCTTCTTGTCCCGGCCTGCGTCAGGCTACCCACGGAACCAACCGGGTGGTTCTGGGGATTGGGTGACTGCCTGAACCTTCCAGATGCTCAGAGTCCCGACCAATCTCTCATCTGATGCTCTGATCTGGGTTCCTTAGAAAGTTCTAAGAGTTTGAGGGCTGGGGGGTGAGTAGAGACACTGTCTCAGCCTATCTGGCAAACCCTGCCCTACGGTGCTATCCTCCACACTACCATGCTGGGCACTCATCTCAGAGCACTTCGGACCAGCCTGGCTAAGCTGTGCTCTGGTAGGCAGATCCTTGGTCTGCCATGCACTCCTGACCCCAAGAGGCTGACCGAAGGAGGAGGGAGAGGTGAGGCACAGGAGAAAGTGACCTTTGCAAGGGAGGTGTGGAGAGGAAAGTCTGGGGGTGGAGACCCTAAGGGATCTGGCACAGAGACCTCCAGAAAGCATGGGTGGACTGTGCAAAGGCGCTGAGGCCTGTCAGGGTCATCCTTGCTGGAGAAGTGTGGGGCGTGCAGAGTGGGAACCAGGGGTGGGTGGTAAACGTCTAGGGCTGCACTCTGCCTCTGCTTGGGTTTGGGGGCCACTGCTGGCCGGCTCGGGAGCACGAGTGATGCCAGAGATTGAACCCAGGTTGGCTGCATGCAAGGTCGGTGTGTCCATCTGTACTATGATTCTGGCCCTTCGACCAGTTTCTCCTGTCATGTGTTGATGGGCACTAGGGCTGTGGGCAGATATACTGGCTCCAAATGTGGATTCACCCACCCCTCTCACAACTGATTCATTGGGACTGTGTGACACACCAGTGGCACTCGGGGCTGACACCCTGGAGAGGTCCCGAAAATTCTAGGTGTTTCCAGGATCCAGCGCCTTAATTCCTGTTCTAGTTTGATGGAACAGTGACCCCTCCCCATGATGTGACCTGTATTCTGAAGGGTCCCCATAAGCGGTGAGTTGGAGTATGGACTTGGGGTGCACAGAGTATAGAGGGGCTAACTGCAGGGCAGTGAGATTGGGAGTGGCCAGCTGCAGTAGCCCTGCTGTACCGGTTTGGAGCTTTCTCTGCTGTGGGAAAGCTCCATGGGGAGCCGGGAGGGCACAGCAGGTGTGGGTCCCCTTCTGGGAGCAGTTTTGAGGATACACCCGTCTGCCTGCTGGCTTGTCCCAGGGCCACCCTAGCTCATGTCAGCGCTGAACCCTCCAGGGCGACCTTCCTGGCCCGAAGCTTTGCCAACCTCTGGCAATATGGTGCCCACTCCTTATCCACGTGCCTTCTGTACCCCGGGTCTGGTGCCAGCAGCCAGACAACACTCCAAATTCCAATGATGATGTGGCTGTGGATGGGGTGCAGGGAAACACGGTGGAGCCTGGGCTGTAGGGGGTGCAGCCAGGGTGATCTTGGGGCAAAGGAGGTAGGTGGGGGAAGGGTGCTACAGGAGATGGTGGGGCTTTAGCACCCTCCCAGCCTGAAGTTCCAGATTGTTCTGCTGTGGCCCCTCCAGGATGAGCCAGAGGCCCTTGGGAAGGGGGAGCTGGACGCTCCATCTCCCTTCCAAACTCCCTCGTAGGCCACATTTGTGCATTTGTGCCCCAGTTCCTGGCGTCTCCATCTCCAGACACATGTGACTCAGCCCGGCCAGCCGCGCCAAGCCGTCTAGACCCGTGTCTCCCCGCGGAGGGGGCCGCCCCCCATTTCCTCTGCCGCCCGCCCCCACCTCACAGGGGCCGCCTCCAGAGCCCAAGAACGAGCTGGCCCCCACCCCCACGCCACGTCCTCTGGGGGGGGCGCTGCTTCCCTGCACTCCCCTCCTCCACCTGGACCGCAAACAGAACGCAAGACCACGCCCACAGCCAAGAGCTTTACTTCGCCTGGCACCCTGTACCCCTCAGAGCCCACAGGGCTCTGGCTTCCAGAGCAGGGGCTCCCAAGCTGCCTCTACATTGGTTTGTCACCATCACTGTTCCACTTTAGAGAACAAAAGTGCCAGCAGAGGCAGCCCCAGACATCACCTCTCTGGCCTCAGTAGCACCCCGGGTGCATATGGACACAAGAGATCAGAGTGAACATTCTGTAACCAACAGGGTGAGGTGGCTGGTGCCGTCTCTGTGATCAGTGGTATCCCCGGGACCCTAGACAACAAACTCACAGCGGGTCCCCAGAGCCACCTTTGCCCAGACACCTTTCTAGGGCCATTACTCATCTCAGAAGGGCAGGCACTTAGCGCCCTGGCAAGGCTGCTCCCAGGCTCCGGCCCTCAAGCCCTCCTGAGAGGCTGTTCTGGCCCTTGGGGACTCCATGCTGACCTGGATGATGGTGCGCTGGGCCCTCAGCTGGGGCCCCTGAGCTGGAAGAGACCCCTGAGCACTAACTCACCCAGGCATAGTCCCCATCTTACTACCCAGCCCAGTTCTTTGCCTGGGGCAGTGCCACCCTCTGGCAGGATTCAGATCTTCCGAGGACCTAGCACTTCTGTGGGCAAGTGCTGCATGGGACAGTTGTCTGGCTGGCCTAGCACGTGTGCCCAGGACAGCTCTGGGTGACAGCAGCCTCACAGCCCATCCTGGCCCTGCCAAACTCCCCAAGGACCTGCACACAGTGTCCCCTCGGGGTGGCTGCATGCAGTGAGGGGCCTTATTGGGCCCCAGCCCCACAGTTGGTTTCTTCAGACGCTGAACACCTCGCTCCCTCACCTTCCAGGACATTTCTGGAAGTTCTCCCCCAGCTCCTCTTTCCCAGGGACCTGCAGCATCCCTAGTGAAGGGCCTGGTGGGGCACCACGATTTGGGGTGGGGTGCAGCCGTGGTGGTGAGGCCGGCCAATACATCTTCAGCAGTCCCAACCTCCAAACAGGCCTCCAGGGCCTGAGGAGCCAGCACCAGCCTGGATGGAGCTGCTGAGTTAAGGAAACACTGCTGAGCATTCTGGCTTCAGCGGCTGGGTGGGGAAGGGGAATTTTCTTCCAGAACACACAGGGGCTGCTTCTTCCCACTGCTCCGGAGCAGGGTATCCGGCCAGGGCGGGGGCGGCCCCAAACTGCCGCGGTTTCCCAGTGTTAGGAAAGATCCACAGCAAAACCCACAAGAATTTGAACGTCTGAGCTGGGGCCATGATGGAAAAGGATCTCTGAAAAAGAAAGAAAAACAAAAACAGAAAAAGAGGGGAAGATGAGGGGGGAACCAGTCAAAGCTCTGCTTGCCCTGTCCCAAGGATAATCAGCCCTGCCGCTGGGCCTCCTCCCACTGGGCCTCCTTCCACAGTGCTCTCCAGCCCAGTCTGAGGTCCTTGCTCCAGACTTTCCTGCTGCCTCAGCCGCCCCCCTAGTCCCTTCCCGCCTGGCCTCACCCCATCGGAGGTCCTGGGGAGGGGCCTTTGAGGGATGGGGACCTCCTGCTGATTTCCTTCCTCACCCACTGAGTCTGAGATGCAGAAAGGAGCCATAGAATTTTCCAGACAGAGACTGGGGAAGGAAGAGAGAACCGCCCATCGGAGGGATCAGAACGACAGGGATACCAGGCACTGTCTGAAGGATTTCACTGGAATCCTGACGTCATTCCATCCTCAGAGCCACCCCAGGAGGCTCCTTCGTTGTCCTCACTGAGAACCAGGAGGCACTGAGAAGTTAGGGAACCTGCCAAAAGTCACACACAAGTTATTTGGCGCTGGATTCAAATTTAAGAAACTGCGCAGGGAAAACCAGAGGTCGAGCACCGCGTGGGGGAGTGGAATGTCTTAGGTCCCAGTTCGGTCCTTTCATTCACCAGGGCGAACTCGCTGTGGGCAGGGGCGCCCCCTCCTGTCTTCCCTTTGGGCTAGGAGAGCCCCGCCCACCACTGATCGGCCTGCCCCGCCTCTCAGACCACGCCCACATTTACCGGTCCCACCCCTTTCCCAGCCCGCCCCATGCCCGTCCGTCATCCTGCCAGCCCCGCCCGCGCTCCGCCCTCGCCTCCCACACTTGAGCTTCCGTTTCCGCTCAGCTCCGCTCCGGGCCTGTGCGGTTCCGTTTCGGTTCCGCCCCACTCACTTCCGTTCCGGTGTTGTCTCCGGTTCCGCCCCGTCTGCTCGCCTCGCAGAAAGCACCGCCCCCAAGTCTTGGGCTGGGCAAAAGGGTCTGGCTCCTGATTGACAGTAGGACCAGCCAGTTAGCCTGTGACGTAGGTGGGGTGCGGTTTTGAGCGCGAAACATGGCCATGGCCGGGCTAGGCGCGGGCAGCAGCGATTGCAGGGAGGACGGGAATGAGAGCAGCGTTCTCGACGCGGCCGTGGAGGTGTACGGCAAGCTGAAGGTGCCAGTACTGCGGGGTCCCAGCTGATGGCTGGAGGGCTGCGGGAAGCTGGGCCCCTAGCACAGTCCCGGTGACAATCGGAGCCTGCGTTAGGGGGGCCCTGCTGGGCGCGCGGGTCCAGGTGTCTCGGGCTGTCCCCAGGGCCCGAGTCCAGCAGTGTGAAACAAGAAGCAAGGGCCACACGGGATGGGCACCGGTCAGACCTCCAGGAGCTGAGGACAGGTCTCTGCCCTCCTGCTCTAAGGAGGTGGGTGGCAGGCCTAGACCAAATCCTAGGGGGTTATGGGGAAATTGTTTGTGAAGGTGGGGGGAAGGGCAGCAGGACCGCAGCGTCTCCCACTGTCTGACTGGCCTCATGCTTGTTTCCTCATGCTCTTAGGACCTCAACTGCCCCTTCCTTCAGGGGCTCTACATCACCGAGCCTACCACCATTCGGGAACTGCTGTGCACTCCCTCCAAATTCCGCCTGGAGATCCTGGAGTGGATGTACAGCCGGTAAGGGCACTCCACAGCTCATATCTCTCTTCTTTTTTTGTAACCTTATTGATTAATTGGTTTCTAGGCAACACCCAGCGGCGCCCAGGGATTACTCCTGGCTCTGCACTCAGAAATCGCCCCTGGCAGGCTGGGGGACCACATGGGATGCCGGGAATCGAACCGGGTCCCTCCTGGGTCGGCTGCATGCAAGGCAGCCCTAACACTGTGTTTTTTCTCCAGCCCCAATACCTCTTCTATGGTAAAGCTGACTCAATAGGAGAACCCCCCTATAGCTCTTCACTGCCCCCCTACCGGCCTCTACCATTTTCCTTTGCTATCTGCCCCGTGTTCTGTAGCCCTAGCTAAGGGCTCTTGCTGCCCTTGGCATGCCCAGCTCGGAGGCTGAGGGGCTGTGGACTTGGCACTGACCTAGTGACATACAGGGACTAGGGCTCAATTGCTTAGGCCTTCAGTCCAGGTGAATTTGTGTGTGTCAGACCCTTGCTAAGGCAGCAGCTAGCCCAGATGGTCCAGAACCCAGAACGTTCTGTGAAATGGCTGCTCCTGGGGGATTGGGTCTGACCCATGAGGTGGTCCTGTCTGCCCTTCAGGGGGAATTAGGACAGGCCCTGGTGGGGAGGAAGGAAAGGTATTTTCCAGTTGGAGCCTTGACACACCATTGCTCTTGGCCTTGGTTGATGTTTTCTCTTGTCCTGGAACTTCCTATCATCTCTGCTTGACACACATACGTACTCCTATATACAGAGAGAGCCTGCAAAACCCAGCTCACCTAGACCATCTATGCAGAAATCTTCACTTTCCAGGGTGAAGCCTATGCCATCTAGCTCTCCTAGGCATGGAGAACTGCCAGGGCCAGGCACCCCCTCAGACAACTCCTGTCATTCCCAGACACCCACATGGTACAGTGGCTTGGAGATCATGAGCAAACATACAGGCCCAGTGTGCCATTTTTGGTTCCTGGGCCACTTCTGGCACCCTCAGGAGCTAGGGCTTTAGTGGCTGTCAGAGGCTGTATGCAGATGGCATCTGCGCATCTGCATTACAGGGAGGAAGTGGCATCTGCTTTGGGAGGGGTGGGCTGCAGCTTTAGGATGATTTGGGCAGCCCTGTTGTAAAATTACCCCACACGCTGTATCTCCAGCCCCAGGTGAATGAGTCTGAATCAGGGTCACACAAGAAATAATCCAGACCAGGCTGAGAGTGAAACATGTGTAGCCTGGCAGTCTTCTACCTAGTATGCCACTAGCTGCCTGCCAGAACTACCTTTTTTATTGAGTACAGAGATCACCCCTGGGTGGGTCAGTAAACCCACCCAGGATTACAAGTAAGACAATCTTTGTTTTGGGTGAAACCAAGTTGTAAACAAACAGATATAAAGAAACCAGGGATAAACTGTTATAGGTAAAATAAAGTGTAACCCAACACCCTTTGAGAAACCTTGGATCTTGGTGTGAGGCAGGGACAGTGTGGCTCAGGGGTCCAGCTGGTGGGTTTTAGGTGAACAGGCCGGGGGCAAGGGACTAACAGGGAGGTCCTGGTAGGCACCAGGCGCATTATGGTACTAGGTCTGGAGTCTATCCCTGGCCTGGAGGGGCCTGGCCCAATGAGGGGGCACATTGCGGGGAGCTGAGATGTGGAAGGCCTGGCTGCATCCTCAAAGACTTTTTTTTTTTTTTTTTTTTTTTTGGTTTTTGGGCCACACCCTGTGACGCTCAGGGGTTACTCCTGGCTATGCGCTCAGAAGTTGCTCCTGGCTTCTTGGGGGACCATATGGGACGCCGGGGGATCGAACCGCGGTCCGTCCTAGGCTAGCGCAGGCAAGGCAGGCACCTTACCTTTAGCGCCACCGCCCGGCCCCCTCAAAGACTTTTAGTGCCATTTCAAAGGAAATTGGGTGACTGAGGCTGACTTCAGGCCTATGGCTCTGTCCCTCAGTGGACCCCGACTTTGCCTTTGTTATTACTGTAGGAAAATGCACCTTCAAAAGCCCTCTCTGGGTCTTGGCCCTCCTGTGTTTGAGACAGGTGTGGGCTGTGCCCTGAGAGCATGTTGGACAGCCAAACTGTCAGACCACCAGTGCTGTAGATTCCAGGTCCCAGCTCTAGCAGATGTGGGAAGAGTGGGAGGCATGCTCAGCGGGGCCCCTGGGGGGTGTCTTTCCAAGCTTTGGGATAACCCTGTTGCTTTCCTTCTTGGTGACTCCCTGGTTCCCTGTGGGCATTACCCACCAGGCTGAAGGGGCAAGTGGGCTGACTGGCTTGGCTTTTCCATCTGGGTACTGCCAAAGGGCTTAAAAACAGCAGTGGACCAAAGGGTATGCATGCCCCAGAAAGGGCAGTGTAGAATGGGGTGTCAGCCGGCCTCCAAGAATCGAACCTGTACTCTTTTCTCAGTGCTTATGGCTTGGCTAGAAGTTGGGGGACACCATGCCAAGACCCCTGCAGGAGGGGTGACAGCAGCTCGAGGGTTAGACTTGAATCCCCTCTGTAAAATCTGTTGTCAAGTGAGCCTTTTTGCGAGTGCTCTCAGGTAGTGCTAAGGGCCCAGGTGGGGAAGGGGATCCTAGGTGGGGCTGAGGCCCAGCTGACATACATGTGCAAGGCAATCATCTTTGGGTAGAGACACAGCAGCAAGCTCAGGGGTCGAGGATGGAAGTGAGTTCAGTGTATCATGGCCTGAGACTGTCACTCAGGTCCTAGCCCAAAAGGCACCCAGTACAAGCATGGTGCCTGAAGGGCCATGTTTTCCCTGCAGCGTGGACCCCTCCTGGAAGGACAGGCTCGAGGAGCTGAAAGGTGCCCCAATGGAGGCCAAGATCCGAGGTGAGCATGCTGGGGGGAGGGGGAGACTGTTCTGGGGCGTCACGGGTCCTGTGGGCGTACGGGTCATGGGTCCTTCTGCCCCTCCAGAAATGGTGGAGTTGGGCTCTGAGTTGCTGCTGTGTGGCCCCCGGGACCACAAGCTCCTGAAGGTAAGAGGTGGTATGAACCTGCTCCTTCGACACCCCCCTGGGTAGGTAGAGTGTGCCACACCCTGGCCTGTGGCATCATCACACTCCCAGAGTAAGAGTTTGCTTTTCTCAGGTGGGCAGCACCAACCCCTGTTTCTAACTGTGCCCCCTCCCTTGCCTCTACCCCCCACTTGGACTGGCCTCCCGGGTTGTCTGCTGGGACTGTTTAGAACTAAGCCCTTTTTAGGTCCTCTGGTCTGTGGCGAGGAGTGTGCTGGGTCTTTCAATCACTCTGGAACTTTCCAGCAAGTGTCAGACTGTTCATTCCCACCTGTAGTCCTTGGGTCCTCAGGTCTCTTCCCTGCAGCACCTGTCATGTTGCTGCTCACCCTCTCGGGCCACATGGGGTACCATCACATCAGCTTGTGTGTTGCTGTCAGCCAAGCCCACAGTCTTAGCTGGGCCTTGCTGGCCCCACTGACAGCCATGAAGTGGTACATTCTGTTTCCCTGAGAAATGTCCGCTTTGAGTTGCCTGGTCTCAGAAGCTGAGACTCCCCACATGCAAGCCGATGAGGTGGATGCCAGTTTCGGTGCATGAATGGGGTGGGCTCAGCACTGTCAGTGCGAACTGGCTGGGGGCTACACATGTCTGCATGGCGGTTACCCTTCTAGGTGGCCCCCATCTCACCTTGCACCCGGGTCTCAAGGTGCACACAATTCCAGGGAGAGCAGCTGTAGGGCCTCACTGTGTTGGGTGGCTCTAGCATTCAGTCTCAATCTGCTACCAGGATGCTATGTGCAAGGTTGTGTGGTCAGTTATGGCCCTCAGGGGAGCAGCTGGGAGTTGGCCTCTCAGACTGGAACTCAGGGTGCAGATATCTCACTTAACCTTGGAGTCCTGAGTCCCCCCTGGCCCAGAGGAATCTTGCGCTCCTGAGAATGGCCCCTATGCTGCCCCTGCCCGTGGCCTTCCCTTTGCAGGGCCGGGATTGTGCCCAGAAGCAGCTGTGCTTCATGGACCAGCTGCTGATGGCAGGCCAGAGCTTGGCCAGCGCAGAGGCCAACTGGCCTAGGTAAGAGCTCTGGGCTGTCTGTGTGGGGGACATCAGCAGGGTTCCGCCTCTTGCCCCCCATGACCAGGGCTGTGGGGGGGCTCTGTTTGCAGTGCAGAGGAATGCTTGGAGGACCTCCAGGACAAGAATGAACTGCTGCTGGCCAGTGTATTCTCTCTGGGCCACCCACAGTGGCTCCTGAGCCCCGCCTGGGATACCTGGCCCCTGGATGTGCAGCCCCTCCACTGTGGGCTGCACAATGACCACAAGGAGGTGCTGCAGCCGTGCACCCCACCTGCTTGTGACTCCCTGCACTGGAACCCACACAACCAGCTGCTCCCTTTCCAGGACACTCAGGCTGGCCTTTCGGCCCGGCAGGCGCAGGATGAAGTGAAGAAGCTGGTGGTGCAGCTTCAGGAGTCAACAAGCAGGCTGGAAACACTCAGGAGCGAGGTGAGAGAAGGGGCCAGGCAAGCCCGGGGGCAGGGGAAGAAGGGGGAGCAGGGGACAGTGGCCAGGCTGGGCATGCCCTGGCATGTTGCTCGAGCAGTTGTACTGGCCTGGTTTCTGATTTTCCTGAGGTGGAACTGAAGCCCCCTTGATGCCAGAGCTGGGGCCAAGGTGTTGCAAGCTCTCTTCACTCCTAGTCCTCTTCTGCCTCCAGCCTTCTGTTTCTGGGGGACTGGGGGATACGGGAACTTGTTTGGACAACCCTATACACTTGTTTTTTTTCAGTACCAGGAACAACCTAAGCAGGAGGAGTGTGTGAGCTGGACCACGGCTGGAACCCTGGACCAGACGCTGCGCCTTGTCACCTCAGACTTCTATCAGCTCATCCTGGCCTTCCTGCAAGTGTGTGAACACGAGCTGGCCGAGTGCTATCCGCACCCCAGGCCCCAGCTGCACCTCAGTGGACCTATCATCCAGACCATAGACCAGATCCTCACCTCATACAGTCAGGTGAGCAGTACCCCAGTCTGGGCCTTGGTGGTGCTCGTGTCTACACCTTCTGCCCATGGAACCAGAGCTGGGGCCTGCCTGGAGGGGCACTTGCACCCTCTGCCAGAGCCTGGTACTCAGGTGCTACTGTGGTTGCAATTTGGGGTTCAGCTTCCACACATGGTGCTTGAATTTTTGAAGTCTATGCCTTTTTAAGGCAGTGGGCAATTTGGGCCACCCCCAGTGATGCTTAGAACTTACTCTTAGATCTGTGCTCACAGATCAGTCTTGCCTAGGCTTGAGGGAGTGTATGTGCTGCTGGGGATTGAGTCCCATTTAGCTGGTTTTAAGACAAGTGCCCACCCCTCTGTGATAAGATTTTTTTATGGCACTGCCCTTGAGTCTTTGTTTGAGGGGGCAACCCTGCAATCAGTGCAGGGGTGTCCCACAGGTTACATGTACAAGGCAACTTCTAAGGTTGGTACTTGTTCTGGCCCATTTTGCCTTTTTCTGGCTGAGCAGTGGGGTCTTTGGTGAGCCCTGGCCCATGACCTCCAATTGGAAAGCCTCTCCTTTTCCTGTGGGGTTCTGCCCTGGGCTTCCTCCCCTGATCTTGGGAAGGGGTAGGTGGGAGGCAGGAGCCATGAAGAGCACAGGCCCCATCTGCCTCCTTACCCAGCTCTTGAAAGTGGTCGTGGAGGTCACTGCTGCGTCGGGCCAGGCAATGGAGATGGTGCAGTGGCAGCCGTGCGAGCAGCTTTGCTGGGCCAGCAGCATCTCCGTGGAGAGTCTCGGTAAGTGGCCAACAGAGGTGCTTCTAGTCCTGGCTCTGGCTCCTAGTTCTCTGTGCCCCCTTTGGTTCATCTTCAGGCACCTGTGACAGAGGAAAGGGACCTTGCCCTGAGTGCTGCTCCCTGCCTTGTCCCTGACTGCTATGTGAAGTTGGTCATTGTCACGTGCAGGCCTTGGCGAGAATTCTCGGGTTGGTTTTGAATTGGGGCTTCACTGAGGGGAGTCCTGGGCAGTCTGTCAGTGCTGCTCGACCGCAAGGAGATGCTGTTAGGGGCTAAAGGGTCGTCTCGGGGCCAAGCATGTCAGGATCAGGGTGTTCATGCTGGGTCCTTGTCTCCTGGCTACCTGGACTGTCTTTGTGTGCTCCCTGATGCCTTCCAAGTCTGCCTCTGCTGAGCGATCTTTCCAGAGAATGTGGTGGGGAACAGCATGGATGGAGAGCATGTGCCCTCTGTGCGTAAGCCTCCCCAAGTTCACAGATACCCATGGCCCCTGGTCACCACCAGGAATGCTAAACTACTTCGGGCCCCTCATATTAGGTGGTGTGGTCCTGTTAAGAAAGGGTTTTTGCCAGAGTAATAGTACAGCAGGCACACGGCTGAGCTAGGGTCAATCCCCAGAACACCCGATTGTCCCCTGAGCCTGTGAAGAGTGATCCCTGAGCACAGAGCCAGGAGTAAGCCTTGAGCACCTCTCTCTAAGTGTGGCCCCCAAATCAAGAAGAAGATGCCTGATGAACATGTCAAGGTGTGGCAGGGGCTCAGCACAGGACACCCCTTTGTATGACTTGGGGTTCTCATTATCCATCCATCAGTTGAACTGGCTCCTATATTAGTTCTTCTTGTTTCTGGGGTGCAAATCCACATTAATGGAAGGTTTGGGCCTGCTAGGAGAAGAAACAAGGGCTAGAACAGAGAGATACTGCCAAGATATGGAATTAGGTGCATGTGGCTGGCCCAGTTTCATTCCTGCCACTCCATATGGCCCCCTGAGTACTACTAAGTGTGGCCCAGTCCCTCCCCATAAAAAATGGGCTCTTGTTGAATCTTGGTACCCAAGAATATTCTAATAAAAGAGTTTGGTATTTTATTTTACATTTCTTCTAAGTGAGATGACTTTTTTTGAGGGGGCAGCAGGGTATGCTGGACAGTGCTTATAGCAGCTACTTTCAGCTCTGCCTTGGGGATTACTCCAGTAGGTGTTGGGGAGACCAGGTGTTGTAGGGTGCAGCCCATGCCTCCCACACACACAGTGAGTGTGCTTTGAAAGTGCTCAGCCTGGAGAGCTGCTTCCTTGTAGCATGTGGAGGATTTGAAAGCAGGTGCCTGTATCTGCACAGCCCTGATCGGGAATGGAACCTGCAGCCCCTCTCAACTCCTGCTGTGCCGACTTGGCATACATTGAGGTTGGAAGGTTTCCTTGGTTGTGGAAGGAAGTGCTTGACTTCCACTAACATGAGCGCTTGTACCCTGGTCAGCACCTACCTGACTTTTTCTACCTTGGTGGGCATGGGGCATCTTGATTTGGGGTTTCTGTGTGCAAGGCAAGCGTCTTTCTTGCTTTGTTATTACTCTGGCCCATTGTTGGGTTGGTTTTATTGGACCATCCGTGGCAATACTCAGGGGGCTACTCTGGTGTGTGAGGGGTTCTGTGGGGCCAGGGAGAGAACTTGGATCTCTGGCATGAAGAGACTTGGCATGGCCCTCTTGAGTTATCCCCGGCATTCTTCATCACACTGATTAATTTTCTGTGGATCCACAGATGTCCCAGCACCCGATGCCAGGTGTCCTCTCCTGCTCACGTGACTCAGAGAGTTGCACATCTTGTGTAGGGGTCCCACAACTCCAGTCTGCTGTTTGTGTGTGGGTCCCATTTCTCCAATCTGCTGTTTGCCTTTATCATTTAATTATTTTTCTATTTTTTTGGCCACACCATCTATGCTCAGGGTTTACTCCTGACTCTACACTCAGGAATCCCTGGCAGTACTCAGGGATGTTGGGGATGAGACCTGGGTTTTCCGTGTGCAAAGTAATCACCCTGTCTATTGCATGGACTCTCCAGTCCCTGCTTTTGCCTGTTTTTAGCTGTACTGATCTTGCAGTGCAGATAAGGCCATCAGCAGAGCAGCTGGTTCCTCACCCACTTCCTCTGTGTTTCTATTGGCAGAGCTGTGCAGCTACTCTCTCTCCATCCAAGGGTCTGCCACCCACTCACCTACACACCCACAGAGGATACTCTGGGCTCATTACCCTGCCTTCTCTAAACCTCCTGATGTTACCTGCCCGTCTGCTGTTCACCCCTCTCGGGCCACATAGTGACCAGTCTCCCAAAACTTCTTGTGTGTGTGAAGACACACATTTGGGTTTTTCCTACATTTCAGCTCTCACAAGTACTGCTACATATCCTACTGGTGGGAACATGTAAGTCTGAGTCAGTGCATGAATGTGTGGGGAATTTAGGAGAGAAGGAGGGAGGGAGGGAAGAAGGGAGAGAGAAGATAGAAGAGAGAGAAGACAGGAGGGGAGGCTGTTGGGATTTTATGGTGGTGCCATGGTGGAATACTGCCATGGTGGTTCCTGTAACTACCTTATCTCTGCCCTTTCTCGTGGAACAATCTCCCCTTGAGTGAGCCATTAGAAAGATGTCTTTTCTCTTTCTTTTCTTTACTTTTTTTTTAGAAAGATGCCTTTTCTAATTGTTCTGATACACTAAGACCCTTAGCCTGGGTAATGTAAGTTAGTTAGGTACCTACCCAAAGAATGTTCTTTAGCCTCTGACTCTTTGCTTTTTCTCCTGTTTCTGCCTCAAACCTTTGCAGTGTTCCTGATTCAACCCTGTTCACCCAGGGGCTTGTCCCCATCAAATATATTTAGATATTTGGGGGCTGTGGGAGTTGGGCAATACCTGGCAGCACTTAGAACTGGCCATCCCGTGCTCACTTCGGCAGCACATATACTAAAATTGGAACGATACAGAGAAGATTAACGTGGTCCCTGCACAAGGATGACACACAAATTCGTAAAGTGTTCCATATATTTTTTTTAAAAAAAGAACTGGCCATCCCTGGTTCTGTGCTCAGGAGTGACCCTGGTGGCTCTCGGAAGGTCATATGTGGTGCTGAGGTTCAAACCGGGGTGGGCAAAGAGAGCACTGTTTTCCTTATACTTCACCTCTTAGCTGGGTCTGGTGCTGATTGGGTTGGTTAGTGTCAAACCCTCTGCTCCTATTTCCTTCTCCCGCCTTTATGCTGATATTTGTTTATATGATATTTGTTTTCTGGCAGCGAGTATGCTGCATGCCAGGGATGGACAGTGGACATCAGTGTCTATGTGTGACAGTGCTTCATTTCTCTGTGGGATTGGCTCCTGGCTGCTATCTCTTCATCCCTTTTCTCTCCAGAAAATTCAATTTTTTAGTTTGAACAAGATTAAGAATACTAAACTATGTTCACAAATTTGTTGGAATAGTTTTAAGGTGAATCTACTGAGGAAAATGAGATTTTTTTCTTTTTTTTTTTTTTACAGTAGCAGTTCTTTTAAATTCAACATTGAAATAGAATTTTCTTTTCTTTCCCTTTTTTTTTTGGTTTTTGGGTCGCACCTGGCAGGGGCTACTCCTGGCTCTATGCTCAGAAATCGCTCCTGGCAGGCTCTGGGGACCATATAGGATGCCGTGATTTGAACCACCATCCTTCTACATGTAAGGCAAATGCCCTACCTCCATTCTCTCTTCCGCCCCCCCCCCCATTTGAAATTTTATTTAAACACTGTTGTTTACAAAGTAGTTCATAATACGGCCATTTCAGATATCCACTATTACAATTACCAATCCTACCACCAATATTATCTTCCCTCCACCAGTGTCCCATGTTACCCCTCAACCCCCTCAGTTTGTCCCCTTAGCAGGCACAATCTAAATTGCTTTGTATTGCTTATTGCAATATGTCTCTCTTAATGGTGTTACTGGAGTTATTGCCCTTGGATTTGCTGAGCTGTTAGGTGCTAGTAGAGGCTTCTGTGCTAATGTTTTTGCTCATTACTTTTTTGTGCTCGTACTGGACTGCCAGTACTGGGAACTTTGGAGATGTTATGTGGCTACATATGCAGCCTCCCTCCTTCCCACAGCCAAATCACTAGGTTGATTTAGCACCATGGTGCTTCAGGCCTACCAAATTTGGCATTGAGATAGCTTCTTTAAAATTGGCTGTGGAGCCAATTGTTAACATTTGAGTAAAAGTGGATGTGGTGCGTGGACCACTGGGTTCTCCAACAGGGTTGAATTTGGGCTTGTTCCATCCTAAAAAGGCTTCAGTAATCTGGACCAAATACCAGGCCTGCCAGGTTTGGTGTGGCAGTGGGTTTCCTCTGAAACTGCGAGGCCACTGTCTCTTCATTCTGAAGTTATTTTGTGGGTGGTTTTCAGTTGCCCTGGGACTGTCAGAGCTTCCTACATGAAACCTGCTTCACCTTATTTCTTGTTTTTAAGGTTCTCTTGGTCTCTGGTTTGGGGCCATTTCATGATGCCTTGTCAGGCATTGCTCTGAGTTGATCTCATTCAGAGGTTTTGAGCTACTTTAAGGGGACAGTGCTCACCTAGTAGTGTTTGGGAACCATGTGCTACTGGGGTCCCTGCTTGCAAAGCTTTTGAAGCCATGTCCCCAGCCCTGTTCCAAGTTTTCCAGCAGAGCAGTTTCAGGTTCTTCCCCACACCGGAAGCAGAGTGCAGTGCTTCCTCCTCCTCCTCCACATTCTGCCTGCTCAGCCCTGGGTGTGCACAGCCCTTGCATGCACCATCCCTGCCTTCCCGCCCTGCGACTCATCCCCATTGCCTGGGGCTGCTGAGCCTCTGCCTCATCTGCCTGGGAATGTCTCCCAGGAGTACTCCTGGTAGGAGGCCTGGGGTCTCCCCATCCCTTTCTATGTCTTCACATCTCTCCAACCCATCTGGTCCTGGAGTCACAACACTGCATCATTCTGTCTTTCAGGAGGCACATGGCCTCTGCGTTTCCACCACCTGTTCTGTGCCCAAGCCCAGGAATAGGCCCTCAGCTCAGGTGCCTCCTACTTCTGTGCTGAACAGGGCCGGGCTCTGTAGAGTGGGATAGGCACAGAGTGGTATCCAAGTTGGGGGAATCACACAGAGAAAACCTCATGAACCCCAGGTCATCGATTGAGCCTGATGCTTGAGGGTGGCAGGCAAGGGACCTAAATACCCCCTTGATTTGAGTGAGCTGACCCTGCCATGAGTACGACCTAGCCTGCTTCAGCATCTGTAGGTCACAGTCAGGTTGGCTGCCCTCACCACTCTCGCTATTTCTCTGCTCCACAGCCAGAGATATTGAAGAGCTCCTAGAGAAGTACAAGGTGTCCGGAGACAAGCTGCCCAGTGGGGACCAGGCCTCTTTGTCCCAGAGCCATTTGCAAGAGGAGCCCTCGGGACCCCTCAAGCCCAGTGTGGCCCCTCAGAGCACAGAGGAGGCGGGTGCAGAGTGGGACAGGGCTGTGAGCAAATGAAACTGCTTTCATCGCCCATCTCCTGCCTCCTCTTTGTTCCATGGCTTGCACCCACTCTGGGTTCCACCCTGTCCTGCTGCCTGGAATCCCTTTCAGGCCTCTCTCTTGGGGTTCCTGGACTCTGCCCCTCTCCCTACCTGGCAATTGTTGCTTCTGTTTTATCATCTTCTCACAGCCTCACTGTGCCCCTACCCTGATACTCAGACCTCTGAGGGCCCCCCCACTGACATCCTACCATTCTCCCTAGGTTGGGTGTGTCCTGCTTCCTCCCCAAGATGCCCACCTGGCACAGCCCATGGAAGCGATGCAGGTGGCCTGACTGGTTGTCCAGGAAGCTGCTCCCAGGCTTCTGGGTGACCCAGCATCTCTCTGTGCCTGCCACAGCCCCATCCGGTTCAGAGAAGGAACCTCGTGTGTCAGCGGGAACCAGGGGACCCAGTCCAGGCCTCCTGGTTCTGCTCTGGTGCCTTATTTTCTCAGATTTTCCATGGCATCCCTCTTCTGTCTAGGCAGCCAGGAACCCTGCCCCCTTCCAGCCATGTTCTCAGAAACCCCAGACCGGTGCCTCTGTCCAGACCAGCTCCTAACGCCTGGCCTTCCCCATTAAGGGACCTTGGATGCTGTTTCCTGCCCTAAGGGGGAATGGGCACCCATCTCTGAGCCCTCTGAGCCCCTGTCCTATGCAGACAGGCCAACCAGGATCAGAGCTCGTGCCTGTGATGGTAGTCCCGCCCCTTGGAGCCTGCATGCAGCCCGGGCGCCTGCCTTCCTGTCTGTAAACACAGGGCGTGTGGCCCTGCGGCTGGGGGGCGAGTGAGTGAGGGGGCGGCAAGCCGGCCCCGCAGGTCCTGCGGCCTCGGGCCTCCCCATTGCCCAACAGGCAGCTGGGGGCGGGCCGGGTGCTGATTAAAGGGCGCCCCGAGCAGCCTGCGTGGAGACAGGTGTCCCACAGTGCAGACAGCCGGTGAGCGCCCGCCCAGGTAAGCTGCCGGGGCCCCAAGGCAGGCTCGGGCCAGCCCAAGTGCCAGCCTGAAGGAAAAGAGCCATGGGTGGGGGCTGGTGCTGGGCAGCAGATGGGGTACCTACAGCAAGGCGCCCAGGCCAGGCTTCTTGGATGGGACCTCCTGCGGGACCTGTGGCCACTTTTGGCAACTTTAGGCGGGACACAAGTATCTGGTGTGCCTGGCTGGGTGGCGCCTGTGGCCTCAGCCTTGTGTCTCTTGCCTGGCAGCGTTCGCTTTCCTCTCCTGTGAGCGCGTCACCATGTCCGAGGCGTGCAGGGCCGAGACCTTTGTCTTTCTGGACCTGGAAGCCACAGGGCTCCCCAATGTGGATCCTGAGATCGCCGAGATCTCGCTGTTTGCTGTCCACCGCTCCACCCTGGAGAGCCCAGAGCGGGATGAGTCTGGCACACCGGTGCTGCCCCGGGTCCTGGACAAGCTGACGCTGTGCATGAGCCCACAGCGACCCTTCACAGCCAAGGCCAGTGAGATCACGGGTCTGAGCAGCGAGGGGCTGGCACAGAGTTGCAAGGCCGGCTTCGATGCTGCCGTGGTCAGCACGCTGCACGCTTTCCTCAGCCGCCAGCAGGGCCCCCTCTGCTTGGTGGCCCACAATGGCTTCGACTATGACTTCCCGCTGCTCTGCACAGAGCTGCAGCGCCTGGGCGCCTGCCTGCCTACAGATACCGTATGTCTGGACACGCTGCCTGCACTGCGGGGCCTGGACCGTGCCCACAGCCATGGCACTCGTGCCCAGAGCTGCAAAGGTTATAGCCTGGGCTGCCTCTTCCGCCGCTACTTCCAGGCTGAGCCGAGTGCTGCCCACTCTGCCGAGGGGGATGTACACACACTGCTTCTGGTGTTCCTGCACCGTGCCACGGAGCTGCTGACCTGGGCTGATGAGCAGGCACGCAGCTGGGCACACATTGAGCCTATGTACATCCCTCTCGAGGGCCAGAACCTGGAGAACTGAGCGGACTGTGGACTGGGCACTGCCTGTACTGTGACCACCACCAGGCCCCCACTGGGAACACAGCATCACTGTCCACTTTCCTTCTGGGTTGCCCAGATTCCCTGCACCTGCCAGATCTTTACCTGGCCTCACAGCTCTGGAACCTCAGGAGCCTGCCTTTGGCTACTGCTCTGGAGTGGGCCATGGTTGATCTGCGCCTGCATCCTGTTTGCCAATAAATCTGACCTATTTCTCACCAGCCCCCTTCATGCTTATGAGGCATAGTGCTAGACCCCTGCCTGGCTGGGGGCCCCAACACTTATTTGTCATCCCTGGGGCTCAGGAAGTCAGCAGTGAGCAAGGCCAGGCCAGGAATCTGCCTAGGAGAATGGTGCCAGTCAAGCCTGGAGGTGCAGCACCCAACTGCCTCTTCCAGCAGCAGGGTGATGTGTGATAGGGCACCCAGCCACCACCACCACCACTCCTGCAGGGCCTGGCATGGACCAGCCAAGTGACAGGAAAGCCTGTGGGGTGCCGACCTGAGTCCTGAGCTGTGTCCACCCTTCTCTGCCTTGGCCCCATATCAGCTCTTACCCCTCGGTTTGGGAAGCTGACTCCCCTCATCCTGGAGTGTCCGGAAGCTGAACACTAATGCAGGTGAGAAGGGACAGGTTAGGAGGGGCCACCACGCCCAGGGTGACTCACTGTGGGAGCCAAGCTTTGAGCCTGGAGCCAGCTGGGCCCGTTCTGGGACCCTGAAGTAGGTCAGAGTGGCTTGAGACACTGTCATGCACTGGGTGGCAGGATAGCCTGCCCACACAGGCTGCCACTATAGGGCAAACCTCACAGGAGCAAACAGGGAGGTATGGGAATTAATTTATAATTTAGCATTTCTTTGGGGACGAGAGCAAGCCTGGAAGGTGAGGAAAAGAGGGGCAACCAGGGAGGGGTGCAACTTGGGCTGAGCAGCTGGATGTGGCAAGTGGGAAGGTGGCTCATGTGGCCCAATGTTAACTACTGGACTCTGCTCCAGAGAGACTGCCATGGGGGTGGGATGGGGTGAAGTACCATGAGGATCAGGTGCCCAGAGAACATGGGATCCCCAGCCTCAGGCTGGATCCACTCAGCTAGCAGATACCACCCACTCACCAAATGGGTGATGCCCAGGAGGGACTTGAGCCCAGCCCCACAATGCTTTCTGGTTTGTCCTACCTTGGGCCAATGGCACCGACAGGCTGAGGCTGCCTGAAAGTCTGCTGTGCCCATAGGCAGGTGACAACGGTTTCTCCAGGAAAGGAGGGAGTCATGTGTATATGCAAGTCCTCTTGAGCATGCACAGATGGGTTTATGGTGCATTGACAAAGGCACACAATTAGCAAACAATAGAGCTACAGCATACACGAAATTACAGTGAAGGTCAGAGAGAGAGAGGACAGGGCTAAGGTATCTGCATGTATGTGGCTAAGCCCAGTTTGACCTCCCCTGAGCCTTTTTAGGAGTGACCCCTGAATAGAGAGCCAGAAATAAGCTCTCAGAACTGCCAAGTGAGGCTCTCAGAAGAGGAAACCACAAAATTACAGTAGGATTCACAAGTGGCTCTTCACACATGTCCCATTGATCCTGAGTTTCTTCACTGAGTTTGGGCCTCCTCCACAGTAACCTATGAATGATGGTGTCATCATACCCTGTGATAATAGTGCCAGGACACCCCATGAATGATGGTGCCCTGAACCTTCTGAATGATAATGCTTTGGTGCCCTGTGAATGAGGGCAATGCTATGGAACCTCCTGAATGATGGTGCCAGGAGTACCTCCTGAATGATGGTGGCAGGTTACCCTGTGAATGATGGTGTCAGGATACCCTGTGAATAATGGTGCCAGGGTATGCTGTGAGTGATGGTGCCAGGGTACCCTGTGAATGAAGGCAGTGCTCTCCTCTTGTGGCTGAAACTTTCTTGATGTCATCGAGTAAAAGCAAAGCAGAACAGCCACCAGTGGCTGCCGAAACATTTCCTCTGGGGCCCTTCCATGCTCATAACTCTACTATGAGCACAGGCCTTTCCCACTGTATTAATCAAACTGAAATGGGTGGGGTGGTGCCACACTGCCACCCAATGCCCCCAGGGCACAGGTTGCTGGCCTGGTCATCTTGTAGCAACAGGACAGTGAATCTGGAAGGCCCAGGCACGATGGTAGGCACCGTGTCCTTGGCACAACACTTTGCAAGGCTGTTGGTAGTGTCTGCAAACGTGACCGCCTGGATACAGCAGTTCAACAGCTATCCTCCCTGGCACTGTTGCTCTGCAGCGTGTGTGTGTGTGTGTGTGTGTGTGTGTGTGTGTGTGTGTGTGTTGGGGTGGGTGACCACTTAGATGCGCTGTGAGATGGCCCGGATCCGCAGAGCCAGCACTACTGCTCTAGCCTTGGCCAAATATGACTAAGGTTGTCCAATCACATAAGACCACAGTGGACCACGCCTATGGTCACACAGATGTGGGGCAGCTGGCACAAGCCTCCTCCTTGCAAGAGGGGATGTCCAGTAAAGGGGCCACCAACATTTCTGGGCTTACTGCAGGAAACCCTGCATTGAGAACAAGTAGCACCTGCCCTAGACAAAAAGCACTGAGCAAAGACTGATGACTTGTAGCAGGCAACATGTTGCCTGCTTCTGTGGGCCCTTGGTGCTATTTCTTGCAAACTCTCTTGGCATCTCACATGCCTGTGAGGGGATTTGGCACCTACCCCATGGCAGCATTGTGCACTTCCATAGGCTCCTTCCCCCCCAACATGTGTCTCCATCCATGCACACTCATGCAGTTTTACCAGATGCTGTTTTTCTTTAAAAGTGGGGTGTCATGGGCCTGGAGAGATAGGACAGCGGTGTTTGCCTTGCAAGTAGCCAATCCAGGACCAAAGGTGGTTGGTTTGAATCCCGGTGTCCCATATGGTCCCCCGTGCCTGCCAGGAGCTATTTCTGAGCAGACACCCAGGAGTAACCCCTGAGCACCGACGGGTGTGGCCCCAAAACAAAACAAAACAAAACAAAAAGTGGGGTGTCAGAATAAAAATAAAAATAATTGGGCCCAGAGAGATAGCACAGCGGCATTTGCTTTGCAAGCAACCAATCCAGAACCTAAGGTGGTTGGTTCGAATCCCGGTGTCCCATATGGTCCCCCGTGCCTGCCAGGAGCTATTTCTGAGCAGACAGCCAGGAGTAACCCCTGAGCACCACCGGGTGTGGCCCAAAAACCAAAAAAAAAACAAACAAAGATTATAAAAGAGTGGGGTGTCAGAGATGGAGCTAAGGCACTTGCTTTGTACATTTACAACACAGATTTAATCCTTGGCATTCTCTAAGGTCTCCCAAACACCATCAGGAGTATGAATGTAGAGCCAAGAGTCAACTGTGAGCACTGGTGGGTGTGGCCCCAAAGCAAAAAAAAAGTGGAGATTCACACTAAGCAGTTCTCAGAGATCACCAGGTCCACACCTGAGTATGGGAGTAGGGGGGTCGTACTGGGTGATTGGGATCAAACTCAGGGCCTCTCCCACCTTTAGGCACATGCACGACTACAGAGACTACTGACAATAGATGCTGCTTTTATTTATTTTGTGGTTTGAGGCCACACTGAAGATGTTCTGTTTTTTTCCTGGTTTGTACTCAGGAATCATGCCTGGTGGTGCTTGGGAGGCCATATGGGGATGCTGCTTCATCTCTCCAACCACTAGATGCTGCTTTTCAAACATCCTAGCCCTTTGGTTGCTTAATTCTCTGAAGTAGCTGGAGTACATTACCAAATTCTTCAGGATCGGCGATACCCGTCTTTTCTTTTGTGTGCAAACCATTGGGCGTTTCCAACCTCAAAGCCTGGAGGAGCGGCAGTTAGGTCAGGGTTTAAGTTACTAGCCTTGCATTGGGCCCACCAGGTTGACCCCCTGCACTGCTTGGGGTACCCCAAGCACTGCCAACAGTAAGACCTGAGCACAGCTGGATGTGACTCAAGTTCCAACATTTTTTTGTTCTGTTTATTGTAGGCTACACCTGGCAGCTCTCAGGGGTTACTCCTGGCAGGTTCAGGGATGCTGAGGTTCAAATGCCCTCCATGCTGTGCTACTGCTCTAGCCTCACCTTTTATTTATTATTTATTTTTTTTGGGGGGGGGCACAGCTGGCTGCACTAAGGGGTGATTTATGACTCTGCGCTCAGAAATCATTCCTGGCAGGCTCGGGGGACCATATGGGAACCTGGGAATCAAACCCAGGTCTGACCTGGGTGGGCAAATGCTCTACTGCTGTACTATTGCTCCCCCCTTTAAAAAGAAAAAGTCTGGGGCTGGATTTTTTCTGCCTCATTTCAGATCATCTCTTATGAATCCCATCAGTTTTCTAGTTTATTTGTTTTTTTGTTTTGTTTTGTTTTTGCTTTTGAACCAGCTGCTCACAGGACCATCTCAAAGTTTCCAAAGCTTCATTGTTTAAGATCATCTCTTTTATCAATTCCATCAGTTTTCTAGTTTTTGTTCTGTTTTTGGGTCACACAGTGACACTCAGTAGTTACCCTGAATGCTCTGTATTGGGCTAGGGATCGAACTGTAGTTTGACCATATGCAATACCAGTGCCCAGACCTCTGGAATTACTCTGGCCCAAGTTGGTGTGCCTTTTTTCTAGTTTCTTTACATTAAGCTGAACCTCCTTTGTGGACTGACCCCCCCAAGTTTTCAGTGTCCCACCACTTAAATTAAGTTCCACTTGCAACCTGGCTTGATCTCTCACTTTGTCACTCCTCACAAGTGCTGGCTGGACTGAAGCTCTAAACTGTGTCCCCAGGTGTCGTGGTCCATTTCTGGTTGCAGCGGCTAAAGGCCTGAAGCTGCTGGAGGCTTCGCTAAGACAGGAGTGTGCATGGCACTCTCTTTTACAAGGCCCTGGCCACCAGAGGGCCCCCTGCTTTTCTGCAAGCCTCTGGCCCTTGCTGTCACCCAGCTGCGTTTCTTCTCCCAGGGGACCCCGCTGGCTTCTGGAATTTCTTTCCTTCCTCATATGCCCAACAGGAACCTCAGGAACCTTTGTGGCCTGCGGGATCTTTCCATCATTTTGGCCCCTTGAACACAATTGGCAGTAGCCACTTTAGGAAGCTTTGGAAGTTTTGAGACGTTTCTATGACCGGCAGGTTCAGGCGCGTGGGTAGGGCAGTACTCAGGTGAGAGAAAGCAGATGCCAGCAGAGAGTCTGGATTCCTGGTTCCCACTCCTGGGCACATTTTCTTTCTTTAACCTGTAGGTCTGAATCGAAGGTGCCTTTCTGTATTGCGGAGGTATAATGGCACACCCCAAAACTTCACTTACTTCATACAACTCCGTTCACGTATGCAAAGCCCCCCACTCCTGAACGGATGAGTGTGCGTATCCGAGGTCCCCACTTCCTATATTAGTTTCTAGCTGCCTTCGGGAGCCAGGCCTGGCTGCTGGCTCCCGGGCACTCTTGCATAGCGGCACAGTGGCACAGTCAGAACAGTGCCTGGCAGGGCTTGAGAGAGGTGCCCTCTCCTGGGCTCCGCCTATCCCAGGTTCTCTCCCCTAGTGTGCAGTCAGTCCCAGTGGGCTGCTTCCATTCCCCGGGAAGGTGACTGGGCACAGAGCTGCAGGCACTTTCAAAGAGCCGCAGCCCCGGGTTCACCAAGGGTAAGATCCTTGGCTCCGTGCTCAAGGAAAACCCGAAATCTACTTTCAGGCGTCCTGTTAGGTCCCGTTTACACCTTGATTGGTTATCGATGAATCCTCAAATATCTCCCAGAATGAGAAATTGATTCCCATTCCCCTATCCACTTGGGAGGGGGAGATCTTGGTAATATTTATCCGCAGCAAATAATCCACACAGACAGGAGGGTAAAGGGGTAAGAAGGTCGGATGCAGAGTCCTTTGTCAGCCTACTACCAGCTCCAAAAAACACCTGGAGCCAGCCAGTAAACTCGACCAAAAGACCCCGAGCACCTCGCTCCCAACAGTGCCCACCCTAAAAGGTAATAGGTAGGACAACAGGTGGAGATAATAATTTATGGAAATAATTTCATGTATAACAGCGTCCCAGCTCTCCCACGGTCCCACCTCTCCGCCCTCCCACCTCTTCCTGCAGGGTTCTGCCAGCTCGGCCCTCGGCTTTCCCAAGGTCCCGCCTCCTCCCGAACCCCATGCTCTCACAGTCCTGATTCCTTGCCCCTCTCCCTCCAGCGCCGCCTCCACAACATTCCCAGGGGCCCAGCTCCGCTGGCCGAAACTAACAGGCCCCGCCCACAAACAGGCCCCGCCTAGGCGCCTCCACCGTCCTGTCCCCTACCAGTGGTCGGCCACCTACGGCTAGGGAGCCACATGTGGCTCTTTACACTTTTAATTTGGCTCTTCTGTGTGCCGGGCGGCCGCTCCAAGCCTCTGTCAGTGCGCGCCCTATGTGGCTCTCAATATAAATGTCAATCGTGGTTTTGGCGAGATTTGGCTCAGTTGAAAAAAAAGGTTGCCGGGCCCGGAGAGATAGCATAGCGGCATTTGCCTTGCAAGTAGCCGATCCAGGACCAAAGGTAGTTGGTTCGAATCCCTGTGTTCCATATGGTCCCCCGTGCCTGCTAGGAGCTATTTCTGAGCAGACGGCCAGGAGTAACCCCTGAGCATCGCTGGGTGTGGCCCAAAAACCAAAAAAAAAAAAAAGGAAAATAAAGGTTGCCGACCACTACAAGACCACCAGGGCCCCGCCTCAAGCCCCGCCTCCTGGGTCTTCCGCGTTACCTGGGTACCTCCTCCCGAGCCCCTTGGTCCCCGTCCCTGCTGATATACAGTGTTTCCAAAGCCATGACTCCCTCTAGCACCCCAAACTTTCAGTGTCCTGCCACTTCCTTTGCCCCACGCTCCCCTGTGCCCGGCGGTCCTATGGGTGAACAGCCAGCGTGTAAGCCCCCTAGAGCAGCTGTGGCTCTTGAATGTGGGCCCAGCTCACGGGGCCCAGCTCACCAGGGCTGGTGTAGGGTTATAGGTCTGTAGTCAGTAACTGTCCTTAAAGAGACACAAGGAGGGCAGGAGGGGACTGTGAGTAATTTGGAGAGATGTGGCCACAAGCTAAGGGACACATGGGGCCCCCGAAGGGTCATTTGGAGTGGATCCTGGAGTTTGGATGAAGCCTCTAGAACAGAGAAGATGCCTGGGGAGTCCAAAGTCCCCCTGTCCTTCTCTCTTTACTGGCTTCCACTCCCACTATCACAATAACTGTTCCTCAGAGGACATATGCCTTCCTTGGCCAGTGTGCCCTGGTGTCTGCTGTCTCTGCTCAGTGCTCACTGAAAGAGGGTGCCTTTTCAGCTTTCTCACAAAGCTTTCCAAGTTTCTCAAGAGGATGGGCAGGGCTTGGTTTGCCAACTCCCTTAGGACAATGAAATCCACTTGGATGGGTCTTTCTCTTTGTGCCACATTTGGAATGCAGTAAGCTAGCAAGCCTGATTGTCTTTAGTTTTTTTTTGGGGGGGTCACTAAGTCAAGCATTCTGAGGGGAAAGAACCTCCATGGCGGGATTCTGGCCCCTGCATGTGAATCTCTCCTCCTGGTGGCTTGGAACTCTGCCTATCTCAAGCCTTGGGGGGGTCCATGATGGTACCTACCATCTGAGGGAACCTGATTGTGCCACTCCAGGGCTTTGGGCAGGACTGCCAACTACTGGTGGAAACCCAGGGCTCTAGAGGTTCCAGAAGAGGGTTCCTCCCGCCTCTTTATGGAAGGGGGGTGTTGTTGTCACAAGTTGCAATGCTCACTCCTTGCTCTGTGTTTAGGGATCACTCCTGGCTGGGTGCCTTACCTTTGCACTATCTTTCTTTCTTTTTCTTTTCTTTTCTTTTTTTTTTTGTTTTTGGGCCACACCTGGTGGTGCTCAGGGGTTACTCCTGGCTGTCTGCTCAGAAATAGCTCCCGGCAGGCACGGGGACCATATGGGACACCGGGATTTGAACCAACCACTTTTTGTCCTGGATCGGCTGCTTGCAAGGCAAACGCCGCTCTGCTATCTCTCCGGGCCCTGCACTATCTTTCTGACCCTTCGTCTTCTCTTGCAGTTCTTGAGGGAGCTGTACCCCCCCCAGACCCTGCCTTGGTTTTCATACAACTGTTTCTTCCCAGGTTTTGTCTCAGAAAGACCCCTATGCTGACAAAGGACCCAACCCCTACACTGCAAATACCCTGTTTCCAAAGGAGGTCACATTCTAAGGGGGTTGTGGGTATCCAGTTAAACCTATACATAGCCCAGTATTATCAGTTAGTTTACTCAATTATCTTTCCAATTTTCTCTGGGGATAAGAGTCCACTTTTGTTCAGCAAACTGTGGAGCAAATGAAGAGATATGGCTCGCACTGGATATGACAATTCTGTCCCTTGCTTGCCCATCTGACTTAACAGTACCATGATTCCTTTTTGCCAGATTTGAGTGAAAATTCGCTGATCCAGGTTCTGGGAAAGCTGTTGGTTTGTTAGAGAAAATAGACAGATCTAGTTTTCTTTGCCACTTCCTTCTTTTTTTTTTCCTAATATCTTTTTTTTTGGCTTTTTTTTAACCACACCCGGCTATGCTCAGGACGCCTTCCTGGCATGCACGGGGGGCCGTGTGGGATGACGGTGACCGAACTCAGGTCAAGCGCGTGCAAGGCAAGCGCCCTACCCACTGTTCTATTGCTTCAGTCCCCTAATATCTTTTTTAAATTTTTTATTTTTAATTATGAGAACAATGATGCAAAGAGGACAAGGTAAAGTTACAGTGGAAGGACAATTGCCCATAAACAGAGTTCTCAGAAGAAATCCCCTTGATGACGCCTAAATATTGAACTTACAGTCAAAGAACATTAAGAAAAATAAGGCAGAACCTATGTACAATTACTTTGTCCACAAGTCTCTGACACTTCCTTCTGTTCTTGAATGACTATGTGATAAATAGAGCTTCAGCAGATATTTCATGATTATAAGGTAAAGTAGGTACACTGCAAATTTTCTATGGCAGAAAACACCATCCTCCTGGCTCCCAGATTCATCATCTGAGAATATTAAACCCACAATTATTTAATCAGCCAGAATCTGGTGTGTTATTACTTGTGGTCATCTTCATCATTGACAAATACAACCAATGTGCCTTCCATCTACCCAGGTGTTGTTTTGTCACTGGGCTTGCTTCTCTCAGTGACTCCCTCAGCCCCATTTCTTCATTTGTTCCTAATTAGCCAGAGTACAGAAGAAAGCAACATGTTCAAGGCAGTCTATTTCCATAGCAACCCCCCAAGAAATTGACTTACTTGTTTTGGGTCACACCTGGTAGGCTCAAGGCTTATTCCTGACTCTGTGCTCAGGGATCAAAACTGGTGGGATGAGGGGACCATATAGAGGTGTTGGGAATTGAACCCAAGTTGGCCACATGCAAGGCAAGTGCCCTCACTCTACTATTGCTCCAGTTTGAACTTGACATAACTCTGGCCCTTATTTTGATTTCTTTCCCATGGGAAGCCTTTACCAGAAAATTTCAAAAACACTCAGAATTATAATTATCAGAATTATAGTGTTTTGGTTTCACCAATCACAGGCTATGCAGATTTATTTTATTTTTCTGGTCAAAGCCATGATTTATTGTAATGATTTTTTATTTGGGGGCCACACCAATTGGTGTTCAGGGTCTCTGTGCTTTGGGGTCACTCCTGGGACATTTGGAGTGGGGGGCTCTATGCAGTGCTGAGGATCTAGTCCGAGTTAACTGCCTATAATGCAAGCTCCTAACTGTTTTTGTTTTGTTTTGTTTTTGGGTCACACCTGTTGATGCTTAGGGGTTACTCTTTTTTTTTTTGGTTTTTGGGCCACACCCGGCATTGCTCAGGGGTTACTCCTGGCTGTCTGCTCAGAAATAGCTCCTGGCAGGCACTGGGGACCATATGGGACACCAGGATTCGAACCAACCACCTTTGGTCCTGGATCAGCTGCTTGCAAGGCAAACGTCGCTGTGCTATCTCTCCGGGCCCGGGGGTTACTCTTTTTTAGGGGTTACTCCTTGCTATGTGCTCAGAACTCACTCCTGGCTTGGGGGGACCATATGGGACACTGGTGGATCTAACCGAGGTCCGTCCTAGGCTAGCGCTTCCAAGACAGATGCCTTACATCTAGTGCTACCACTCTGGCCCCTCCTTAACTGCTAAGGCTGTGAATCAATGTGTGCTGGGCACAGCCCCCCAGGACCAGACTCAATCCCTTCAGATGTCTGAATGGTCCTCATCACTCACCAATGAGTGGTCCATTGTGGTCACAGCCAGAACCTCAAAACCACTACCTGTGTCCAAGGATGGAAGTGCCAATGCTCAGGCAAAACCTGGGTGCTGAAAACACCCCTGGGCTGAGAGGATCAGAGGCATCCCCGCCAGAGACAGAGTGAAGGGCCTTCAGGGCTGTGACACTACTGCTCCCCACCCCCACGACCAATTGCACACCTAGAAGGAATCCCAGCTTTAGTTTGTGCAAATGCACAGGTCTTTGACAAGAGAATGGGAATGATTAAGGGGGGATAGGGAGGGAGCTGGAACCTGAAGTGACACCAGGGAGATGCATGTCATGCTCCTGGCCCATGTGTGGCCCCGCCTCCAGCCATGGTGCCAGCTGCAGTGATTTCATGCACAGACACCATGTTGAATCTATGTGCTCACATGACCTGTACATGATATGTAACTTTCTTGGTTTGATATCACTGGACTTTGACACAATCCACTCAAAGCTGAAAGCAGAATGAACCTTGCCACAGGAAATGGGAGGAGTATTGTGGTTCACCACTGCTGACCACGCAGGAGAGAGACCGGCAGCTCCCACTACAGGCTTCGCTTCCAAGTATTGGGTCGATGGAGCTATTTCTGGTCTCCAGTGTCATGAGCATGGCCGCCCTTTTGTGTCACTAAGGTTTGGTGCTCAGACCCTGGAAAAGTCCAAACCAATTCAGGAACCAGCCAATGTGATCTTCAGCAATTTTGAAGGCATGACACAGGGCTCATGTCCCCAGGAGATGGTGGCTAAAAGGCTTTCAGCAACACACTCCTGCCCCAGCACAGTGACTTCACACAGAGGCCTTGTGACAATTGCACCGTCAATGGCACCCACTCCACACCTGTCCTTTGTCCAGTCCTGCAGCCTGGCTTATTCACAGTGTTAAAACAGTTTCCAAATACAGCGGATGACAGATGAAATAACATATCTGTGGGAAATGTGTGACCTTCAGAGGTGCTGGACAGGTGGTGTTTGTATGCTGAACCCCTGAATATACTAGTGTTAAAGGAAGCAGCTTCTTTTTCCCAGCTGGGATTTAGCAGAGTTATGAAGAGAGTGTGCATATTCCTCCCAAAAAGTGATACTAGGAAAGTCACTTCTAGCATGCCTGAAGGGCCATGTGGGATGCTGGGAACTGAACCCGGGTCAGTGCATGGAAGGCCAGTGCCCTGCCTGCCATCTCTCTATCCACTATCTCTCTGGCCCCTTTGTTGGCTTGTTTGGTTTGGGTCAACCTGGCAGTGCTCCAGGCTAACTCCCAGATCAGTGATCAAGGTCGCTCCCAGTGAAGCTGGGGGAACACATTTATTGGGGCTCTTGCATACAGTTCAGGAATAGTCTGCCCGGCCCTTACACCTATACAACTGCTCTCAATCTTAGTGACTCAGATTTGGCAGATTCCTTATCTGGGGTATCAAAAGCATAATTAAAAATCATCAAGAGAAAACCATTTCTGCTTTTAAAAGACAGCTATGTGGGGGCCAGAGAAAGAGCACAGTGGGGTAGGGCACATGCCTTGTACATGGCCGAACAGGGTCCATCCCTTACACCTTATATGGTCGCAAGTTCCATCAGGAGTGATCCCAAGTAGAGCCATGAGTAATCCCTGGGCATTACTAGGTGAGGCCCCAAATCAAACAAGATGAATAAAGTTTGAATGGTTGGGAGAAGTGTTAGGGTAGTTTCTGTCTCTCTTTGGGACAGCAAAGGCTGTCAACCCACATCTGTATATGCAGAAGGCGAGTGAGATGAAACGAATAATGATAGTTACTCATCCAGCTCTTGACTCTTGGTGAGTGTCCCACTGAGATGGGTCAAAGACACTGAGTGTGAGGCCAGAGCAGAGGAAGGTGAGTGTGGGGGGACCTTACACAGTGACACCAAGTGATATTACTTCTCAAGTATCACGCATCTTAGAGGGTATTTTGCCTGAAGTCCAGGAGCTTCCATTCAGCCTGGGTGATGTCCATAGAGACATGTTTAAAAGACACCAATGCCTCAAATAGAGCCATTCCTGTGGGCACAGCGTGCATGCATTCTGAGAGTAACCCAGTGAGTTAAGAGGGGCAAGGACACCTCAGTAGCTGGGACAGGTTCAGAGATGCAGAGACAAGCAGCTGTTGGAGCCAGAGCAATAGCACAGTGGGGAGGGCAGTTGACCTGGATTACATCCCCAGTATCCCATATGGTTCTTTGAGTCCACCAAGAATGATCCCTGAGTTTAGAGCCAGGAGTAATCCCTGAGCACAGCCAGGTATGGTCCTCAAACCAAAATAAACCCAAACCCAAACAAATAAGCCACTGCTTCTGGTGGGAGGGAAGCTTTTGGAACTCAGAAGGGTCTGCTTAGTGTAGCCTCAGCTCACTGTTGACAGAAAAGGCCAGGGAAGGAAGAGGAGAGGAAAGGGAGCAGAGGGGAGAGACAGAGATGAGGAGCCCTGAATTGGGAAGCTGCCCTTACCAAAAGCTTAGCCTTTGAGTGGGGGACTCCTGGGGTCTCTACATCTGAGGGATGAGGAGAGAGCAGCACAAAACATGTGTAGTGCATTTGCAAGTAGGTCTAACCCCAAAGCCCCTTTGGTCAGAACTAATACACATGTTTTGGGGAATATTCCATCTTTTCTGGAATAGTAGTCCAGATGACAGAGGAATAGCACCCCATTGTGTGGCTGTACCCCAGGACTGGTCACTCTGTTGTCACCTCTGGGTTGGGTGTCCGTAGTCAAAGGGGAAGAGAGTCCCTAGCTTTTACATGGGGAGACAGTTGCTAGGACAAAGAGCCCGGCCCAAACATGAAACCCCCCTGCCCAGCGTCCAGGACGAACGGGGACAGAAACAGCTGAGATCTTACCACAACTGACTCCCTCACCAAGGGACATCTCATATTATGTGGCTCTCACTCCAATGAACAGAATGGGACTGGAAGGATCACAGAGAGGGGAAGGTATTTGGTTGCTTTGAACTCAGCCAACCTGGCACCCTACAAAGTCCCTTGAGCACCCCCAACAATGATCCCTGAGTGCAGACCCCATAATCCCTGAGCACCACAAGGAGCCCCCCCCAAAAAATAGAAGAGAGGTCACAGCATCATCAGGTCATTGTGTGTCCCCATGACAAGCTTGCTGTGGAGGTCGGAAGTATGGTGGCCTGGCAGTGGAGGGAATTGTTTTGGAAAAGCAGATTTTACGACTAGTTCTGCATCCGCTTTGGAAAAAGCAAATGCATGGGGGAATAAAGTGTTTATTGTCCCCCCAAATCAAGATGTAGCAGGAGACAAGGCAAGCTCACAAGACAGGGAATTGGAGTGTAAGCATTAGGGGGTGTGTGTGGAAACATGGCCTCAAGAGCTGACCTCTATGCTAGCAGGGGCCAGCTAAGCCAACTGCAAGAGCAGAGAAGTGCCTGCTGCCAACTTCTCATGTGCCCTGATGCAATCCCGGCCACGCGCGAGTACGGGGTGACGAGAGAGATTCAACATAAAGGAAGAATCTGGAAGAAGCTTGCCTGAGGGGCGTGGCTTCATCTCAAAACCTTGGTCCTCGGGCAGACGGCAGCTGGAGTTGGGGTGGGCAAAGGTCTGGATTCACTGAAACAAACCTTGGGTCCACCAAGTCGTGTGTGTGTGTGTGTGTGTGTGTGTGTGTGTGTGTGTGTGTGTGTGTGTGTGTGTGTGTGTGTGTGTGTGGCGCGGGGCTGGCCCCAAACAGCAGGAGAGCCCCGCTGGTGGCATCCCACGGATCTTGCTGCCAGGAAAGGAAGCCGGGCAGAGATCTAGCCCCAATGCCAGCGAGCCACCACTAGAGCGCGCTCTCCCCCTGGAGAAAACCGGGATTCACTCGCAGGACCGAGGGATCTGTGGGTCCATCTCAAGAGGGACAGGCAGGGCCCTGACTTGAGCATCTTCTTCCTACTTGAGGGGGATTCGTCTGGGTTACGGGAAATCCACACCTCGACAGTTTCCTCGGGGCCCAGCAAAACCTTTCAGACCCCCAAATGGCCTGCCATCACCATGGAGAAAGGGCCTAGGTACCCTCAGATGGCATTTCTGCACCTGGGGTCCCCAGGCTCTGCTTGGGCATCTTTTTGAACTGGTGCGGTCCCCTGCTACCAGCCCTCCCCTCCTCGCACCCTGTTTCTCTCATTCATGGGGCCTTGTGACCACAAGGCATTTGCACTGGAGGCTCCCCCTATAGTGAGCGTGGGTGATGACCTAGGCATTTTTGCAATGTGGCCTCCTAACCATACAATTTCGCCTCCTGCGTTAGCTGTTTGTGCTGTGTGTCCCACCGGGGCCCTTCTGCTCAGTGCCCCCTCACATTTGGAAGGCCTACTTCTGGCAGCTGTGCCTGTGGGAAATGTTGGAGTTAGGGCCGCTCATCTCCCCTCTAAACTGGGGGGCTGCTCTCTGCCAATCCCGCACCAACTTGGTGGGCCGCGTCCTGTTCCCCAAACCCGTGGGGGCCTGGGTAGAGCCTCCCAAGCAGAAATCTTCAGGGGTGGGGCTGGAGCGGTGGCACAGGTGGTAGGGTGCTTGCCTTATGCGCGCTAACCTCCGAAGGACCGCGGTTCGATCCCCTGGTGTCCCATATTGTCCCCCAAGCTAGGAGCGATTTCTGAGCGCATAGCCAGGAGTAATCCCTGAGCGTCACCAAGTGTGGACACCCCCCCCCCAAATCTGCAGAGGTAGGCCAGCACTTCTGCGCAGGAGTGAGTGCTCACAGCCCTTGCCCCGTTCCCTGCTCCCAGGTGCCAAATTGCAATTTACCACCTGACACCTTACAAGTAGGGCAGCAAGGCTCATTCAAGAAAGTCAGGGCTGGGACGGCTAGAGGGGGAGCCCCAGGGACCATCTGGAGCACACTGCCTCCCATCCTTCAGACTTCCTACCCCGCAGGTGAGCATCCCCTATCTCCAGCAGGCAGAAGCCAAGACCAGCGCAGCACTACTGGAAGAAAACTGGACTGTTTGGAGTCCAAATTTGGTCTGGAGTTCGAACCTGTAGGTCCTAGTCGGGAACCTACCCTGGATGAACCCAGGTTTGATCTCCAGCATCCCATATGGTTCCCCGAGCCTGCCAGGAGTTATTTCTGAGTGCAGAGCCAGGAGTAACTTCTGAGAACTGCCCGGTGTGGCCCCAAAACTTAAAAAAATCCCAACTTAAAAAAATTCCTGTGAGCAGGCTGTCCAGTCCACTAGGGCATTGAGCCCCATGGGGTTCTGGCTCACCCCAGAGAATTTCCAGGAACTCTGGCTGGCAGTGGCTTGTGCCTAATGCAGTCCCCCAAGAGAATATGGGGGAAGGGTGCAAGGTGCAGAGAAAGTGTCTGTTTCCAGAAGCTCTTGGCTCTGATTCCGACCCTTTCTGTCCTGCAGCCAAGGAGATGAACTGGGAGCCCTGTGGAAATGGATGGCGGAGAGAGAGGTACAGATGGACAGAGAGAACAGAGGAGGCTGGGGCAGAGCAAGAAGTGAAGAGCAGATGGCTGGGCATGGGGTCCTCCCCTAGGGTAATCACAAGGGTGGACGGGGGTGGGGTGGGGGCTGTGGTGTGTAGCCCTGTGCAGCACTGTTTCTGCATGCCTGTGCTTCCATGAGGGGCTGCCTCATGAGGATGTTTGGGGTTCAGAGGAGCAGGGATCTAAGCACCCCCAAACAAACAGAGTCTGGGAGGTCCCACTGGCTGTGAGTTCCCATGGGGGTGTTGCTGTTTAGGGCTGCAGGGATAAACAACAGGGACCTCAGTCCCAGCTCTGGTGACTGATCATTGAGGTGGGGAGGGGATGAATGATCTTTCCAGATTCATGAGGCTTCCATTGGAAGCAGGGCTCACCCTGAAGTCTCTTCAGGGTGAGGGGAGGGGAGACCAGGTGGTGGGAGGGGAGGGAGAGCTGGAGGTAGCAGGATGGGGCCACTGGTCGATGTCAGGAAAGGGGATTTCTGTAGGCAGCCTTGGGGGCAGCCACAGGTGGGCAGAGCTAAGAACGCACACTGTATGGCCATTATGGAGCTGTTGTTCTGTAGCTTTTGACCTCTGGAACTTGTGAACAGTGCCCAGTCACCACCCTCCTACCCCACACAGGGTTGCAGGAATTGTGGTCCTGGGGTCAGCCTTCCTGAATCACCCCTGTTACCAAGACCCAGAGAAACTCCACAGTTGTCCTCACAGGTGGCCTGCACTTGCTCTGAGCATACCGTGAGCTTGGGGAGCAGCAGGCAGGTGTGAGTCAATCTACAGGGATCCTGCACAGAGAAACAGCCAAGTCCACATCATCTGGGGACACTGACTGCCCAGGAAGTTGTTTTGGTTCCACAATATCAACTTGGTTTTGTTTTTTATTATTTTGGGGTCATACCCAGTGGCACTCAGGGGTTTTACTCCTGGCTCTGTGCTCAGAAATCACTCCTGGCAGGCTCCAGGAACCATATGAAATGCCGGGAATTGAACCCAGGTCCATCCCAGGTGGGCCACGTGCAAGGCCTTACCACTGTGCTATCTCTTCGGCCCAATATGAACTATTTTTTATTTTTAGGTCACATCCAGTGGTACTCAGAGGTCATTTCTGGTTCTACACTCAGGAATCTTTCCTGGCAGGCTTGGGGAATCATATGGGACACCAGGATCAAACCTGGGTTGGCTGATTGAAAGGCAAATGATCTACCCAGTGTGTTATCACTCTGGCTCCTAAATTTTCTTTTTATTCTTTTTCTTTTTGTTTTTTTTTTTTTTTGGGGGGGAGGGCAAACCTGCAGACGCTCAGGGGTAACTATTCCTCGTATACACTCAGAAATCGCTCCTTGCTTGGGGGACCATATGGAACGCTGGGGATTGAACCCAGGTTTGTCCTGTGTCAGCTGCGTGCAAGGCAAACACTCTATGCTATGGCTCCTGCCCAATTTTCTTCTTTTTTAAATGTCATTTTGTTTGTGGGCCACACCTGGCATTGCTCCTGGTCTGATCTCAGGAATCACTCCTGATGGGGCTCCAAGGACCCTATGGGGTGTGGGTCATAGACTTCAGGCTGGTTGCATGCAAGGCCAGTGCTTCAATGCTGGTAGTTTCTCTGCCTGTCGCACTTGGAATAATCCAAGCATCGGCCTCTCTTCCTCCCTGGCCATGTGTCAGAGTTTTGAAATCTTCCAGGGTTCTACATGCTGTGGCACTTGCCCTGTGCTCAACTCACACTTTCTGGCTCAGCAGCAGGGCCCAGGGAAATTCGTAGCTGGATATACATGAGTCCTCCCTTTTTCTATGGGTCCTATGGGGTGCAAAGGCCAGCTCAGGGGACTAGAAATGCTGTAGGCAATGACCTTCCTGAGGGCAGGCTGTGGCATGGCTGATGATTAACAGACTCTAGGGGCACTTGCAGGTCCTGGACACTTGTCTTCTGTGCCACAGCTACTACCTGGGCATGAAGTCAGTTGGGCAGGTGGGGAGAAGTGGTGTACAGGGCTTACTGGAGGCCCTGAGAGGCTCCCGAGGGTGGAAGAATTCCCCAAGCCCCTGGGCCAGGCTCACATTTCCCCAAAGAACAGATACCCACTGGTATGTGTGGGCTTGAAGCTTAGCCCAAGCTGCAGCTGGGCATTTGGTACCCAGTTTCCTGGAGGAACACCATACTGGTTCTTAACACAGTGCCCTGAGATGCTCAGCAGCATCATGACACTGATCTCTGCACCCCTGTGCTGCACCCTGGGCTGGGAGCTGAGTACATGTAGCAGCACATCTTGCAAAAGTGACATGCACACACTCTGGAAAAACCCAGAGCGAGGGAGAATCCATAACTGAGGTCCATTCAGAGCTTGTCTAGATCTCATGGTCCAGTCCAAGAGGAAATGGGAATATGCTGTCGCTCCAGAGTGCAACTATGAATGTTTTGAAAGCTGCAGCATCAATGTGCAGAACAACATGAAACTTTCTCAGAATTCACCCTTGAAAGATGAAAATCTCAAGGGAGGGGAAGAACTACTGTAGAGAACCAATTGTATCTTCTCAAATTGCAAAGTGCCTTGGAAATGAAAGGTGTTCAAGGCATATGAGCTAGGGCAGAAAAGCCCAGAAGGTCTAGGAAGAGTATCTATCAGAAAACAAAATAATACAAAGAAATAGATTCGTGTGTGTTTGCTATCATCACAGGAGTGAAGAGAGATGAGGAATATACAATCTGAAAATTATAACTGACACTTTCCAAATTTGGAGATGGATGGCATTGTCAGATTCTAGAAGGTTGCAGAATTTTGAGTATAAACACACAGAAAAACCATATATAGGAACATCATCACTAAATGGCTGCAAATGGAGAAGAAAGAGACATTCATCTTGGAAGTGTGGGCCAGGTACTACCATGCAGCACATTAACAAACATCTTGGCCACTTCTCATGGGTAGCATTGTAGAGCAGAGGTTTCAGGTACAAAACCAACCAGTCCCCACGGCCATCTGAGAGCAGGCTTGTCTCTGTTGATCCCTGTCTCTGTGCACAGGAAAAAGGCTTCTGACACAGCAGTGGCTAGAAATGCCCATTAGAGCAGAACGGAAAGGGAGGATGGGGAATAAATCTACACGGGAAAAAAGCCTTACATTCTTTGTGTGAAGTGGCTTAATACTAAGCATAAATAGTGAAAGTTAAGGATAGATATTTAATATCTAGAGCAAGCACTAAAAGGAAATGATAATTGATATTGCAAAAAGGCAAAACAGAGGCACTGAAATAATAGTATAGTGAGTAGCTTGCTTTGCATGTGGCCAACTAGGTTCCATCCCCAGCACACCTGGACACCACCAGGAGTAGTAATTACTTAGTATGGAACCAGGAGTAACCTCTGAGCACTGTTGGGTATGTTGCTCCAATAAAAGAAAGAAAGGCCAAATATAAGTGAAAGGGGGATAACTCTAAATAAAAAATTATTTTATCTAAAATGAAAATTTTATTTTATGTAAAATAAAAAATTATTTTATGTAAAATAAAAATTTTCTTTTATCTAAAATAAAAATTTTATTTTATCTAAAATAAAATAAATTTGTTGATGGGGTATTTGAGGGGTAATAGGTTAAGAGGCTTGTGTCCTTATAGAAACACTAGCAGCAGGACTAGAGAGATAATACAGCTGGTCAGGTGATTAATCTGCACATGGAAGACCAAGGTTCGATTGCCAGCATCCTATATGGTCCCCTGAGCCTGCCAGGAGTGGATTCTAAGTGAGTGAAGAGCCAGGAGAAAACCCTAAACACTGCTGGTGTGTGTGGGAGAGAGAGAGATCTATGGGTTTTAAGAAAAATGAAAGACATTCTTGCAATAATTTTCAGAGACAAAAGAGATGAGGGCTTGAAGATGCAGCTCACGACATGAAGCTCACCACAGAGTGGTGAGTGCAGTTAGAGAAATAACTACACTGAGAAGTATCCTTAACAATGTGAATGAATGAGGGAAGTAGAAAGCCTGTCTCGAGTACATGTGTGGGTAGGGTGGGGAGGAGGGAGATTTGGGACATTGGTGGTGGGAAGGTTGCACTGGTGAAGGGGGGTGTTCTTTACATGATTGAAATCATACAACTACAATCATATTTGCAATCACGGTGTTTAAATAAAGATTAAAAAAAGAAGTAACAACATGAAAAAAAAAACCAAAACAGGACAAAACAAGACACCAAAGGTGATCTTAAGAACACGGCTTTAAGGTATGGGGTTTGGGGAGGCCCCATACCAGAGCTTTTCTCCCTAGCTGGGGAGTGCTGGGAGGCTTGGCAGGCCCCCAGCCATCCTTGTCTTTTCCCCCTGACTCCAGGCCTTCCCTGGGTGCCAGCTCAGATGGTCAGAAGTGGGTTCAGGTGGACTCTTAGTGGTCCTCAGGTTCCCCCCCTCCCTCCGTACTCCAGGGGGAGGTGCATGAGGTGGAGGGCAGGCAGACATCTGGCTTCCGATTTCGTCCTTGATTCTGGAGACCAGATCTTGCCAGGTATAGGGTTTATTCCCCCTGGACTTCAGTCTTTCCCTGGGCACCCCCTATCTCTCCCTACACTAATGGGAATGTGCTCTGAGAGGAGGGCAGGCTGTTCTAGCACTGGTTTAAATTGGGACAGTCAGTGGAAATTTTTTCTCTTTGCTTTCATATTGATAGTATTGTGTGCATATATTCTATATATCCATAATAGCCATCTTGTATTGGGACCTTGATACTTCCCTACAAAGCTAATTTCTAATATTTTACTGCCTCAGTCCCAACCCTTACTTCCCCCCATCCTCCCATGTAGGTGCAGCTAATGACATGAAGCTCACCACATTAAGTGCAGTTAGAGAAATAACTACACTGAAAACTATCATAACAATGTGAATGAATGAGGGAAAAAGAAAGCCTGTCTCGAGTACAGGTGTGGGTGGGGTGGGGAGTAGGTAGATCTGGGAAATTGGTGGTGGGAATCCTGCAGTGGTGAAGGGGGGTGTTCTTTACATGAATGTAATCATACAACTACAATTATATTTGTAATCACGGTGTTTAAATAAAGATAATTAAAAATAAAAAAAGAACACGGCTTTAAGTGCATATCTCACACTTGCAGCATCAGGATCCACTCCTGGCACGGCATGGTTCCCTCATGATCACTTAGTCCCCTAATGCTTTAGGGGGTATTCTCCCACTTCAATCCTCATCCCGAATTCCCTTGAATTTTTGTTATGAGCCATGTAAGGATGTATGTTGGAGATCCCGTTTTCTAGTCAGTTGCATCCTTGCACAATACTATCTGTTAAATCACCACCACATCACGAGCTCTCGTCAACCAATCATTTGTCTAGCACAGGAGCCTAGAAATTTCTGTTCCAGGGTCTTCTGGGAAAGCGCTTCGGTGGGTAGAGAGAGAATAGGGGACAGCGCTACACACTTCTGGGTTGTGGTCTTGGACACGAGTTCTCCAGATCCTTCTGGACCATTCCTGAGGCAGAGAGGCAGAAAAAGTAAGGAGAAGGTGGCAGGTTGGCCAGAGTTGGGGGTTTTGGGAGGATTTGGGGTGCAGGAGGGTGGGCGAGGGACGGCAGTGTTAGGGGACAGGTGGAGCAGCAACTGTGGGAAGGGGGACCCCTGAGGTCTGAGAGGAGAAAGGTGGTTTTGCGGGGGGCTGTGACTGAGACCCTAGGGCTTGTGGACCCAAAATGGCGTTGTGGGGACCTGGCGGGTGGAGGGGCCTATCTTCTGTGACTTACGTCTTGGGAAAAACATGGCGGTCAGGAGTGGCAGTTGTGAGCAGCGAGGCTGGTGCCCAAAACTCAATGTGGGAAGGTGGGTGCGGCTCAGGCCGAGAGGGGCCGGTGCCCATTAGGAAGTGGTCTGCTGGTTGGGTGGACACAAGAATTTCGGGAGGGGGCGGGCGCTTAACGCCCAGGCGCTTTGGTGGGGGTGGGCGACTGCTAGGTTGGGGTGTCCATTTTGCAGGCGCTCTATAGAAGGCACGTTTTCTGCAGGCTTAGATGGAGGGTTACTGCAGGGGCTGTGGAAATGCTGACAGGGGCTGGAGCTCAGGATGGCTTGGGGAGGGGGCGGAATCAGGCCTTTAGCGCTTTAGAGATGGGGTTTTAGGAGGTTGCACAAGTGGGGCTTCCTCCTAGGGGACCCCCACACGGTGGGAGCGTTTCCTCAGAAAGCCATTCTGGGTGTTTCTTGGCCGGCTGGTGGAAGACGAGGGTCTGCTTGAGATGGCATTGGAGAAAACTTTGCTTTGCGTTTGGGGGGTGGGTGCTTGGGTCACCTGGAAGATAAAGCAAGTGCTCTCTGTGGGGGAGCATACGGGGTGCTTTTACTCTGGGACTCCTCTGGAGTGGTTTGTACCCACACATGGCAGGGAGCGGGGCAGCTTGGATCCCGCTGGGCAGTCTCTGGTGCTTGTATCTTGGGTTTTCATGACGATAGGTGTGCTTTGGGATACTCAAAGTATCCCACAGGGGTTCTCATTCCTGGGTTTCCCCCACACATGGGGCTACCGTAGATGGTTCCTGGCGGCTGGAGGCCAAAATTGCAGGAACACGTGTGGATTTGAGATTGCATTTGCTGGGTTGGGGAGGACGGGGGATTCTGAACTTCGGGTTTGACCCTGTGCTGCTCTCTGGGAGGTGGAGAGACTACCCAGGCAGCTGTTTCCCCCTGGGTGCTTTTTCTAAGCTGACCATTAAGAGTGGTGTGACTGCCATGGGCTTGGAGGATGGGCACAGGCTTGCATGAGCATTAGAAGGATTCACGGGTAGATTCAACGGTTAGGACTATTCAGGGTTGGGCACTTTGGAAGGATAAAAGACTGCCTAAGAGCAGGTGCCCACTCAGGTCCACCTCAATGGTGTGCTTGTCCCCAAGACCTATAGTACACTGTTGCTGCTGCACTGCAGGAGTGGGTACTGGTTTCTGCAAAGCCTTGAGGGGCAAACAGGGGCTTCCAGCTTTGGTCACAGGTGTTCTGGAAGTTCCAAACGCTTCCCAATGCTCAGTGCTCACTCTGGGGGTCCCCCCACAAATAGGTACTTTTTGCACAGTGGCTGCAATGGAGGAACGGTGATTGCTCTGGTGGGGAATAGCAGCAGACTTTAGACTCTGGAATTTGGGGTACAACCCAGGATAGTCTCTGGAATTCAGGGAGACAGCACAGGACAGACTCTGGAAATCAGGGGAAGCACAGGATAGACTCAGGAATTCAGGGAGACAGCTCAGGGCAGACTCTGGAATTTGGGGAGACAGCCAGGGCAGATTCTGGAATTCAGGAACTTGACTGCTTCGCTAGGTCAAATGGCTACAAGAAAGGGGCCTTTACCTTACATTCCTAGGGAGGGGCATTTATGTCCACAGCTGCAATGGAGGATTATGAGGGGGTGGAGGTTTGAGGGTGGGGGGTTGGTTGCAGCTACATTGGAAAAGACTCAGGAATTCAGATTCTAGAAATCGGTGCTTTGGGAGGTTGAAGGACTCAATATGGGTGCCAACTCGGGGCCCCACCTGGTGTGTGCTTTTCCCCCAAGAGTTGCACTGGGAAGCTACCTCACAAGGGGATGGTGTCAGTTTTTGACAGCTCCGGGGGTCCTCAAAAATTCTTAGAAACTAGGGCTTTAAAGCTAGGTGCTTTGGGGATGGAGAGATAGCACAGTGGTAGGGGGTTTGTCTTGCATGCGGCTGACCCAGGACTGACAGTGGTTTTATTCCCGGCATCCCATATGGTCCCCTGAGCCTGCCAGGAGTGACTTCTGAGCTCAGAGCCAGGAGTAACCCCTGAGTGCCGCCGGGTGTGGCCCCCCCAAAAAGATTGGTGCATTTAGGGATCCCACATGGAAAGCACTTGTCCTTTTATCAGGTGACACAGCACAGGGTTTCTGGCCTGGGGAAAGCACTCAGTTCAGGCTTGTGAGAATTGGAACAAATAATCATCATGGTGGGTGCCCCTATGGGAGGGGCTTTCTTGGTGGGCCTCAGGGGACACTTCCTGGGCCAGGACACTAATGCTGCTTTGAGGATGGGCTTTCAGGGACTAAAGCTAATGGGTCTGGATAGCATGCTGTGGGGAGTACATGGGAGAGGGGTGCAGGAGCTCTGTAGATGAGAACTATGGCTAAGGCACTGGCAGAGGCGAGAATGTTGGGCAACAGAATTTGGAGGATTTTGTCCCTACATGGAAGGACAGTCACAATGGTGGGATGTACCACCCTTGGCATCTTTAGGGCAGGGCTTTTAAAAGGGGAGCATCCATTCACCCACCCCTAGGAGGGCTGGAGTCATTAGAAACTCAAACATTTAAGAGCATTTTATCTGAGCATAGTGAAGTTTTATATAATCAGAAATGCAGTCATCAAGGAACTATATCATGGCCCGGAGAGATAGCACAGCGGCGTTTGCCTTGCAAGCAGCCGATCCAGGACCAAAGGTGGTTGGTTCGAATCCCGGTGTCCCATATGGTCCCCCGTGCCTGCCAGGAGCTATTTCTGAGCAGACAGCCAGGAGTCACCCCTGAGCATCGCTGGGTGTGGCCCAAAAACCAAAAAAAAAAAAAAAAAAAAAAAGAAACTATATCATTAGAAACTATTTCAATCTTGATAAAAAACAATCTGAATGAGCTGAATTTATTGACAGGTATGTAAAGAAGTGAGGAGAGAAAAAGGGAGCACTCAGGTGTTTGCACCAAGGGAGAGAAAGAGAGGCAGGATTCAGGCTCAGGGTCCTGGGGCTCGATCAGTAGAGCACCTACCTGATAGGTAGCTACCCTCAGTGCCACCCTGCCAGTGCTGGGGCTCCCAGCTCCTTCATGAGTGGCCCCCACAACCATAGTAGCAACTAATTGAAAGATCTAAAAGGAAAATAGAAAAAAGAGCAAAGGATACTTACAATAGTTAATTGAGAAATAATGAAGGAATTGGTGGCAGAGAAAACCGATACAGGGAACACAGGGAAAAACAACCAAGTTGATCAGGTACCAGTACGACTCATAAAGAAAAAGATGATAAAGCCCCTGACTGTGGGGAGCAGAGGTGAAGCACTGTGGGTTGGAGACAGAGATAGCAAGACAGTTCTGAGCAAATGTTCTGGAAGTAACTGTACCAGAAAGGTACTTCACACCTTTCTTGAGAAAGGGGAACTGACCAAACCCATGGCTACCAAAGGACATAATGGGACTAATCTGAGTTTTGGTAATGGAATCGAATGCAGTAGCTCTGGGGCTCACACAGAGGCCCTGTCTACTCTTTGTCCCCGCAGGTATCATCTGGTCTTTTCCTACTTGTCTGGGCCCAGTCCCACATCTTCAGGTACGATGAAGCCTGAGGAGATTCTGAGTGACTGGTGCCAGTGGCTGGACATCAGTATCCAGCGGGCAGTGCTCATCACGGGTGTCCCTGAAGACTGTGAGGACCAGGAATTCCAGGAGACAGTGCATGCTGCCCTGCATCATCTGGGCAGGTACCGGCTGCTGGGCAAAGTCTACCGAGAGGAGATCAATGCCAACGTAGCCTTGGTGGAATTCGCTGAGGGCCCAGACTGGATCCCCAAGCAGATTCAGGGTAAAGGTGGTCTCTGGAATGTGGTCACTCTGGCTCCTGATTTCAAGTCCCCAGAGGGAAGCAGCTTCCCTAGCTCCTCCCAAGGACAAGTCTCAGCTGCCAGATCTCGTGAGCCTCAAGCCTTGGGTGCTGCAGGTGGCGCTGCCACAGAGGAAGGGGGTGAATACTGGGCACAAGCTGCTACTCAAGTTCTGGCTGAGGCCACTACTTCCAGCGAAGAGAGTGATGAGGCGGTGGCAGGGCCCAGTGGGTTAGGAGTGAAGTGGCAAGCTAGAGAGGTGGCAGGGCCCAGAGAAACGGAGGAGGGTGCTGCAGGAGCTACTGCTGACACTAAAGTTGGAGATAATGAGACATCCGATGAGGAAGAAGATGCTGGGCCCAGTGAAGCAGCCAGAGCGATGAGCTCGCTGTGTCTGGCAGGAGTAGCCTGGGAGGCTGGTGCAGCCTTGGTAAGCATGCCTGGGGAGGGTGCAGGGCCAGGCAGAGCAGAATCTACCCCGTGGCCCTTACAGTGGAGACCACCTTTAGTGCCAGAAGTGGGCAGCCTCCCATACCAGGAACTGAGGCCCTTTTCTGGTGTACTGGAGTCTGAATGCTTCTCTGAACCCTTCGAGAGCTGGCTGCACCATGCCAGCGACACCATGTTTCTGTGGCACCAGGAGCCTGAGGAGGAACAGCTCCAGCGGCTGATGGAGAGCCTGGGCGGCCAAGCGCTTGACGTGGTGCTCAACCTCATAGAACAAAACCCCCAAGCCCGAGTCCCGGACTGCCTGGGGGCCCTGGTGCAGGTGTTCTCCAGTCAGGACCCCCAGGTGACGGCCCGCCTGAAGCTGGTGACCTGCACACAGGGTCCCCGAGAGCCGCTCTTCACCTACGTGATGCGGTTGGAGGGCCGCCTGCAGGCGGCGCTGAAGAAGGGCGCCTTCAACCCCTCTGTGATCCACCAGTTGCGTGCCCACCAGGTGCTAATGAAGGCGCGCCCCAACCCGATTCTACGCAGGAAGCTGGAGCGACTGCGAATGGAAAGGAACCCCCCTGGCTTCGTGGCCATGTTGCAGCTTGTGCGCGACACCGAGGCCAAATCGGTCAACATGAGAGAGGAGGTGGACGCATCCTGCCTGGCCAAGAAGGCCGGCTTGGGCCCTGGCCATGGTGCTGAGGCTGCTCCCATGGCTACTTCTGCCCGGGGGCGCCTCCATTCCTTCAGAGGAACCCGGCGACGCCAAACGATCTGTGTTGCAACTCTGAGCCGCGATCCTGAGAGCATGGCCCAGCCAAGAAGGCAGGAGGCGGCAGAAGAGCAGGCAGGCACCAGCACCGACACGGGCACAGACCCGGGGTTAGCAGATGAGGCTGCACCAGAGCCGTCGAGCCAGTAGGCTCCAGGCTCGAGGGCTGCTGGGAGGGCAGCCGGGCTGGCCCTGCCGATGAGCCCAGCCAGTGATTCCTGCAGATTAGCGCAGCCAGCGACTCCATCCCAGCCGCCCACCTTAGGCATATCACACCAATCTCCTCCAGTCTCTTTGACTTGAGCAGCACCTGTAAGCCCCTCGAGTGGCCAAACATTGACTCCTGAGATGACCTTGAGGTTGCCCGACTGGGGTCTCCGGTCGTCTGCTGATGCCAACTCTCTGCTCCCTAGTGAGGGACCACTGACTTTCTTGATTCTGGAAGCCTCTGAGTCTGCAGAGGCCCATGTAAATCCCCACAGCCCTTCACAGCCTCACTCCATTTCTCTGTAGAGTCCCTGGAATGGGGCAGTCAATCTGGGTCTGGTCATGTGCCAGGAGCCCTCGTGTCAGTAAGGATCCCACCACTGAGTCCCCAACTGTTCCTGACTCTCCACAAAGGATGCCTACTCTGGGGTCCTGCAGATGGTAAGGATGGTCAACCTGGGCACAACCTGGGGACTTCAGGGGACTTCAGGGTGCTTCTGGAACTGTGTTATGGACCACTCTGTTGTGACTCAGTTTCCATGCTGTGACTGTCCTGTCATGGCCACAGGGCAGGGCCACAATCAGCCGTGAGTGAACATGTCAACATTCACTGTTTAGCAAGACTTTCATCCTGGGTTCCCCACAAGGAAACTTGAGGAGTGCTGCTACATGGGGCCAGGCAAAGGCAGCGGGTGGTTGTGACTGGACATGTTTTGTTGTTGTTCTGTCCTCACTGTTTGTAGGACTGTTTTCAATTTATTCAAACAAGTTTTAATAATTTGTTTCAGATAAGTTTCAATAAAGTTTGTCAAACAGTTTCAATAAACTTCTTTGTTTCAGCTGTTTTTGCCTCTCTGGGCCAGATGAGGGACCCTTCTGGGTGGGAGGGGTGGAGGATTGCTGCCTGGCAACAAGGATACTGGCAGGAGAAGGTTGGCACCATGCAGACTGGTAGGGAATGCCTCCTGTTTTACAGATGAGTAAAATGAGGGGTTCCCTGGATGCTCATGTTGGTATAGGCTTGTGGCTCATTGATCGATGGGGGATGCTCCTGGTGGGCTTGGTTTGGGATATGAGCATGGTTGCTGGCAAAGAGTACTGGAGTTGAGTGCCAAATGAAGGCACCCCCGAATGCCTACAGCACCCTTAGCAAGAAAAGAGGGATTATAAATGGTTCCTCAATGGCTAGTATTTAGGTGGCACCCACTGGTGTCGGGGGACCATGTCCAGTCTCCCCTCATTCCCAGGGTCCCCAGATTTTGGTGTTTTCCTCAGGATCCATCTTAAGTTTCCCTTATGTGCCCCCAGCTGTGCTCCCCCAATGGCCACAGGGATCCCACTTTGGAGTTATCAAAACTTAGAGATCTGCTGGTATGGAGGGGCACCTGTCCCCGGTGACCTTCGGGAGGTGACTTTGAGCAGCAGCCCCCCATGTGTAGCACTTTGTTCTGAGGGGACATTTGGGTGATGATGCTGGACTTCTGGTTCTTCAATGACTTTGAAGGAGAGTTGGGGAGCAGCTTTATTCTGGGGTGGTGGCTGAGCAATAGCATCTCCTGTTGTCAAGGTGTCTCTACTGCTCCTCTCTCCACCTGGGACCCTGCCAGCTTCTCCAGCCCTATGGACATGGACTCAAAGTGCTCTGGAGCCTCAGAGGGGAGTATGTGTTGAGGCAATGACAGGCACTCCCCAGGCTGAGCTGTGACGGATTTTTTTCAAGATTGGGGTACTGCACAGTCTCAGGTTCTGGTTGGCACCAGAGAAACATGCCCCATTTGGAGGCCCCAGATAGTGTGGGGGTGATCTTGGTCCAGCAGAGCCTGCTGTGTCCCCAGGCTGTGTCATGTGTGTCATCTGCTGAGACATACATTGAGAAACCCCTTGGTGCCTAGCACCAGAGCCTGGGATGTCGAAAGGTGGGGGGGGCAGGCCCTCCTCCTGTGTGATCCAGGCAGCTTTCCTGCCTAGGCCCCCAGCTGGTCTGGGCTGCTACTCTGCCCTCTTGGGGCATCTGTGATTGTCTGGCTGCTGGGAACTGGCTTGCCTGCCTCTTGGGATTATCTTGAGCCACTATCTCTTGGAGTTTGAAAAGTAGTTGAGAAGATCTGCACCTTGGGCACCCCAATAATCAGCTCAGAGTGGGAGCAGTTAGATTTGGGGTACCATGTGGGGTGCCTGGCAAATTTTCTCTCCTGAAAGCACTCTCTGCTCAAGTGGACTTAATAGGGGGGCAGAGCAAACAGTACAGGGTGATTGCCTTGCTCCAGGATGACCTGGGTTGGATCCCTGGTATCTCATATGAAATCCCAGCATTTCAAAGACAACAATGAGGACACTAGTTCAGCACTGCCAGGAGTGATTCTTGAACGCAGAGCCGAGTAAGCCCTCACCATTGCTGATATGGCCCTAAAACCAATAAAAATCAATTGGGGTTAGAATCAATGAGTCATACGGGACTTCTCGTCTGAGGTTTCTGAGGAATCTCCATATTTTTCCATAGGGCAGGGTCAGATGCCCCCATCAGTACCCAGTGGGGCTCCTTCCCCAGCCTCCTGAGCACTCCTCCTTCCCAGGTTCCTGATGTAAGCATCTGACTGCTTACAGTGAAATGTAAGCAACTCTCTGCCCAACTCTCTCTAGGAGCTGCTCATGGGGATGGAATCTATCTAATCTCAGCCTGACCTGGAACAGTGGCTCCTTCAGCCTTTTCTCTAGTTACCTGCTGTCTCGGGGCTCTCTCTAGCTTCAGATTATAGGCCTGTTCCAGAAGCTCCCACTGCACCCCCTTGCATGCTATTGCCCAAGCAGGGGGAAGAGAGACAGTGGCAGGAGACAGGCATGTCCATGGGGTGGTCTGTGTTCCTCATCTGGGCTGCCTCGGGTGAGTGAGAAAGGTCAGTGGGATAGGACCACCCATGGACAGCTACTATGGTGGCCATAGGCCACTGGGATTCTTTCTGTGGACTTCTAGGTCCAGGCAATGAGTCCACAGACTTGAGCCCAGAGTGGGGCCCTGTGTGTGAGTGTGGGACAGCTACAATTGCTGGTTATGGCACTTGTGTGCCATGCTGGGGAGTGAGAAGGCAGAGCCACTCACCTCTCCCCAGAAGCCCCAGCAGGAGGAGGGAGAAGCTCGCAAGTGCTTGACTAGGAACACGGCTAGAAACAGAGGGCTACAGAGCGTCTTCTGTCCTTTCCTGCCTCCGTCCATCCCTCATCTCTCCTCCTCCATTCTCCCATCCTCTGTGCCTTCCCATCAAGTCACCCACGAACACCAAACCCAGGGCCCCCCTACTCCAACATGGGCACAAGGTAACTCTAGCTTACAGTTGAAGACAAGAATGATCTAGCCCTTTCTGTTCTCAGAAGCGTGCTGTTCCCTAGACAACGCATTTTGTGTAATCACGGTCAAGGCAGCACACATTTCTGCTGGGAATCAAGGTCACAGCATAATGCCGATTCACCACGGCAACAGCAGACTGCTCATCCAACATGGAGTGTGCCTGGCAGGGGGTACATGCCAAGTGCTACTTCTTCACAGTAGTGGTCAACCTGCCTTCCTGGAGTGCCAGGCTGTCCAGCGCTGCAAACACAAGTTGGTTGAGTGCAAACTGTCACGTATTTTCTCTAAAGGCCCAGCATCCTTTAGAGGTGGAAGAGGTGGACCTGTGTCCTGGGAGTCTCAACTACCCAAAGCCCCTCGTCCTGACCAGGCCTCAGGGCTATGCTTTGGTCAAGGGAAAGTCGCCTTTCCCTTTGCATACTAGCCCAGTTCCAAGGCTGGCAATGCTCTGTTCCCAGCTCATCGCTGTGCCACTGAAGCCGAGCTGGTACTTCCTGCCACTGGGGAGGTAGGGGTGTGTGATCTCTCAAGGAAGCTCTAAACTATAGTGGTTCTAAAACCCGACCCTGCAGGTGAAGAACTGATCTCGTTCCTAATCACTGTCCTGAAGCCAATTGTCAGTCACTCCCTACTCAAGCTGGTCCTCCCTGACCTCCAAAACCAGATGGGGGCAGTGCCTCTTATTTTGTTAGCTTGGGTCTGGGGAACTGGGTGAGTACCACAGAACTGTGGAGTGAGGTCTTAAGAAGGCCAGTATCCTTTGGATATGGCCTGCCCTGGCCTCATCAGGATCCCCAGCTAAAGAGCTCAGGAAGAAAAGGGGGGGAAGTAAAATCCAAGCAGGAACATGGCCAAGAGAAACAAAGGGCTGAGCTTTGACCAACAACATGGGTTGGTGACCACACACAAGCATGTGTTGTATGTCAGGGTGCTAGTTTGTTGGGCAGCTTTGAATTACCTGGGACACTTCCAGGATGGGAGGCAAGGTTCATCTCCCAGAAGCAACCTTGAGTAGCTCCCAGAAGCTACTAGAATTCCTTACAGTTTATTTTAAAAATATTTTTATTTATTTATTTAATGAAAATATATCACATAGTTGACATAGTTGATCATTATGTATTTGTTTCCAGATAAATGAAAGCAAATTTATTGAAAAAATGGAAAGAAAAAATAAAATGGAAGAGAAGAGAAAAAATAAAAAACAAAGAAAGGGGAACGATGGCTGGAGTAATAGCACAGTGATAAGGCATATGCCTTGCACAAGGACAGCCTGGGATGGACCCGGGTTGGATCCCCGGCATCCCATATGGTTCCCCAGCCTGCCAGGAGCAACTTCTGAGCTCAGAGCCAGGAGTAACACCTGAGTCCCGCCAGGTATGGCTCAAAAACAAACAAACAAAAAACAAAAAAGAAAAAGAAAAAACTAAGAAAATGTACAGTAGCAAGCTTATTTGTGAAAATTATTGTATCACCAATTAAGTCATTAATACAATGGCGGAAGGTTTAGTAAGTTCTTATTATATGTCCAGTCTGTTAAATTGGTGTGTTTCTTTAGGGATGCCAGCATTAAACAAATTATGTTGCCCAGAAATTCAAAGCTATGATACTCTCAACATTAGAGGAAGAGCCTCCTTGAAAAAGGACCATTTGAACATAACAACTGTATTTGTGGCATGAGTACAGCTGCCAGGATTTTCAAGAAGAGAGATATGGGGAGGGTACCCACATTGGCTCAACAAAAACAAAAAAGCCCTGCCGATATCAACCAACACCTGGTGTACCTGAAGTGTGGTCAGATTGGCATCCCTGCAGGGAATCACAGAGGGTCAGTGATGAAGCAGGCCATCAGGGTAATGGTGATACTGAGCGATGGTGGCAGCAAGTGTGACTTTGGCAGGGTGGGGGCGTGGCCATTAGAGTCCCTGGTGCTCAGGTCGCAGGTCACTCACCTACCATCATTGGATTTAGGGCTACCCTTATCCCTACTAAACTCTCTACAACGTGTGTGTTAATTTCTACATGTGTACTCTGAAACACATTTCCACAACCTTCGCAGCTTAAAGCAGCAATACTGATTACTGGGCGCAGTCTCCCAGGTATTCCTGTGAGCGTATTGTCTGCTCAGGACTCAGCATGCTACATGGAGGTGTCAGCAGCTTTGCTATCACCCAGAACTCAGGCCCATCTTGGGCCATTTAGTTGGGCTTCTCTCTACAAGCTCTCAAGCATATTCTTTCCAATTTTTTTAAGTGGCATGGTTTACAGTGCAATATGGTTTACATTATTGTATATTTGCTCACTGTTACTTTTTCTTTTTTCCTTCCTGGATATGTTTCATCTACCCGTTAGTGGTTGTGCAAGTAAAGATTGTGTTTGGCATCACAAAAAGCAACGACAACCAGCTTCACACTGATGCAGGGGAAACTGCATTAGTTTTTATCTCGACTGCAAGTGGGCTAGAAGTAAAGATTAAGCTTAGCCCTTTCTTGTTGCTGCTTTATTGGGGAAGGATTTTTGGGCCATTTCAGGTGGTATTCAGGGGCTATTTCTGGCTTGGTGCTTGAGTCTCACTCCTGATGGAACATGAGGATCACAAGGTGCCATGGATCAAACCATAAAAATATTACATAGTGATTTCCAATATTATGCTACATGTATAAAATATTCTGGGACCATAACCTCCACCAGAGTGTCTGCTTCCTTCTACCACTGTTTTACTGTGTCCATCCTCCATCCCATCTTCCCTCCCTTTTTGTAAGTTCGTACTGAGACCATTTCTAAGTTTTGGACTTTTATTAGACCCTTACTTTGTTTTTATATCTCGAATATGATACAAATCACTTTGTGTTTGTTCTTTGCCTTCTGACTATTTTCACTGAGCAGATTCATCCACGTGATAACAAATTTCATGATTCCATCTTTCCACAGCTGAGTAGTATTCCATTATCTATATATATGCATCAGAGTTTCCTTATCCATTCACCTGTTCTTGGACACTCTGGTTTTTTTGCAGATTTTGAATACTGTGAATAGTGCTGTGATGAACATAAGATGGAGTTATCTTTTCTTTTTTTTTTTTTGATTTTATGCCAGATTTATTTGGGAGACAAGAAAATTTGGGTGTGGCCATTATGTGAAATTTTATGTGTGACAGATATTGAGCAGTGCAATATAGTGTTAGAAAGGTCCCCTCCTAATATCTGAAGTTCTTCACACAGACTTGTACCACCAGTTAGACACATTCTCTTAGTGGCTTAGTCTGTGTGGCTTCAGGCAAGTTTCCCTCATCTCTGTCTTAGAAGGGAAGTGTCTCAGCAAGCTAGCAGAGAGTTGGTGAAGGCACTCTGCATGATTTCTGTGCCCCTTCAAGGCCTAAGCCCTGAGATCTTTTTTTTTTTAATATAAATTTTTATTTTGATCATAATGGCTTACATATTGTTGACAATAATATTTTAGGTACATATTTACATAAAATCAGGGGGGATTCCCATCGCCAAATTGTCATCCCTACGCCTCCGTTTCTATCCTACCTCCCTTTTCCTTTTCCCTCACCCCAGGGCGGCTAGAATATGTGGTCCCCTCTGTATCTAACCCACTACTTAGTAGTCTTGCACCTGTTTGGTCCTGATGCCTCCCTTATTTCCCCCTCTATCTGGAGTCAGGACTAGCTAGTTCAAGTTGCGTGGTTTTGTTTGAAGGAGAAAAAAGCAATAAACTGGGGTAAGAGTCTAATATCCCGAAAATGGGCGGAGTCCTTCTAAAGGCTCTCATCATCACTCTGGGAGATGGAGAAAAAGTAGGTGAAACACTCCACTAGTACCAAAAGAAGTGTCAAATATCCAGTGAGGGCTCCAGCTATTTCGATAAGCACCACACAGAGCAGACAAAACAAACAAACAAACAAGTAGAAAAAAAATAAAACAAAAACAGACAAACAAAAATCACGCCATGGTCTTGAATTAAGAAACATGGCATAGCACATAACGAAAGAGAAGAAAGGAAGAGAAAAAAAAAATAAAAAAAATAAGTATAATTGGGGACTACACTTTCAATAATCACACCCAAACAGAGAAATCGACCAAAATAGATTGGTAAATCAAAAATAATAATAACAATGATAAATGAAGGTACTATATATATTTATATCAAAAAAATAACCAAGGTTTTGTGCTTTTTGTATTTTTGTTTTTTTCCCTCCTGCACTGGCACAGTAAATATTGGGGTCATTCGAAAAAGAATTCACTTGGCCTAAGAGATATGGGATTTCTCCGTCCTTGGAGCATACTGTCATGGGATCGACTCTAGACATTGCTCAGGATCCTTTACTTTCCCGGTGGTGTTTTTTTTTTTTTCTTTCTTTTTTTTTTCCTTTGGTGTGTGGAAGACTTCTGCTCTGTGTTTAGAGGTCTCAGTATCTGTACAGATCCTGAGGTGGGACTTATGATGAAGTCAGTCTTTGTGGTTCTAGAGGTTCTGTTACCTCAGTGTCATTTTAACCCATCTTCTGTGGTTGATGATCTTGGTCTTTGCACTGAGCCTAGGGTGGCACCTAGGATAGCGTCTTTCTTTGTGCTCCCAAAAGCCCCATTCCGTTACAATTGTCTCTGCCGGATCTTTGGGGCTGGGGATCATGATTCTTGTGTAGGTCATAGTTCAAACCCTAAACTAGGGCTTATTTATTGGTCCCAAGATGTATACAGTCTGGTCGTGAATCAAGCAGCCAGTCATCTGTAAATCCCGATCTTGGGTTTTTGTCCTACCAAAGGGAGCCAAGACGAGATCTTTTTTTTTTAATTTTAATTTTTTACTTTTAATTATGAGAACAAAGATGCAAAGAAAGAGGACAAGGTAAAGTTACAGTGGAAGGACAATCACCCATAACATGATTCTCAGAAGAAGTCCCCTTGCTGATATCTTAACTTTGAACTTTCAGCCAAAGAACATTAAGATAATTAAAACAGAATCCATGTACAATTACTTTGCCCCTCAAGTCCCCAGATTATAACACATTATAATATTTCTTAACAGTACACAAGGCAATCTAAAGCCATAAAACTTATGTAACTCCTTAAACATTAGAGGCATAGTATTTTTTACATTTCCCTGTACATGCATATTAGCTTAAGTTAACCTCAAATTTTAAGTGTTTTTTTAAGGATTAGAGTCAAAGGAGCACAGTAAAAATGGTGTTAGAGTGGCAATTGTTGTTTGCATAGGCCCACCAAAATATGAGGGACATGGAAAGGAACAACCTTGGCCTAAATACAAAGAGACCCTACCCCTGAAGTTTCCTGGCGTAAGACCAACTCTAGGCTCCAGGCAAGTTAGATCGTCCAATCCAAGACATTGTCCGTAGTGCCAACACACTTTTCACACAGTCTCTGTTGTTGGTATAATGTTTCTGTATTAAAGATCCTGGAATCTGCATATCCTACATAGAAGTCAGGATGTGGAGCGTCCTATTGTTTCACCTCACCATTAAAGGGCAATGCAGGAAGCCCTGATCTGTAAGCAGGTCGTTGTTGTTAAGTCTTCTCAGTGTTAAGGGAATTCTCTTTTGAGCAGGTCGATGTCTGAGCAGTGGTAGGGTCTTCCGTGGTAGAGGATTGCTTCCAGGTGATGCTATAGACAAACCTGGATGTTTCGTGAATGTCTTCTCTAGATCAAGGGTGAATGAAGAATGCCCATTCTTCTGAGGCCTGTGCCAGGTCATTATGTCAATGTTCAGGGTGTCAGGTCCCTTTGCACTACAAGATTTGTGTATTCCAATCTCTATTAGATAGGATCTTATTTGTATGTATAGTATTTTCTCATTTTAATGTGCCTATGCAAAAAAGGAGCAGTGCCACGTGGCATTAATGGTGCATATGGGGGCCATAAGAACAAGTCCAACAATCCCCATGACATGGTTCAATCATAAGCATTAAACTGGGGGACTCTTTCAACGAAATTTCTTGTTGAACAGCTCATAAAGAGAAGATAAAAAGTGGTTAGAATCGTCACTGTATAAGAGAATATTTAGTAACACTTATAGTTGTCAGAGAAAAAAACACAAAATATTCTAAAGACATACGTGTCCATTTTATATCTTTTGAAACAGTTTGGGGTTGTTACACACAATGCACGGCTTTGGTCTGTGATTAGGACTGTACAACACTGAAGTTAAAAAGAGTAATGTGGGTTAGTGATGTTTGGGGGGGTAAGAGAGTTGAGTAAAAATGAGTTTTGTAGGGGTGTGGGAAAGGGCAGAATACAAAATGGACATTCTGGATACGCAAAACATAACATAAAGATAAGGAATACTCTTAATACATGCAGTGTGCGCGGGGGCGCTACGGTTTTCCATATGCAGAGTGGTCAGAAATTGCCAGTGACAAACTTAGCGCAACCGAGCAAATCTCAACACACCCCGAGTTAGGACCAACCATTTCTGGCCGCCTGGGCTGCCACCCCAGAAGGCCTGGAGGCCAGGGGCAGAAGAGGGGAAGGCTGGGAGCCTATCAAGGCTCCCAGTGCACCCAAGTTAGGGAGAAGGCCTTCTTCATAGGGTCTCCCCCAACCCCATGCTGGCTAGAGCTAGCCTCCAGCTCAAGAGAGGATTGAGAGAGACTGGAGTTATCTTTCTTAATATAGTTTTGGGGACCTTGGGCAAATGCCAGGAAGTAGAATTGTTGATCATAGCGAAACTCAATTGCTATTTTTTGGGGGGGGGTCATACCCGGCAGCGCTCAGGGGTTACTCCTGACTGTATGCTCAGAAATCATTCTTGGCAGGCTTGGGGGACCATATTGGATGCCGGGATCGAACCACCATCCTTCTGCATGCAAGGCAAACACCCTACCTCCATGCTATCTCTCCAGCCCCTCAATTGCTATTTTTTGATAAATGTTTATATCTTCTCCTAAAGGGCTGAACCAGTCAGCATTCCCACCAGCAGTGAATGAGGGTCTCTTTCTCCCCACAGAGGTGCTAATGCTGGTGTTGTTGCAGTTTGTGATGCTGATCAGTCTTAACTTCCACAACTAATGAGTAGAATTTAGCCAGATGAATCATAAACTGGAAGAAAAGGGAAAAAAAGCAGCAGTGACCAAATACATTGACAGGTGATGTTGAAAACTCGAACTCAGATTTAGGGTAGGATGCAACGTTACACAACACTAAAAAAGAAATAAATGCAGCCAGAAGGTTTATTTTTTTGGCCATACCCAGTGGCAGTCAGGGGTTACTCTTGGCTCTGTGCTCAGGAATTACTGCTGGCAGTCTCAGGGGGCTGTTGGAGATCGAACCTGGGTCAGTCATATGCAAGGCAAATTCTCTATCTGCTGTGATCTTACTGTAGCCCAACCAGAAGGTTCTAATCTTGATTGGAAGTAGGCTAGAGATGAGGATTAAGTTTAACCCTTGTTTGTTGCCTTTTTGTGGGAGGACATTTGAGCTATCCAATGGGGCTTAGGGGCTATTCTTGGCTTGGCACTTGGGCATTACTCCTGATGGTACTTAAAGGACCAGAAGATGCTAAGGATAAAACCAAGGTCTCTGTTTTGATTTGCATCTTCCTGATAATTAGTGATGTGGAGTTTTTTCATGTGTCTTTTGGCCATTTGTATTTCTTCTTTGAGAAATTGTTCATTTCTTCTCCCCATTTTTTGATGGAGTTAGATGCTCTTTTCTTGTTAAGTTCTGTCAGTAACTTGTATATCTTGTATATTAGCTCCTTCTCTGATGAGTATTGGGTGAATAGTTTCTCCCAATCTGTGCGTGGCTTTTGTATCCTAGGCACTATTTCCACTGAGGTACAGAAGCTTCATAGCTTAATATAGTTCCATCTATTTATCTCTGTATCCACTTGTATGGAGAGTGCTGTTTCTGCTTTGAAGATACCTTTAGTCTCAATGTCATGGAGTGCTTTACCTACATGTTGTTCAATATACCTTATGGTCTCGGGTCTGATATCCAGGTCTTTAATCCATTTGGATTTGACCTTTGAGCATGGTGTTAGATGGAGGTCTGAGTTTGCTTTTTTTTTTTTGCAAGCGGCTGATCAGTTGCTCAAACACCACTTATTGAAGTGCCTTTCCTTGTTCCATTTTGCATTTCTTGTCCCTTTATCAAAGATTAATTGATTGTATATCTGGGGCACATTCTCTGAATACTCAAGTCTATTCCACTGATCTGAGGGTCTGTCTTATTCCAGTACCAAGCTGTTTTAATGACAATAGCTTTGTAATACAATTTAAAGTTTGGGAAAGTGATGCCTGCCATACTCCTTTTCCCAAGGGCTTCTCTATTGGTGTCTATTCTCATGGGTGTCTATTGTTCTGAATGAATTTAAGGAGTGTTTGATCCACTTCTTTGAAGAATGTCATGGGTATCTTTAGAGGAATTGCATTAAATCTGTACAATGCTTTAGAGAGTATTGACATTTTAATGATGTTAATCCTGCCAATCCATGAGCAGGGTATATGTCTCCATTTTCTTGTGTCCTCTTTTATTTCTTGAAGCAGGATTTTGTAGTTTTCTTTGTATAGGTCCTTCACATCTTTAGTTGAGTTGACTCCAAGATATTTGAGTTTGTGTGTACCATGACAATGTTAATGAGTGAGAGAAGTAGAATGCCTGTTTTGCATATAGGCAGAGGTTGTAGATGGAGGGATATGGGGTGCATTGGTGGTGGGAATGTTGTACTGATGAAGGTGGTGTTCTTTTTAAGACTAAAACCCAACTACAGTCATGTTTGTAATCAAGCTATAAATAAAGATAACAATAAAATAAAATAAAAATAAATCTGTACTTAACTCACAAAAAAGAGAAAAAAGAGTTAAAAAATAAAAGCACAAATTAATTTTTTATTGTTGTTGTTGCTTGTTTTTTGTTTTTGTTCTTGTGTTTTTTTATCTCTGGACCATGTTTATTGTTTGGTTGTCTTTATTCCTGTGGTACTTATTTCTGTGCTGCTTTTTGGGTATTCTTTGATTTTTTGTATTGCTCTTATGTTTTCTTCCTTTTTTCCTTTCTTCTCTTAAATTGATATTTATTGCCTCTAGAAGGACTCCGCCCGTTTTATTGGCTTGTTTGATTTTCCTCCTTTTTTTCTTTCCTTTTAACAGAACCACATAACTTGAACCATCTTGTTCTGCCTCACAAATTGAGGGAGAAATAATGGAGGGTACCAAGACCAAACAGTTGTATGAACATTGAGTAGAAATAAAATATCATAAGACTTAAACACCAAATCCAAAGCTAAAAACAACAGAATCAAAACCCAATCTACAACAAGCTATACACAGAGGAGACCACTAATACTAGCAGCCCGGGGGGCAAAGGAGGGGGATATGGGATGCATGCTTGGAACAGGGGTGGAGGGAGGACAACATTGGTGGTGGGAATGCCCCTGATTCAATGCAACTATGTACCTAAAATATTACTGTGAAAGATTTGTAATCTACTGTGGTCAAAGTAAAAATTATTTTAAAAAATCAAGTAAATCCTAAACTGCAAATTCCTGAAAGGTTAACAGGAGAGAATATTGGTTTGGGGTGGATAGTTTGCAGAACACAATAAAGCCTAAAAAAAAAAAAGAAAAAGGGGCCGGAAAAAAAGCATGGAGGTAAGGTGTTTGCCTTGCATGCAGAAGAATGGTGGCTCGAATCCCAGCATCCCATATCGTCCCCCGAGTCTGCCAGGGGTGATTTCTGAGTGTAGAGCCAGGAGTGACCCCTGAGCACTGCTGGGTGTGACCCAACCCCCCCCAATAAGACATCTCTCTAGGGCTGTGAACAGTGGGTAGGGTGTTTGCCTTGCAAGCAGCTGACCCGGATTCGATCTCCGGCATACCATATGGTTCCTAGAGCCTGCCAGGAGTGATTTCTTTTTATTTTTATTTATTTATTTATTTATTTATTTATTTATTTATTATTATTTTTTTTTGGTTTTTGGGCCACACCCGTGACGCTCAGGGGTTACTCCTGGCTATGCGCGCTCAGAAATCGCCCCTGGCTTGGGGGACCATATGGGACACCGGGGGATCGAACCGCGGTCCGTCCTATGCTAGCGCTTGCAAGGCAGACACCTTACCTCTAGCGCCACCTTCCCGGCCCCAATTTTTTAAGGAGTGATTTCTGATCCTAGAGCCAGGAGCCACTCCTGAGCACTGCCTGAAGTGGCCCAGAAACAAAAATAAAACAAGATCAATCTACTAAAAAAAGACATCTCTTCAGCCCTAACTTTGGCTTTTCTTAGAGATAAATGTAACAGTAAAAATACTTTTAAACGTACATTTTATATACTTCTTACATGCATTAAAATGTCCATAGAAGAACTGATCTGAAATTTGGAAATAAATGCTGAATTGACAAATACAATAGGATAATTAAGCCTACCTCTTCGAAACTTAAGAGACTAAACAGATAAAATAGGAGCAAGGAATAAAAGAGTTAGACATCAGAACAATCAAATAGATATTTATAAACAACTATATGTTATTCATATGTGAATATGTAGACAAATTCACATAAAAGCACTTGTCCAACAGAGAAGTCTTTTCAAGCCACAGAATATTTATAAAACTCAACTACACATTACGCAGCAGTCTACTCAAAAATGCTCTTTGACCACAATGCAACCAAAATAGAAATACCCCCCAAAGCTGTTCCACAGATTTAGAAATATTTATGACACATTCAGAAGTGGAAAATTCTGAATATCTTGGAAAATTGATATAAATCAAAATGTGTGGCATTCAACCTTGATAGTTCTTAGAGGGAAATATCCAACCTCGAAGGCAATTATTCAAAAAGGCGAGCACAGGAAACTAAAGAAGTAACAGTTCAGTCTAAGAAGCTAAAAAAGGTCAACAGAAAAAGTGAAGGAGCTGTGAGATAAATGCTAAGTGTAAAAATTATAAAAATGAAAGAAAACAATGAAATAGAGAAAGCATAAATGATCACTGCCACAGAAAGCTGATTCCTTGGAAAGATTAATGAAATATGCAAACTTTGGAGTACTGTGAATAAATAAAATTAAAGGAAAAGCAATAGAAATTAAAAGAAGGATATGTAGATTCAGATATAATTGGGATTTCATTAGTTCGTGAGAACACTATGAACAAACTATGGTGAGATATATATATCACCATAGTTTGTTCATATATATATTTGTTATATATATATATATATATATATATATATATATATATATATATATATATATATATATATATATATATATTGATTTTTGGGCCACAGTGCTCAGGGGTTACTCCTGGCTGTCTGCTCAGAAATAGCTCCTGGCAGGCACGGGGGACCATATGGGACACCAGGATTCGAACCAACCACCTTTGATCCTGGATAGGCTGCTTGCAAGGCAAACGCCGCTGTGCTATCTCTCTGGGCCCGGTGATATATTTTAAATATAGATGACATTGAAGTATTTAAAATTATTGAGGTTGCTGGAGCATAGTACATCAGTTAGGGTGTTTGCCTTGAACACGGCCAAACTGAGTTTGATCTTTGGCAACCCATATAATCCTCAGACCAAGACACACCAAAACAAAACAAAAAAATGGGACAGAGAGAGATTACAGTGAATAGAGTGCTTGTCTTGCATACTGAAGAACCTGGGACCTGGGTTTGCTCCTCAGTATCCCATCTAGTCTACTGAGGAGTGATCCATGAGTGCAGAATCAGGAGTAAACCCTGACCACTTTGGATGTTGCCCCCAAACAAAATGAACAGAAAATGAGAAGTCAGACTACTAAATTTGCCTATTAAGGAATTGAAGATATTGAAGAGAATGATTATCTCAATAATTTAAAAGCTGTGAAGCATGTTTGGTAGAGACACAAGCAGCTCAATGAGTCTATTATTGTTACCCTTTTTCAAGGCCAGTTCAAATCCACAGTCTGGTGCCTCACCAGTCACAAAAAGTCTCAGTCAGACATTTGAGACTTTCATGCATCTATCTTTGCCATTATCATTCACTAGTAAATGTATGCTACAGAATTTTTTCAATTTATTTTTCAAAGGAGAAAAATTGACAGACAATAACAGGTCTTGTTGCAATCATTGCAGAGCACAGTGAGATTCTTTAAAAGAGATAGAAATTTGAACATTACTACCTGTGTTTTTAATACATCTGAAGTATTTTTCCTATGAGGGCAGGCAGAAGCAAAAATTTACAGACCTATGTGGACTTCCCCTTAGAAAACCTTGACTTGTCACAGTATGTTATCGATTCTAAGAACAACTAAAAATACAACTTATTTTCTGTTTCAAATCATTATGGTGATATAGACAAAGGTCCTACACAGCATATTGTAAAAATGCAGAAAGACAAGTCTGGGTTAAGTTTTTTGATCACAAAGGTTTGGGGATCCCCAACTGTTCTTTGAAATCTTTAACAGTTTATATCCTCTTTTATACTTTGTTTTGTTTTTTTTTTTTTGTTTTTGTTTTTGGGTCACACCCGGTGGTGCTCAGGGGTTACTCCTGGCTGTCTGCTCAGAAATAGCTCCTGGCAGGCACAGGGGACCATATGGGACACCGGGACTCGAACCAACCACCTTTGGTCCTGGATTGGCTGCTTGCAAGGCAAATACCGCTGTGCTATCTCTCCGGGCCCCCTCTTTTATACTTTAATGGGACCTATAGCAACAGATACTGCTGCATAAATTAAAACAGGTGTTCAGTTAACTGCCTTTCATAGATGTCGACAATAATGTTCTAATGCTTTTGCCCACAGAAATCTCTGTGAAAGGGATTTGGATGCCATGGACTCTTTTTACAGTGCTCATAAGAATGTTTTAGTAACTTAATTTCAATCTGATATGTCTGCAATAATTTTCTATTTTTTTGGCTGTTTGGGCCACACTCGTTGGCACTCAGGGGCTACTCCTGACTCTGTGCTCAGAAATCGCTCTTGGCAGGCTCGCAGGATCATATGGGATTCTGGGAATTGAACCTGCGTCCATCCTGGGTTGGTCGCGTGCAAGACAAATGTCCTGCCGCTGTGCTATCTCTCTGGCCCCTGCAATAACCTTCTCTTTTTTTAAAAAAAACTTTATTTATTGATTAATTGATTGATTGGTTGTTGAGCCACATCCAGCAGTGCTTGGGGTTTATTCCTGGATCTACACTCAGACATTGCCCCTGGCAGGCTGGGGGACCATATGGGTGCCAGGAATCAAAATGGGTCTCTCCTGGGTCAGCCACATGCAAGGCAAATGCCCTGCCACTGTGTTATCTCTTCAACCCCATTTGCAATAACTTTCGTTTTATTCTGAATTGTTTATCCCTCTTTTTTAAAAAAATTTTTTGTTTGTTTATGGGTCACACCTGGCAGCACTCAGGGGTTACTCCTGGCTCTATGCTCAGAAATTGTTCCTGGCAGGCTCAGGGGACCATATGGGACTCCGGGATTTCAACTACCATCCTTCTGCACACAAGGCAAACGCCTTACCTCCATGCTATCTCTTTGGCCCCTCTTTTTAATTTTTTTTAATAATATCTTTATTTGGGGCCAGAGAGATAGCATGGAGGTAAGGCATTTGCCTTTCACGCAGAAGGTCATTGGTTCGAATCCCGGCATCCCATATGGTCCCCCGAGCCTGCCAGGAGCGATTTCTGGGTGTGGAGCCAGGAGTAACCCTTGAGTGCTGCTGGGTGTGACCCAAAAACCAAAAAACATTTTTTAATTTAAATACTGTGATTACAAACATGATTGTAGTTGGGTTTCAGTTTTAAAAAGAACATCGACCTTCACCAGTGCAATATTCCCACCACCAATGTCCCCATCTCCCTCCTCTCCCACCCTCTGCCTGTATTCAAGACAGGCATTCTACTTTTCTTACTCATTAACACTCAATAACTTTCTAATGTTTATATTCACAGAGGTCTATGGAGAAAAACGTTGGACTCTCTAGATGCACATTACAGTGCTCTATACTCTAAACTCTATTGCAGTGATCATAATAAGAATGTCTTAAATTATTTGTCGGGCCCAGAGAGATAGCACAGTGGCGTTTGCCTTGCAAGCACTGACCCAAGACCAAAGGTGGTTGATTCGAATCCCGGTGTCCCATATGGTCCCCCGTGCCTGCCAGGAACTATTTCTGAGCAGACAGCCAGGAGTAACTCCTGAGCATCGTCGGGTGTGGCCCAAAAACCAAAAAAAAAAAAAAAAGAAAAGAAATTATTTGTCTTTTTTTTTTGCATTTTGAGCCACACCCTGTGATGCTCAGGGGTTACTCTTGACTATGCGCTCAGAAATCATTCCTGGCTCGGGGACCATATGAGACATGGGGGACTGAACTATTGCTCCAGCCCCAACAAATTACTTATGTCTTAACAACTCATTTTCAAATTATTCCTGAAAAATTATGATTATACCCACAAAAATTTTCTGTTTTTGTCCACATATACCTATGAAGAAGGAATGTGAACTTGGATGCTATAGACTTTTATTCTCTTATTACAGTGCTCATTATGAGACTATTTTTACAATCTCTTTTCAATTTAATTATGTCTGCAATCATGTCCTAGTATTTTTGTTCACAGAACCCTACAGGAAAGGAACCTGGACACTGCACTCGATGGCGAACCTATGGCACACATGCCAGTGGTGGCACGTGAAGGCCTTGCAGCTGGCACTCAGGAAGGGGTCTGCAATTAAGATAAGCGGTGCGGTAGGAGGCAAGTGTGCCAGTGTCTGCTTTGCAGCTCACCTGGCAACAGGGCCTGACTGATCATTGGGAGGACCGGGCATTGTGCTGCAGTTTGGGCACTCAGGCTCAAAAAGATTAGCCATCACTGCTAGACCCATAACATGATGCTCTATGATCTAGAGACTATTGTAACAGTGCTCAATATAAGTTATTTAGCACATTCTGGAAATAAAGCTTTAGTGATATGCTGAAGATGGGGTTTGGAAAAGCTGATTGTTTTGAGAAATTTATATGCACTATTTAACCTATGACACATTTACCGCCAAGTCTCCTATAACCAATAGTGATTCCTAGAATTAAAAATTTTTCTCTCCACCTTACCTGCTGGCTTTATATTTATGAAGCACTTTGACTAGTTCCTAGATAGGTCAGCATCAGATTTAGCATTAGCAGTTGAACATCAGCAAAGAAGCAGCAGCAGTAGCATTAGCAAAAGGAGTTTGTCAGCAAGGAAGCTTGGCAAAAGCAGCTGAAAGGGAGACAGAGGTTGAGAGAGCCAGAAGGAGTAGAGAAGTAGCTGTAGTAAAAGGCTTAGCATAGAAGCCATATGAGGAAATGTATATGTTAGGATAGAACTTTGAAATAAAGCTGGCTGACTCCTGGAACTTCATCTGATTGCTTTGTGAATCTCTTTGGCCTCATCCTGCAACCTTCAAACCTGCCAGATTAGAGGGGCTGCAGGAGCCAGTCGAGCCCAGAAAGGCCTCACCATCCTCCTACCAACACTAGGACTCATTAATTTATATTAAAACAATAACAGTCCTTGGAACCACTGGAAAGTGTAACTCAGAAAAGCAAAAATACAAAAAAAAAGCCTACTTTGTAAGCAGGGCTGAGGGAAACTGAAGGCAATGGGGACAATGGTGGCAGAAAGTGAATACTGGTGAAGAGTCTGGTATTGGAACACTGTATAATTGAAATTCAATTATAAATAATTTTAATGTTATTCATGTGATTAAATATAATTTAAAATATTCAATTTTTAAACCAAAATTTCAAAGTTTAGGTAATTTCTAATTTATATAAAATATTAAAGCTGTCTGAAAATGAGAAAAACCTATTACATTTATTTGTATGAATCTAGCATACCATAAAAATGAGATAAATATTGGGAGCCGGAGAGGTAGCATGCCTTGCATGCAGAAGGACGGTGGTTCGAATCCCAGTACCTCATATGGTTCCCCCTAGCCTGCCAGGAGCAATTGCTGAGTGTGGAGCCAGGAGTAACCCCTGAGCGCTGCCAGGTGTGACCCAAAAACCAAAAAAAAAAAAAAAATGGAAGAAATAAAGGTTCAACAAAAAGTTCTGAAAGAAAGTATCAGAAAATTGAATCCAACAATGAAAACCACTTATTTGTACACTTTAAAATGGTGAGTTTGGTGGTATATTAATAATATCAATAGGGCCCGGAGAGATAGCACAGCGGTGTTTGCCTTGCAAGCAGCCCATATAGGACCAAAGGTAGTTGGTTCAAATCCCGGTGTCCCATATGGTCCCCCGTGCCTGCCAGGAGCTATTTCTGAGCAGACAGCCAGGAGTAACTCCTGAGCACAGCCGGGTGTGACCCAAAAACCAAAAAAAAATAAATAATATCAATAAAGTTGTCATAAGACATAGAATTCAGCATGCACTCACACAACATCCACGATGGAGAACAGAACCCACATCATTACCATTGTGTGCCTTGGCAACAGAAGCATCAGCCAATGCAATAAGAAACAAAAGCAAGCAGGACTGGGCTGGAAATGAGAAGGCTCAATGGTTTGTCTTAGAGAATCACTGAGTTATTCTGAAGCAGGCAGGCAGGGCCGGTAGTTCAGGGGACCCCTTACAATCAGTTCTTGGAACATAAAAGAAATGAGGTGGGATTTGATTAAGTTCTTCTGCCAATAACATAAAAGCATTGTCAAGGCCCACTTTATGAACACAGGGACTGATATATGGTGAGATTTTAATTCAGGCACCAGAACATACGTGGTGAAGCCATGATTTCTCACCAGGAAAAGTTCCAGCTGGAACAAAGGGCTGTGATAAGGACATGGAAAGGCACAACAAAGTTTCAAACTCTTCTTCATAACATCATAGCAACAGACTCTTTATCTAGAGCAGAGGTCTCAAACTCGCCACCGTACAACATTTTGTGGCCCTGCCCTAGAGGAATATTTTTTTTTGTTTTGTTTTGTTTTAGTTGTTTGGGTCACACCCCCCAATGTTCAAAGCTTACTACTGACTTTGCACTCAAGGATCACCCCGACTTTGCCTCCTGCGGCCCCCAGGTAAATTGAGTTTGAGACCCCTGATCTAGAGAGAAAGTCCCTTGATATAAACTATCGGGACAAAGGAAATGCATGTGCACTTGTTTCCAGACTACACTGCTTGCAAATATGCTTCCCCTCCTGAGATATGGACTCTTAATTCTTTCCACTCTGGAGAAGCCCGCATCCTCTCTTGAACATACTACTCTTGCTTGCTCCTTCCCTTCCTCAATATTTCCAAATAAAAGCTCTTTTTCATTCACTGTCTCTTCTCCTGAAATTCTTTTTTTTTTTTTGTAAAAATAAGGCAAATGGATACAAAAATCCAGGACTGACTTTCCTTTCCTGCAAACTGCAGTTCCTCATTCCAGCCGAGTCCAAAGATCCCTGACAAATAGGGTGAAAGGGATTGTCTCCCATGCCATGTAGATCAAGGAGACATCAGGCAAAGCTGATGGCTACCTTGTGAGGCTGGTAAGGTGTAAATTCTGTGCTGTGCAGGGGCTCCAAGTCCACTTTCCAAGGTGAAAGCAGGAAAGCAAATTTCCTTCTCAAAGCTGCTGTCTCCCTTCTCCCCACTTTACATCAGTCACTTGGAGAAACATTACATATATTTCAACTAAGGAGAAAATGAGCATGAACTTATTAAAATAAAAGATATAGCAAGAGAGGAAGATAGCCCAACACACAGAACTCATGAGTTATATAGTAAAGAGATTTGCCTTGCATGTGGCCAACCTGGGTTATGACCCAGCATCACATAGATCCCCCAAGCCCTGACAGGAGTGATCTGCTAACACAGAGTCAGGAATAAGCCCTTGGAGTAGCTCTGCTGACAAAAAAGAGAATGAAATCATTAGTATTCCTACATGCTATCAATCACCAAATAGACAATGAGATCAAGACAAAAGAGATGCAATTCACGGCAGAAATAATGACAAGAAAGAAAGCCAGGAGTAAACCTAATAAAAATGTTCAACCCCATTATGGAGATAGATCATGATCAAGCCTAAGTGAAAGATGTAGACAGCCACTTGGATAATGAAGATATATAATATGCTCAGGAAAGAGAAACCTGGACATTGCGGGGCGACAATTCTTCCCTGAATTAATCTCCAAATTATAGACAAATGCAATATATTTGTGGAAAAATGACAAATAGATACACAAATATACATGGATGAGTAAAGAGATGAATGCTATGTAGATTTATTAGAAACATAAAAAGAGATACATAGCTCTGTCTCAGGACTCACTCCTGGAAGGATTCCTAGAAGGACCATCTGGGGTGCAGGGGATCAAAGTCGGGCCAATCATGAGCAACTGAAGTGCGTTATCTGCTGCATAATCTCTCAGGCCCCAGAGGAAGAATTCTCTTAACAAAGAGCAAGATTTTTCTTTCTGTGCTAGTAATTAAAGCACTAATATTGGTGCTTGGTTTGGGAATAGAAGAAAGAAAGAGAAAAAGGAAGTGACCTTTCACCATCCTATGACAGAGGAGGTGGAGAGGGAAACTGAGCACATTATTTGACAAAAGAAAACCCCCATTTTATATTTCTCAAGATTCATTTCAGGAGGAGATAATCTTGTAAACGTAAAAATTTTCAAATACTATTAAAGTAAAATACAGGTCAGATGATCTTGTAGTAGAATTTCCAAAATAAATGACAAACTCACAAAGATATATTTCACTGCATTGAACTTTAAATTCATATTGATAGGGGGATGGAATACACGCTTTGCATATCTAAGCCTTCCCAGCTTCTGCCCCATTATTTTCACTGTCACCCCTTGTATGACCCAAAAGCCAATATAAGATATATCAATTCATAAAGTTGTGCTGATAACCCCCACCTTTAACATTGTTTAAAAACAAACGACAGATTTGAAGATATTGGAGGTGAAGCGATAGCATAGCTGGTAGGACATTTGCCTTACACATGGCTGGCCTCGGTTTGATTCCTGGCATTTCATATGGTCCCCCAAGCATGGCAGGAATAATATCTGAGAGCAGGGCAGAAAAGGCTAGAGAGTCTGTCTGTCCAGGGGTGAAAGTGCTTAGTTTGTCTGCTGCAGATCTTTTTTTGTTTGATTTTTTGGGTCACACCCAGCAACGCTCAGGGGTTAATCCTGGCTCTATGCTCAGAAATCGCTCCTGGCAGGCTCAGGGAACCATATGGGATGCTGGGATTCGAACTACCGACCTTCTGATTGCAAGGCAAACTCCTTACCTCCATGCTATCTCTCTGTGGACCCCTGCTGCAGATCTTGGTTCCTGCCCTAACACTGCATAATGACTCTGCAAAGAAGGGAGGGACCTTGAACACCAAGCCAGGAGTAGTCTCCCTCAGAGGACCACTGGTTATGGTTTACACTCCCTTAGTCCACTGAGGAACAAATGTTTACTACCTCCAAGCTGTTTTTAAGATGACATTGCAGGAAGAACAGATGGTCAGAACACAAGCAAACTAGGATGACCTAGTAAGAGGAACAGGTGGTCAGGGAAAAGATCTAAACAAGAGGGATATAACAAGAGCACAGGTCATTGGAAAAGAAACCACTGAGAGCAGCCAGGCCTCCTACGAAAATGGGGTTAAGGCAGGGAAAAGGATTGGACAGAGGGCTAGCTTTACAACAGGCTGGCTCAACTTTGATCCCAGCACTGCATATACTGTAGTCCCTTGAGCCCTGCCAGCGGTAATCCGAGCTCAGAGCCAAGGGTAAGCCCTAAGCAGCACTGAGAACTTCACCAAGTCCACCTGACTTAGAACAGTTCCCACTTTCCTGCAGAAGGTGGATGTCACTTCCAGGGACAACTCTGAAAGGAGCCAAGAATTGCACTACCCCACCCCCACTGCTTCTGCTTAACCCTGTTAAATGGAACCTGAGTGATAGGTAGTACAGTGGGAAGGGTGCTTGCTTTGCACACGGCCCACACGGATTATATCTTTGGCATCCTGTAGGGTCTTGAGCAGGAGGGATTCCTAAGTGCTGAACCAAGAGTAGTCCCTGAGCACTATCAGATGTGGACCATAAACCAAAAAAAACCCCCACAAAAACAAACAACCCCCAAAAGACCCAAACAAAAATAAAACAAGCACCCAGTTAAACAAGTGTTTGCAAAAGACTTGATTGTGTCTTAAACCTTGGACTAGTTCTAACTGCTTGTGACATGGCCAGTGAATGTAGTGCGAGTTGTGTGTGCTGCAGAGAAAATCCTGTAGAGGTCCAAGATGTGCAGCATCCTTAGGACAAACTTTACTTCCTCCCTTGCTAACGGGCCTGAATCTTCTCCATCTGCAAACTTGTGTGCTTGAGTTGAAATGTTTCTCGTTAAAAATGTTGGAATAAAAAGTTGTAGTACCACCTTATTTGTGACTCTCTAAGATTCCCTTTGGGAACACTGATCTGACCACACTTCAGGTACACATGTTTGGGGGCTGATATCACCAAAGCTTTTTTGAAGAGAATGTGGGCACCTTCCCTCATATGTTCCCTCTTCCAGGAGGCCTGACAGCTGAGTACATGCCCCTAAACACCATAATATCAGTAAAAGTGCTTTGAATTTCTGGACAACTTCATTTGTTTGATGCTGTTGTCCCTAAAGGTACACATCAACTTAACAGAAAGAATTGCTAATAAGAGCTTACTAAACCTTCTGCCATTGTATTAATGACTTCATTGGAGATACAATTTTTCACAAATGTACTTGCTACTGTACCTTTTCCTTCCTTCCTTCCTTCCTTCCTTCCTTCCTTCCTTCCTTCCTTCCTTCCTTCCTTCCTTCCTTCCTTCCTTCCTTCCTTCCTTCCTTCCTTCCTTCCTTCCTTCTCTTCCATTTTCACAAATTTGCATGTCTTCCTTGAGCAGGGGCCATGCTAATCTCTGCATCATTCCAATTTTAATATATGTGCTGCCGAAGTGAGCACTCTTCTCTTCCATTTTACATTTTTCTTTTTCTTTTAATTTTTTTGTTTTTTTGGGGGGGGCCACACCCGGTAATGCTTAGGGGTTACTCCTGGCTATGCAATTCGAAATTGCCCCTGGCTTGGGGGACCATGTGGGACACCGGGGGATCAAACCACAGTCTGTCCTAGGCTAGCTCCGGCACCACTGCTCTGGCCCCTCTTTTAATTTTTTCAATAACTTTGCTTTCATTATCTGGAAATAAATGTATTATGATCAACTATATCTACTATGTGATGCATTTTCTTTAAATAAATATATTTTTTTAATTTTGTAGAACCAGAACCATAGTGCAGCACTAGAGTGCTGGCCAAGCACAGAGTTAACCCAAGTTCTGTGTTTGTTTTTTTTTGGGGGGGGCTCTCAGGGGTTACTCCTGGCACTCCTGGATATGCGCTCAGAAATCATTCCTGACTTGGGAGACTATATGGGATGCCGGGGATTGAAAAAAGGTCCATCCTAGGTCAGCAACACACAAGGCAAACATTCTACTGCTGCACTGCCGCTCTGGTCCTGAGTTAACCCAAGTTTGATCTCCAATATTACACAGATGGTCCCCGAGCCCATCAGGAGTGATCTCTGAGCTCAGAGCCAGGAGTCAACCCTGAGCACCACCATTTTTGCAGGGTGGCTGCAAAAATAAATAATTAATTAAATAAATAAACAAATAAATAACCAGGTAAAATTTATTTGGTCAATCTAATGAACAGATTTGTATATTTTGTGACATTTTAACTGTATTTCTTTAATAATTAATGAAAGCTATTATCATTTGATGGTTGTTTAGTTCTCTAATAAACTGTTCACTTACATCTTTGTCTATTTTCCTATTAAATAGTCTGCTACTTTAGTTCTGTAGTTCTTTATAAAATCTCAAGATTACGGGCTGGAGTGATAGGACAGTGGGTAGGACACTTGCCTTGTACACACCAATCTGGGTTTGATCTTTGGCACCCCATATGGTACGCCAAGTCCCACCAGAAATGATGCCTAAGCACAGAGCCAGGAGTAAACCCAAAGCAAGTCTTGTGCAACCTCTTGAGAAATCAAAAATGTTATGTCCACTCAATACGAAGACATGTTTTATGAGACACTGTCCTTATGCACATGGAGATGTACACACACATTTTCATTGATCGAGTTCAACATCCAGCAGGAGGCAACTATAATCAGCTATTCAGATGCCATGCAGCTGTTAATTTATTCCACTGTGGTCTAGCTAGTCTACTAAAAGTCTTTCTCTAGGAGCTTCATCCTGAAGAGAGGAGGCATATGACAGGATTGAGACGCTGAAAAGAAATGCAAACTTGGAGCCATGCTGAGTCTGGAAACAAAGTAAGGAGAAATTTGGAGGGTGTCAAAAACTCAAAGCACAAGTCTACACTTGAACATGCCTAGCACAATCCACGTGGAAATGAAACATTTACCAATCAGTATTGACAAATGGAACCTCATTTGCATGGGCTGGGGCTAGCCCCGACCCCTTGGCCTATATAAGTGGTGCCCTGGGCTCTCGCTTTCACTCCTTGACAATCACTCAAGAAGATCCTGAAGAAGACCCCGAAGGAGAAGATGCTGGAGGAGATCCCGGGAGGAAGCCAAAGATACCCTTCTGTGGTGTGGAGACTGGAGCAGGCATCTAGGACAGATGAGCTGGGACACGAACAGGAGCAGAGCTGAGCTTTTTGCCTTGATGCCGTTCCTGCCATCTATGACATCGCTGCCGCTGCCTGTGTTAGCCTGGTTACCTGTGCCTGAGCTGTTGTGCATCCTGTGGTCTCCTGATTGAGAACCATGAGCTGTCTTGGATCTTGTGGACGGTGGCATGGTCACCAGTGGCCTGAGCTGTTGTACCTCCTGTGGCCCCCAGTAGCACACACCCACCTGGCCCTGCAGGCCTGAGCTTTTGCACTTTCTGAGGCAGCCAGGTTACTTGAGGCCTGAGCTGTTGCACAACCTGTGGCAGCCTGGTTACCTGAGGCCAGAGCTTTTGCAAAACTTGTGGCGGCCTAGTTGCCTGAGGCCTGAGTTGTACATCCTGTGGCAGCCTGGTTACCTGAGGCCTGAGCTATTGCATATACTGTGACAGCCTGGTTAGCTGAGGCCTGGGCTGTTGCAAATCCTGTTGCAGCCTGATTACCCGAGCCTGAGCTGTTGCACATCCTGTGGCTACCTGGTTAACTGAGGACTGAGATATTACTCATCTTTGGTGACTGTTTATATGAGGCTTGAGCTGTTGCACATCTTGGGGCAGCCTGGTTAACTGAGGACAGAGCTATTGCACATCCTGTGGCAGCCTGGTTCCCTGAGGCCCGAGCTGTTGCACACCCTGTGGTAGCCTGGTTACCTGAGGCCTGGGCCTGAGCCTGAGCTGTCGCACATCCTGTGGTGGCTTGGTTACCTCAGGCCTGTGATGTTACGCATCTGTGGTGATCAATTTACCTGATGTCTCAGATGTTGCACTTTCTGTGGCCTCCTGTTTTCCTGAGGTCTGAGCTGTTGCACAACCTGTGATGGCCTAGTTACCTGAAGCCTGTTAATTATTTGAGGCATGAGCTGCTGCACACCCTGTGGCACCCTAGTTACCTAAGGCCTGAGCTGTTTCACATTCTGTGGCCTCCCAGGTTGCACATCTTGTGGCAGCCTGGTCACCTGAGGCTTGAGCTGTTGCACATCCTGTGGTCTCTTGACTGACAGTCCTGAGCTGTCTTGGATCCTGTGGCAGGTGGCCTGGTCATCTAAGGCCTGAGCTGTTGTACATCCTGTGGCCTCCTTGAACTTGAGTTCTGAGCAGTAGTGGATTTTTTGGTGTCCTGGTTCCCAGAGTCTTGAGATTTCACGAATTCTGTGGTCTGGGGCCTTAGCCTTCATCTGTTGCGGATCCTATGGATGGATGATTTCTATTGATTTCTATGGATCTTCTGGCTACTTGAGCAGTCCTGACTGCCTGTAGTGCCAGCCATTGATTTGTGGCTGGGCCCTGCTGGCAGTTCATAAAGATCTGTGGTCTCCTGTTTACAGACTGAGTTGGCCATTGCATGCCACCAGTATCGTGAGGGATGAACTATTTGCTTGCCACATTGTTTGTGGCAGGGTTCCCCTTCACTGTGAGCCTCAGGCCCTTAACAGGGGTCTGAGGTAGACTTTTGCTAACTACTGGCCTGCCCCCATACTTAATCTATTTGTATACCTCTATTCTAGACCATATCATACTTGGGATTTTGGGTCTCTGGGAAAAGGGGGTTCATTAAGGGTTGGTTGGAGAGTTGGGGGTTCTTTAGGTCTATGTTGACAGGTATTCCACCCATACCTCCATATGGAGCATTCTTCTGCATTATATTCCTAGAACTTTGGCTGAGTGCCTGTAGCCTGTAGTCCCTGGGGGAAGTTTTGGGGTTCCCTGAGTACAGAGAGAAGAGTCATCTTGCTTTCTGGAGCAGGGTTAGTGTCTTGTTATGTGATTTTCCTGTCTGTCCCAATTCCTGTTAGGATTTGTCATGATATATATCCCCTTGGACAGGGATGATATGTATACTGGAAATGGCAAAAAGTGATTTTGGAGGTTTGAAGGAATAATACATAGCTTCATGGATAAACAACAGCTCAGAAACTTCACAGATGATAAACCAGCCTTAAAGGAAAAACTGACAGGTCTACTCTAAGACAAGAGAGATCAACAAACACAGCAAACTTATCTACAAAGATGACATTAAATCCTATGGCAATCATCTCCCTCAATGTCAATGGACTAAATTCACCAATTAAAAGACACAGAGTGGCAAAATGGGTCAAAAAGATGAATCCAACCTTCTGCTGCCTACAAGAAACACATATGAATAGTCAGAACAAACATAGACTCAAAATCAAAGGCTGGAGGAAAATCATCCAAGCAAACAACACCCTCAAAAAAGCTGGGGTGGCCATATTAATACCTGATGACACCAATTTTATACTCAGAAAAGTGGTAAGGGACAAAGATGGACACTATGTACTAATCAAGGGATATGTGCAACAGGAAGAAATCAGACTATTAAACATATATGCACCCAATGAGAGACCAGCAAATTATCTAATACAATTACTGACAAAACTGAAAGAAGAAATCAATAATAACACAATAATTATGGGAGACCTCAACACGGTCCCATCAACACTTGATAGGTCAACCAGACTGAAACCCAACAAAAACATACTAGCCCTGAAAAAAGTAATGGAAGAAAGAGGACTAGTAGATATATATAGGACACTCCATCCCAAAAACCCTGGATACACATTCTTCTCCAATGTACATGGATCATTCTCCAAGATAGACCACATACTGACACATAAAACATACCTTCATAAAATCAAGAGGATAGAAATCTTGCAGGCTACCTTTGCTGACCACAAGGCTCTGAAATTAGATGTGAACTATAAAGCCACAGAGAAGAAAAACTTTAACAATTGGAAATTAAACAGCCTGCTACTGAACAACCAGTGGGTCTGAGATGAAATAAAAAAGGAAATCAAAACTTTCCTGAAAACAAATGATAATAAAGACACAAACTGCCAGAATCTATGGGACATAGCAAAAGCTGTCCTGAGAGGAAAATTTATAGCTCTACAAGCACACATCAGAAAGGAAGAAGGGGCATACCTGAATAACTTAATGACGCATCTCATAAAATTAGAAAATTAGAAAATGACCAACCAAAAATAGGGAGACAGAAGGAAATAACAAAGCTGAAAGCAGAAATCAATGAAGTGGAAAAACAAAAACAATCCGAAAGATCAGCGAAAGCAGAAGTTGGTTCTTTGAAAAAAATAAACAAGATTGATAGACCACTGGCAAAACTCACAAAGAAAGAGAGAGAAATCTGATAACCCGTACTAGAAATGAAAAGGGGGAGATCGGGCCCGGAGAGATAGCACAGCGGCGATTGCCTTGCAAGCAGCCGATCCAGGACCAAAGGTGGTTGGTTCGAATCCCGGTGTTCCATATGGTTCCCCGTGCCTGCCAGGAGCTATTTTAGAGCAGACAGCCAGGAGTAACCCCTGAGCACCGCAGAGTGTGGGCCAAAAACCAAACCCCCCCCAAAAAAAGAAAAGGGGGAGATCATGGCAGATATTGCAGAGATCTAAAGGGTAAACAGAGACTACTTTGAGAAACTTTATGCTACTAAACATGAGAACCTAGAAGATATGGAAAAATTCTTGGACACTTATAACCTTCCACATTTAAGTAAGGAGGATGTAGCATAACTAAACACCCCCATCACTACTGAGGAAATTGAAACTGTAATAAAAAATCTTCCCAAAAAGAAAAGCCCAGGCCCAGATGGATTTCCTATGAAGTTTTTCAAATATTTTTTTTTTTGGATTTTGGGCCACACCCGGTAATGCTCAGGGGTTACTCCGGGCTATGTGTTCAGAAGTCGCTCTCGGCTTGGGGGACCATATGGGACACCGGGGGATCGAACCGCGGTCCGTCCAAGGCTAGCACAGGCAAGGCAGGCACCTTACCTTTAGCGCCACCGCCCAGCCCCAGTTTTTCAAATATTTCAAGAGGAGCTACTACCACTCCTGGCCAAGCTCTTCCATGAAATTGAAAAAACGGGAACACTCCCAAACAGCTTTTATGAAGCCAACATCACCTTGATACCAAAACCAGACAGAGATGCTGCCAAAAAAGAAAATTACAGACCAATATCCCTGATGAATGCTGATGCAAAGATCTTCAACAAAATCCTGGCAAATAGGATCCAATGCATCATCAAGAAGATCATACACTACGACCAAGTAGGTTTCATCCCAGGAATGCAAGGATGGTTTAACATCCGTAAATCTATCAACATCATACACAACATCAACAAGAAGAAAAATAAAAATCACATGATCATATTACTAGACTCAGAGAAAGCATTTGATAAGGTCCAACACCCATTCTTGATCAAAACTCTCAGCAAGATGGGAATGGAAGGAACCTTTCCCAATCTAGTTGAAGCCATCTACCACAAGCCAATGGCAAATATTATCCTCAATGGAGAAAAACCAAAAGCCTTTCCTCTAAATTCTGGTACAAGACAAGGCTGTCGGGCCCGGAGAGATAGCACAGTGGTGTTTGCCTTGCAAGCAGCCGATCCAGGACCAAAGGTGGTTGGTTCGAATCCCGGTGTCCATATGGTCCCCTGTGCCTGCCAGAAGCTATTCTGAGCACACAGCCAGGAGTAACCCCTGAGCACCGCCGGGTGTGACCCTCCAAAAAAAAACCAAAAAAAAAAAAAAAAAAAAGACAAGGCTGTCTGCTCTCACCACTCCTCTTCAACATAGTACTGGAAGTTCTTGCTATAGCGACCAGGCAAGAAAACTATATCAAGGGATTTCAGATCGGAAAGGAAGAAGTCAAGCTCTCATTGTTTGCAGATGACATGATACTCTACTTAGAAAACCCTAAAGACTCTACCAAAAAGCTTTTAGAAACAATAGACTCATATAGCAAGGTGGCAGGCCACAAAATTAACACACAGAAATCAATGGCCTTTTTATACACCAATAATGATGGGGAAGAGAAGGAAGTCAAGAAGGCAATCCCATTCACAATAGTGCCACACAAACTCAAATATCTTGGAGTCAACTTGACTAAAGACGTGAAGGACCTATTCACAAAAAACTATAAAGCCCTGTTCCAAGAAATAAGAGAGGACACACGGAAATGGAAACACATACTCTGCTCATGAATTGGCAGGTTTAACATCATTAAAATGGCAATACTCCCCAAAGCATTATACAGATTTAATGCGATCCCCTTAAAAAATACCCATGACACTATCATGCTGAGTGAAATAAGTCAGAGGGAAAGAGAGTGAGAGAGAGATGCAGAATAGTCCCACTCATCTATGGGTTTTAAGACAAATAAAAGTCATTTTTGAAACAGTCCTCAGAAACAATGAGAGGAGGGCTGGAACACCAGCTCACTCCATGAAGCTCACCACAAAGAGTGGTGTGTACAGCTATAGAAATAACTACACAGAGAACTACCATAATCATGTGAATGAATGAGGGAACTGGAAAGCCTGTCTGGAGTACAGGTGGGGTTGGGGTGGGATGGAGGAAGATTTGGTACATTGGTGGTGGGAATGTTGCACTAGTGAAGGGGGTGTTCTTTACATGACTGAAACCTAATCACAATCATTTATGTAATCAAGATGTTCAAATAAAGAAGAAAAAAAGAATAAAAAAATACCCATGACATTCTTCAAAGAAGTGGATCAAACACTTAATGAAGTTCAATTGGAACAATAAACACCCTCGAATAACTAAAGCATTCCTAGGGAAAAGAAAAATGGGAGGCATTACTTTCCCCAACTTTAAACTGTACTACAAAGCAATAGTTATCAAAACAGCATGGTATTGGAATAAAGACAGACCCTCAGATCAGTGGAATAGGCTTGAGTTCTAAGACATTGTCCCCCAGACATATAATTACCTAATTTTTGACAAAGGAGCAAGAAATCCTAAGTGGAGCAGGGAAAACCTCGTTTTTGGTTTTTGGGTCACACCTGGCAGTGCTCAGGGGTTTCTCCTGGCTCTACACTCAGAAATTACCCCTGGCAGGCACGGAGGACCATATGGGATGCAGGGATTCAAACCACTGTCCTTCTACATGCAAGGCAAACGCTTTATCTCCATGCTATCTCTCAGGAACCTGGAAAACCACTTCAACAAGTGGTGCTGGCAGAACTGGTTAGCCACTTGCAAAAAAGCGAACATAGACCCCCAGTTAACATCATGTTCGAAGGTAAAATCCAAATGGATTAAAGACCTTGATATCAGACCGGATACCATAAGGTATATAGAACAACACGTAGGTAAAACTCTCCAATGACATTGAGACTAAAGGCATCTTCAAGGAGGAAACTGCACTTTCCAAACAAGTGGAAGCAGAGATCAACAGATGGGAATACATTAAACTGAGAAGCTTCTGCACCTCAAAAGAAATAGTGCCCAGGATACAAGAATCACCCTCCGAGTGGGAGAAACTATTCACCCAACACCCATCAGATAAGGGGCTAATATCCAAAATATACAAGGCACTGACAGAACTTTACAAGAAAAAAGACATCTAGTCCCATCAAAAACGGGGAGAAGAAATGAACAAACACTTTGATAAAAAAGAAATACAAATGGCCAAAAGGCACATGAAAAAATGCTCCTCATCACTAATCATCAGGGAGATTCAATCAAAACAACGATGAGATACCACCTCACACCACAGAGATTGGTGCACATCACAAAGAATGAGAGCAATCAGTGCTGGCGGGGATGTGGAGAGAAAGGAAATCTTATCCACTGCTGGTGGGAATGCCATCTAGTCCAACCTCTATGGAAAGTTTTATGGAGATTCCTCCAAAATCTGGAAATTGAGCTCCCATTCGACCCAGCTATTCCACTCCTAGGGATATACCCTAAGAACACAAGAGCACAATACAAAAACCCCTTCCTCACACCTATATTTATTGCAGCACTATTCACAAAAGCCAGGCTCTGGAAACAACCAAGTTGCCCTTCAAACAGACGAATGGCTAAAGAAACTATGGTACATATACACAATGCAATATTATGCAGCCGTCAGGAGAGATGAAGTCATGAAATTTTCCTATACATGGATGTACATGGAATCTATCATGTTGAGTGAAATAAGTCAGAGGGAGAGAGATGCAGAATAGTCTCACTCACTTATGGGTTTTAAGAAAAATAAAAGTCATTTTTGCAATGAGACAATGAGACAATGAGAGGAGGGCTGGAACTTCCAGCTCACTTCATGAAGCTCACCACAAATAGTGGTGAGTGCAGTTGTAGAAATAACTACACAGAGAACTACCATAATATGTGAATGAATGAGGGAACTGGAATGGGGTGGGATGGAGGGAGATTTGGGACATTGGTGGTGGGAATGTTGCACTGGTGAAGGGGGGTGTTCTTTACATGACTGAAACCTAATCACAATCATATATGTAATCAAGATGTTTAAATAAAGAAAAAAAGTTTCAAATAAACTTAAAAAAAGTGATTTTGGGCCTGTGCAAAGAGATTGTTTAGGGAAGAATATAGGGTGCCTTCAAAGGGCCTTCCCAGATTACTTGAAGAGAGTATGATATTAGGGCTCACCTACTTGGGATTCTGCTTATCCCACCTTGAACTGATTGGTATGCAGTCATGTAGCATGGGCTGAATCTAGGTGCATCAAAAGTATTGGATTTATGCCAAAGAGTAGGGGTGGGGATGGAGTACAGCATGATTAGACATATTGGGGATTGTATTTGCAAAGGAGAAAAGCCAGTGGCAAGCATAGGCCTTTGGGAATGAAACTGGGGAAATCTTTTTAAAATTTTTGAATCACCATGAGAGACAATTACAAAGTTGTTCCTGATGGGCTTTCAGCCACAATTTCCAACAATCATACATTCAACAGTGCACATTTCCTCGCACAATGTCCTCAGTTTCCATTCTGTCCTTCCCCCCCCAAACCACCTCTATGGCAGCCATTTTTCTCCTTGTAGGCACTGGTTGGCAGTATTGTCATTGAACGGATATTGTGCATATCACCACCTCCTTTCAGTACCCAGTTCTTGCCCAGTAATCATTTTTAACTATCACTGTCAGTGATATGACAGGCCCTTTTCTGGCTTAGCTGCCCTCCTCTACTCTAGCAATATTACCATGAACTGGTCCTCCTGGCCCTTAGCTTTTGTCTTTGGATATTACAATGCTATTTTTATATTCTACAAATGAGTTATTTTGATGCCTACTGCTCTCTTGGATTTGGTATAATACTACCCAAATCCATGTATAATCAAATTTTATAAATTCATTTTTCCTAAGAGCTGTGTAGTACTTTTTCTTTTCTTTTCTTTTTGGTTTTTGGGTCAGACCTGTCAGTGCTCAGGGGTTACTTCTGGTTCTGTGCTCAGAAATCACCCCTGGCAGGTATGAGAGACCATATGGGATGCCAGTATTAGAACCACTGTCTGTCCTGGTTCGGCTGCGTGCAAGGCAAATGGCCTATCACTGTGCAATCTCTCTGGCCTAGCTGTGTAGTATTTCATCTCATAGACATGTTTTCTAACTACTCATCTGACCTCAGGCACTTGGATTGCTTCCAGATTCTGGCTATTAAGTGCTACAGTGAACATTGGGGTGTAGAGGGCTTTTTTGCATTGTTTTTGGGTCTCTAGAGTATATTCCCAGGAGTAGTATTGCTAAGTTGAATGGAATATCAATTTCTAGTTTTTAGAGGAATGGCCACATTTCCTACAAAGGTTGGATCAGTGGTGCTTTGAGCCTTGTCATCTGACTGGTCACTTAATCTGGAACTCCTGAGGCATAAATTTTAAGCAAAGTACTAGCGTTTTATTATAAGATGCTTAGATATACTCTAAATGAGAAATCAAAATATTGCTGAATGTCTCTTAAGTTGTTACTTTCCCCCATTCTCTCCTGATCTCATGATAAAGCACCCACCTGATATCCATTTGTCCCAGTCTCTAGTGACTCTACTTTGTCAAACCTATAGTCACTGCTTAAGTACCTGGTAGACATCACTGGGCACAGATGGAGCCAGAGTTGGCCACGTGCAAGGCAAGCCTGAACCTGAAGCTCTGAATTGGTTTAAACATTGGTTTAAATGTTTTGCATACCTGGGTAAATTTCAGATGTTAACCAGATTACACTTGTATTATATTTAATGCTGAGAATATATACATTCATTTTCTAAGATGTATTCAGATATTTTTTTATTGTTTTGGGGCCACACCCAGCAGCACTCAGGAGTTATTCCTGGATCTGCACTCAGAAATCGATCCTGGGGACCATATGGGGTGCCGAGGATTGAACCCAGGTCATCCAGGGTCAGCCGCATGCAAAGCAAACGCCCTGCCACTGTGCTATTGTTCTGGCCCCTCAGATTCATTTGCTAAGACCACTTTATCCAGTGGTCCCAGGGAGTTTGTGCATGCTCAGCATGTGCTCGATTGGTCATTTCCACAGCCCTATTTTTATCTATGTCAATATTCATAGATTGAAAAGTAGCCAGGAAATTTAGGAAATCCTTGCATTGATACACTGCACAAATACATAAAGAATACACGACAGTAAATGGAATGGCTGGAAGGTGAAGAGGAAAAGGTAAGTACTTGTGCTCCATTTTGTTTTACATTTTGATATCTTTAAAAAGGGGGAGGTCTTGGGGTTGAATACATAATAAATTACATGTCTTGCATGCAGGAAATTTGGGTTTAATCTCTGGCACTGCAAACAAATAGCATTTGTAAATATGACACCTTGATGTCAATTCTGGATAGTAAGAATGTAGATTCTATAGTCTTGTGCACTTTTTCAGCTTTCATTAAAATGATGAGGGGCCGGAGTGGTGGCGATAGAGGTAAGGCATCTGCCTTGCAAGAGCTAGCCTAGGACAGACCGGGGTTCGATCCCCCCCGCATCCCATATGGTCCCCCAAGCCAGGAGTGATTTCTTAGTGCATAGCTAGGAGTAACCCCTGAGTGTCAAAGGGTGTGCCTCCCCCCAAAAAATATGAGTGGGCGATGTAATGCAGAGCCAAGAGATTGGCTTCTTTCAACGTGATTTGACCTACATCCAGCAATGCTCAGGAGCTACTATTTCTGTTTGGCGATTATTCCCTGTATTGTTCAGGGGGCCATGTGATGCCAGGGATCTAATGTGTCAGCCACATGCAAGACAAATGCATCAAGATTTGTACAGTCTCTAGCCCCAGGCTAGCTCATGTTCAGAATGGCTGGTCAGGTGACTGAAGTTGCTGATTCCAGAAAGAACGGTCAGGAATCTCAAGATGCATGTTCACTAAAGGCCAAATATTACTCATTTATTTTAAAGAAAAGGAAAAGGTACATATCTCTTCATGGGCACCAGGATTGCTGAGAAAATTCTAGAACATTAATCTGTGAATTAGGCAAGGCTGCAGAATACGGGTAAGTACACAGAAATTGTTTTTCTATATACTAGCACTGTCAAATTTCCAAAAGAAAAACTCTAAGAAGTTCAGATCTTGGTGAAAGAAAATTGTCAGTAGAGCAAAACAATAACATTGATATAATTATATAAAAGTGTAGGTTTTTTTTTTCTTTGGGGGCCACACTCAGCAGTGTTCAGGGATTACTCCTGGCATTGCTTGGGGGACCATGTGGAATGCTGGAGATCAAACCCACATTGGCAGTGTGAAAGGCAAACACCTTCCCGTGTTTTATCACTCTAGTGTTGTTGCAGTTTCACTTGAGTTAGAAAAATACCTCTTGGAACCTCCCTAAATGTTTAATCACAGGAATGTTGGGACTCACTTGATGTAAGAACATGATTGAGTGCTCTGAAACCAGGAGAGGGAAGAAGCATCTGGAGGGCCCGGAGAGATAGCACAGCGGCGTTTGCTTTGCAAGCAGCCAATCCAGGACCAAAGGTGGTTGGTTCGAATCCCGGTGTCCCATATGGTCCCCCCGTGCCTGCCAGGAGCTATTTCTGAGCAGACAGCCAGGAGAAAGCCCTGAGCACCGCCAGGTGTGGCCCAAAAATCAAAAAAAAAAAAAAAAGAAAAAAAAGAAAAAAGAAAAAAAAAAAAAAGAAGCATCTGGAAACTCTGCAGAGCTATAGTTGCTGGAGGCCACATCCCGGGAAAAGATGTGTGTGTTTTAGGTAACAGGAAAGGGTGAAGAAGCAGATACAGGCACACCTACTACCCTTGCACATTCCTGACTAAAATTTGATCCCCAGCACTCATACAATTCTCTGAGTAATTTTTGAGTGCACATCCAGGAGTCACCCCAGAGAATCTCCATGTTTGACCCACAAACCAAAAGCTATAAAGCATCTAGAGGCCTGGACTGTAGCTTAGTTGTAGAGGACTTACCTTGGAGGTGTGAATCCCTTAGTTCTTTTTTTTTTTTTTTTTTTTGATTTTTGGTTTTTGGGTCACACCCAGCAGCGTTCAGGGGTTACTTCTGGTTCTATGCTCAGAAATCACTCCTGGAAGGCTCAGGGGACCATATATGAAATGCCAGGATTTGAACCACCGTCCTTCTGCATGCAAGGCAAAAATTCTACCTCCATGCTATCTCTCCGGCCCCTGAATCTCTTAGTTCTATTCCCAACATTGCAAAACTGCAAATCTAGAAAAATATATAGATTTTTTGTAGATGAAATAAGAGCATGAAATAGAAAAATATTGATAAAGATTAATTAAATGAAAACAATATATGCTCTTTGAAGGAAGGTAGATTTTATTTGATCTATCTTTTTGTTTGTTTGCTTGTTTGTTTTGGGTCACACCCAGCAGTGCTCCAGGCCTACTTCTGGCTCCACACTCAGAAATCACTCCTGGCAGGCTCGGGAGATCATATGGGATGCCGGGATTCAAACCACTGTCCTTCTGCATGCAAGGCAAATGCCCTACCTCCATGCTATCTCTCCAGTCCCAAGAAATCTGTAACTGGCTGTGATCAATTGATTGTAAACACCACTGTACTCGGACCAGCCTGATCTTTTGGCGTTGGGTCCACACTCTGCAGTGATCTGGGGATACTCATGGATCAGAGGTCAGTAGTTACTCCTGGTGGGCTTGGGGGACCATGTGGGATGCTGATAATTGAACCTGAGTGTAAGGCAAGCAGCACACTATTTGTATTGTCACTCAGGCCCCCTGTGATCTCTCTTGTTGGGGATGAGGAGACTATATGGAACGCCAGGTATAGAACCCACCAGAATGAGGGTTAGTCCATTTAGCAAACTTGCCTGTGATGTGCTCATCAGGAGGATCATCATGCCTCTTTCTTCTTTTGTTTACTGTTTTTTGGTGGTGTTGAGAGTTGTTGATACTCAAGATTCACTGAGTCAATCATTGGTAGAATTTGTTTTGTTTTGATTTTGGGTCACACGTGGTGGTGGTAACTCCTGGCTCTGTGCTCAGAAATCGCTCCTGGCAGGCGTAGGGTACCATATGGGATGCCTGGAATTGAACCGGGGTTCGGCGGGTTCGTCCTGCGTTGGCCGTGTGCAAGGCACATGCCCTACCACTGTGGTATAGCTCTGGCCCCCACTGGTAGAATTCTGGTGTTTTCATTTTTTTCTCATTGATTACCAGCAGACTACATTTTGAGTGCCAGGGATGCAAACTAGAGCCTCATGCATTCAAAGCATGCACTTTACCTCTCAGCTCCATCTTCAATCCAAACTGATCTTTTAAAAAAGCCACTAACTCCATTTGGTTACCCCAGTAGTTAAGGATAAGTGTTTGATTCTTTCCATCTATTGATTAGTTATCAACATTATGGATAGGTTTCCTATTTCTTTCAGGACAATGAATTCACTTGGAAGTATTAAAATCTTAAAGATTTAAGCACATTTTATGGGTTCATGTTATTGTAATAGCCTATGAATGCCTGAATTGGTACAATTTTGACCAATGAGAACCTCTTTGTTTCTGAAGACTTGGACATGACTCCAGTGCGATTTTAGATTACTTTCTTGCTTTCTGTTATGACACAATGTCACTTGCAAGTGAGTATGGCTCAATAAAAAATATCCTTAAGTGGTACTTTGAATTAAATCATGTACTCTTTTTTTTGGGGGGGGAAGGGGTGGGGAGGGCAAAGAAGGGAAAGAGGGAGAAAGGGAGAGAGGGCTGGGCGAAAGCCTGGAGGAGGAGTGAATCATGTACTCTTTTTTTTGGTTTTTGGGTCACACCCGGCAGCCCTCAGGGATCACTCCTGGCTCTAAGCTCAGAAATCACTCCTGGAAGGCACAGGGGACCATATGGGATGCTGGGATTCGAACCACTGTCCTTTTGCATGAAAGGCAAACTCACTACCTCCATGCTATCTCTTCGGCCCCAGAATCATGTACTCTTAATATACATGTTGCAGTTATAACTTTAGACTTCAGAATTGGACTTTATTTAGAAATCAGGCCCTTCAATTAGTTGAGGTCCTACTGGGGCAGGATCCAATATGTCTGGTACCTTTATAAAAGGGACATTTGAACATTGAAAAACAGAGAAAGAGAGAGATATCCTGTGCAAGAGAGGTGCATGAGACGATAGAGACAGAGATAGAGTTCCTTCCTCTATAAATCAAGAAATCTATACCACTCAGATTGGCTTATCATGGTTTTCATTGAATACTTGTTCCCCATTCTAGGATCCTTCATTCTCAGGTAAACAGTGTAGCCTGTACTTTTGTTCAGATGTGGGTGCCAGTAGGTTTTGCAGTTGGTGGTGGTTTGTGCCCACTCACTTATATGTTGGAGCTCAATTTGAAATATATTTCTTCCATGGAGCTTGTAGGTTTTGTCATCAGCTTCTCTGTTTTATGTGAGGTTTTAGAACATATCATTTCATTCATAAACCTATGTCTCCAAAGGATAGTATAATTAGTAACAAAACAACAACACTATCATCACACTAAGATTAGTAATAATTATTCAGTATGATCAAATGAAAAGTTGATGTCCACAGTCTCCAGTCTCCATTGTTACAAGTTTTTCTTTATAGTTTGTTTGAATATAGTGAGGCCTTACTTATTGAACAATCCTTTTTTCAGTCAGATTTTATTGATGTACTGTTGAATTATAATATTGCATAATTTGGGAAGTAGAGTTTTGCACCTTAAGATGTGTAATGCTTCATCTACGCACCATTAAAATTCTAATGCCATCTTGATAATGTGATGAGATGATTTTGTTTGGGGGGTTATGCTGGTGGTGTTCAGAGGTTACTCCCACTTCTGTGCTTGTATCCTTGTAGTGATAATCAAGGTACCACATAATGCTAGAGATTGAACCTGGCCCTCCTGCATTCACTTAGTTCAGTCTCTTGCCTTGATTAAATGTTTTTGTCTTTTAATTTGTTTTTCCCCTTTGCATTTCTTTTTCAAAGTCATGATTATTTGTATTGTTGAGTTCCCACAGTCTGGGTGTTGACTATTAAATCCATGTGGGGTAGTTTAACAAGTTCATAAGAACCTGATGTTCTCTATAAATGGATATCTGGGTCTAAATATCAGCAGAACACTGGTTATATTGATTGAGCTAAGAATCCCAATGGCCCCAAGGATCCCAATGGCCCTCCCTTTCAACCCCCACTCCCTAACTTAGTTTTGTGAAATAGTTCTCTCATTGTGATGCCTTTGACCCTTTGTTGCTATCCCCGTTGTAGACACTGGTTTTCAACCTCTGGTCCATGGAGCAGTGCCAGTTCACAGGTTTTTAGTTAACTAATTAATTAATTAATATTTGGTTTTTGGGCCACACCTGGTGACATACAGGGGTTATTCCTGGCTATGCGCTCAGAAATTGCTCCTGGTTTGGGGGACCATCTGGGACACCGGGGTATTGAACCTTAGTTTGTCCTAGGCTATGCAAGGCAGACACCCTATGACTTGTGCCACCACTCTGGCCCCAGTTTACAGGTTTTTAAAGAGTGAAGTGGTAACTGGGAGATTGTTGGGGACTGACTTGTTTGAGGCCATTTTGCTATTCTTTCTGCCATAATCCAGCCTTTCACCTAAAGGCTACATGCAGTCTTGCTGTAAGTTCTTGGGCCAAAGAGAAAGGAAAATGCAGCTGCAAAGTATAATTAATCTTTTAGCCCGGAGGAGAGCAACACAGCCCAGTACCATTCCCAGAAAAGAGGCCTTACTCCCTTAACCATATCCCTGAGTTTACAAGACATTCATTATTGTGTATATGCTACATTGTCTGTTCAAGATCACTGAGGCAAGCACATCTTGCACCACCTCCTGATAGTCAAGCAATTAGGAATGCAGCTGGAAGGTCACTAGAAATTTCCATGGATACTGCAAGAAGTATTGCCCACTTGCCTTATTTGGAATAATGAAGTAATTTTCATGCCAAAAGTGTGATTGACATCACCCTTGTACTGCCCCCTTCTCCTTCTCTATATAAGAAGGAGCTGTAGCCAAATAAAGTTGCCCTTGAGCAGTGAGACATTGCCTTGGGTCTTTATTATTAACCTCTCTCAGATTTTTTACAGTGTGGTTGTGCTTCTACCCAGCAAAATAGGAGTGCGGTTGTCTGAGAAGTCTTCCCAGCTAATTCCTGCTGGCCGGGCCCCCCTGGGGGGCTTCAGGACCCCGCATTTTGGCGCCCAACGCTGGGCTCGAAGACCACCGCCACACTCCGAACGACTACGGGTCGGCGAGTCCGGAGCTGTTTCGTAAATCGCAGGATATACCCCATCCGGGTAGGCGTTGAAACGAGTTAGCCTTAATCAAATATTTAAACTGCAGTTTTTTCAGTCGTTCTGATCACCACCCCTGATTGGCTCTTGGGGCTTCGCCCGTTGGCTTCACTTCCATGGGTGTTTCATTGAGTACTGAACTTAAATTCATTATTGATATTCAGTCTGAGTTGAAAGCCAGACATGTAGAGGTTACCAAAAAGAATATTTGTAATTTTCTTATGTTTATTCATAATGTATGTCATTGGTTTATTATTACCTGTCCAGAAATTGTTGCGTCCACTTGGGACAAAGTAGGACATGAAATGAGTGATTATTTTGTAAATAATGATGATTCACAGAAGGAAAAAATTATGTTCCAATATTGGAGCCTGTTAAGAGATATCATTGTAACTAAAAATGCCGGAACCGCCAAAGACATCATCCATGCCGTTGAATCTCATGTACAACAAGTCTCCCGTGAGTGTTCCAGGACTCCCTCTCGCTCTGACTCTGTCTCTCAGTTTCCTTCCTCTTCTAACCCTTCATTTTTACTTCTGCCGCTGCACCCTCTGTGCAAAATCCTAAACAGCCCTTCACTTCCCTAGCTTCAGCTCCATCCCTGTTCCACCAAAACCTTTACTCCCCTCACCACCCTCCCCTCCTTAGCCAGCAATTGCAACAATACATAGCCTTTAATTGGAAAAGCCTCAAAGAGCCGTTTCAAGCCGTAACCTCCTATGGCCCCCAAGCCCCTTACATGCTCTCCTGCTTAGAATCTAAAAGCTGAACTCTTTGTCTCTTGGGAAGTTAACTTTTTTTTTTCCGCTGCAAAGCCCTTGCAGATAGGCAGGAATCCTGATCTCTAAGCTCTTATAGCTGGCCTCGCCTCTTTTCATACCTTAAAGGTACAGCACACACTTTCCAGGTCCCAGCTTGCCAACATGGCTCTTGCTGCCCTCTATGCCTGGAAGTCGCTCCCCAAAGCCAGCATTCCAGCAGCTCCCCCACACGCGGCAACAAACTGTTGCTGCTTTCTTCCCCCCCCCCTTTTTCTGACTTGAGTTCCCAACTCACCACAATTACATCCATGGTCTCTCACCTCTCTAACAAACTTGATAATGCTCTTAGCTCAAAAACCAGTGCTACTACCTTTCCTGTCTTTCTCCCTAATGGAAAAAGTCTCCCCCCCCCCCTCCCCGCCTGCTCAGCAGCCTCCGCAGCTACCTTCTCAAACGCCTCCCACTAATCCCCCGCACCCCAGGGGAAAAATTCTAAATGCCCAAGACGCTCAGTCCCTAACCATGGCAGATTCCCTCCTCTCACCGCTCCCCCTCTTAAAGCTATAGAAATGAAACTACTTGGCCAAATTAAAAATCTTAAACAAATCTTAAGCCTTCAAAAACAGGCTGCTTCTCTTAATTCACAGGTTTCTGCCCTTCAGGCGTTTCCCCCCCCCTCCTAAATCTATAGTTGTCTGTCCTCTGCCCACTGAATTCCACGGCCAGGCCCCCCCTCTTGAGAACTCAAAGAGACAAACTAATAAAAGTCAGGCTAAGTGCCATAAAACAGAAACTGCTGCAGTGCCTACAAAAAATTCTAAGGGCACAGTAAGCAGGATAATTACAAAGTATCATCTGCTAAGCCATAAAACCTTGCGATATCTACACTTTGCTGTTAAAACTTCTGAGCCTAATGTACCCTTTACTTTGCTCAAACCAATCCTCAGCCTCCTTCAGCCTCTTTCCTGCCAGCCTTGGAAAACAGCCAGCTCAAACCCTGCCACTCCCACTTTAAGCCTTCCAATTCACCTTGAAATACCCAATCTTTGTTATTCAAAAGAAATCTGAAAAGTGGCATCTCTTGCATATTCTCAAATCAATTAATAAAACCATGATCCCCATGGTGCTTTTGCAACCCAGACTCCCCTCTTCAGTTGCCATTCCCTCTAATTCCAATAAATTAGTAATTAATCTTAAAAGATTGCTTTTTTTTTTCCTATATATCATTACACCCTGCTAACTGTAAATAATTTGCCTCTAACCTTCCTGCTGTTAACTGTGCTAGCCCCTCCCCAAGTTATCAGTGAAAAACTCTGCTTCACCTTGTCAGCCCTACACTTCGTCAAATATGTGTTATTAGGTTTAGTGCATTAAGTAGTGTAAAGTAATTATTAAAACATTAAAAAGCAACAGAAAGATAAAGGCAATAAATTTTTTTTCATGCCTCTCAGAAAATTTTAAAGCAAGGTCATAATTCTGTCACTTTACAGATAACAAAATGTTGGTAAAAGAAAAACTTCTTTGTGTTTTAAAATCCAAACGAACACAAAAGTGTTAAATTTAAATCTTATATTTCTATTAAAAGTTTTATTTTAATTTTTAAAGTATTTACAAAATTATGTGAAAAATAATGTGGTTAGCCTTTTTAAACAATATAGTTAATTTAATGCACAGTGAACACCTAGGTGTGCTTTATAGTACCCTTAGTTTTAACTTTGTGCTACAGCAATGGTTGTTCTTTATTTCTGCATTGAAAGAACTATTATTTTAAGTGCATTCAAAATATCAGCACATTATACAAATCTGTATATTTGTGTCGCAGTAAAAAAAATAATATAAATGAAAAATATATTATATATAATTTTATAAGTAATATATAAAAGTAACTAAACTTTATAAGCAAATTAACTAGTATTAAATACAATTTTAGTCTTAAGTTCTAAGTGTGTAAATGCATCAAATGTCTTTAACTATATTTTGTAATAATCTAAGCATTTACTTAATTTAGTATATAATATTTTTTACAAATTATTCACTTAAAGTCTTCATAGTAAAAACAGTTGTTTGTATTTTTAAAATCAGTTTTTTATACCTTTAATAATCATAGTTCATGCTATTGTGTTTAATCATAAAAATTTTAACACTTTATTGCAGCTGTCTTACTGTTCTACTGCAAAACCAATTTAAATAAAACCTATTCATTTACAGCAAATGATTTCATACTTCAGAGTGAAGACTCCTTCTACAGTGCTCATTAACCATTTTACTTAATGTTTTAAACTTCAAATTAAAATTGTTTTAAAAATGTTTTGTGTTAAATCTAAACCTTAAAATTTATTTTCAGCAAAGTTCCACTCCATCTACATTAAGTACTTCTCAAAACTAAAAAAGTTTTTCTACAAAATTTTTTTTTCTTCTCACAAACATGCTAGCTAAATATTTAAAAGCGCTTGTCAATTTTTTATAAATCAGTCTTAAATCAATCCTTTTGTCTGTTTATGTGTCTGTTGTGATGAATGAAAGTGGCCACAAGTGTAAAATGTTGTGTTTAGTGTTGTTTTGTTTTGTCTGTTTATTTGTTATCTCTACATTTTATAATAATACAATTTTTAAAGCCTTATCCATTTTTTAAATTTCAATTAATTTTTTCAACCTGGTTCAGTCTGGTCAGTTCACAAACTGGCATCTTGCAACTAAAAATCATGTGTTAAAAATTATGTATTAAGCTAGCTTTGTCCTTCTAAGAACATGGCGGAAGGTGTGGGAGATGGCAAACCCCAGATTTCTCAATGGCCATCGGGGATAACTTTTCCCTGGAGAATTTCTGAACTTTGCAGTCACCCGGCTTTCCTGTTATGTGTAAGTTCAGGCCTATAGAATATGTATTTATGGCTAAAAAATAGCATCCAGCTTTAACATAATAACTAAAAGTTTAAGAAAAATCCTTTATATTCAGTTAAAAAAATTTTTTTTAATTAGCAATTGTTAATTATAAATTTTCTTTTATGCCAAAGTCTAACAGAGGTCAAATAACATTCCCGTGGTATTCAAAAATAACTAGTGTAATGTAAATTGCTAATGTTTTCTGCAAATTCTTAATTTTTATTTGAAGTAACCATTTTGCCTTCTGCCAAGCTGTTTTCTTATAAACCTCCTGCTAGCCGCCATTCCTGCAAACCTGTTTCTAACTGACTCCACCTTTAACAATGCTGAATTGAGCACTCTGCCTAGCTGCCTTGGATGCCCACCACTGCCACCAACAACCTCCATGGCAAACAAGTCACGGTCGTGGAACTTTGCTTACTCGAACCATATATGTGCCCGCCTGTTCAACAATCACACATTTGCAATCAAACCATTATTGTTAACAACTCTTCCATCTTCATTGAAGCCCCCAACTCCACTTATTTTGTTTACTCCACTGCATTTTCTCCCCATATTGTTACTGAAATGTTTCTTGCTTATCATAATTATTATGTTTTAGCTTTGTTAAAGCCTACATTAACCATCAAACCTGTTGGTCCGGTTTCCACCTTGAACCTCATCCTGCAAATGGTCAATGCCTCTGCCCAAGCGCTCTCCAACACCAGCTATAAACACTGTTAAATCTGCAATTCACCGGTTTCGCCGTTTTATAAAAGCATCACAACGTTTAAATCTCCTATCTACACCAATAACTCTAAACTTCTTCTCTGGAAAGTTCAGCCTCAGCGTCATCAACTCACTATTAAGCAAGTTGTAAGCTACGAACTCTGCCTTCTAGCCCATCCTTCTCCTCTCAAGTTATTTTAAATATTATAAATGCCTCTGCTCTAGCCCTCACAGAACCATATTATGAACACTGTTAGCTTAGCTTCTCTCCTCAACCCCTACGATACTGTTAGTTCCCTTGCTGATGTAGTTCTTCAAAATCGTCGTACTTTATATTTTGCCCTTATAAAGGAAGGGGGAGTCTGTGTGGCCCTTAAAGAACTATGCTGTGTATTTAAAGACAAATCTGGATTAGTTAGGGATAGTGTTCTACGTATTGGTAACGGTATGAAGAAGTTCCAGAAACGTTTTGACCAAAAACAAAGTTGGTAACAGGGTTGGTTTTTCTCTTCTCCTTGGATACATACATTACTGTCCACTATTTTGGGCCCTCTTATTAGCCTCATGCTGCTCCTTTCCTTTGACCCATGGGCTTTCCGCAAACTTACTGCCCTTGTTAAAAACCAGGTAGATGAGACGGCAAAAACCTCTGTTCAAGTTCACTACCAACAGTTAACCCAACGTGACTCCTGTGAAAACTTGGCTTTTGTCACCAAGCCGCCCTTCCAGCCACTAAGTTTTCAGGAGATAGAGCGCATAGCTAACAAACGGAGCTCGCTCCGGTACTTGTGCTCTCGGCTGTGGAGATACCTACGACGGGATTAGCAAGGTCCCAGTTAGGACACGGCCCTAAAAGGCTACAACACATAATTCGGATCTCTGTGCACACCCACGGCGCTTGTAGCCACCTTTTAAATGCGGCTTTGGCCGTGTCCGACCTGGTCAAACCTTGTAGCCTAAGACACGGTTCTTCCACCCGCTCATGACTTTCCTTCTTTTATTAGAAGAGAAAGGGGGAGATGTTGGGGACTGACTTGTTTGAGGCCATTTTGCTATTCTTTCTGCCATAATCCAGCCTTTCACCTAAAGGCTACATGCAGTCTTGCTGTAAGTTCTTGGGCCAAAGAGAAAGGAAAATGCAGCTGCAAAGTATAATTAATCTTTTAGCCCGGAGGAGAGCAACACAGCCCAGTACCATTCCCAGAAAAGAGGCCTTACTCCCTTAACCATATCCCTGAGTTTACAAGACATTCATTATTGTGTATATGCTACATTGTCTGTTCAAGATCACTGAGGCAAGCACATCTTGCACCACCTCCTGATAGTCAAGCAATTAGGAATGCAGCTGGAAGGTCACTAGAAATTTCCATGGATACTGCAAGAAGTATTGCCCACTTGCCTTATTTGGAATAATGAAGTAATTTTCATGCCAAAAGTGTGATTGACATCACCCTTGTACTGCCCCCTTCTCCTTCTCTATATAAGAAGGAGCTGTAGCCAAATAAAGTTGCCCTTGAGCAGTGAGACATTGCCTTGGGTCTTTATTATTAACCTCTCTCAGATTTTTTACAGTGTGGTTGTGCTTCTACCCAGCAAAATAGGAGTGCGGTTGTCTGAGAAGTCTTCCCAGCTAATTCCTGCTGGCCGGGCCCCCCTGGGGGGCTTCAGGACCCCGCAGGAGATCAATCTGACACTGTCTCAGCAAGGCTATTGAGTTGAACAATTCGCACCTAAAGTGACTAATATGGATGGAACATGTGTTGAATAACAAGAATCAAATGGATTAATCTCTGACCTCAGTGTAAGTAAGCTAAAAATCCACGAGAAACAAAAATAAATGGCTCAAAGATATTTGCCAGTTCTCCTAGCTGGGTCAAAAACAGTCTCATAGATTATAAACCTTAGACAAGCCTACTCTGAGATCATGATAAATTGAGATGAAGCAAGGACACGTCATGATTTTTAAAGTGCAGATAAAACCAAGGCCAATGTGTAATCTTCAAAATAGCAACCATCTTCTCTCATTTGGCCAATAGAGGTGACTGATGCTGGTTTCCCAATCAGCATTGGCCGTGCTGAAGTCTGTCTTTTCTAGTAAGATTTATTGAGATCTTTTATCACAAAACTGGCCTGCTTTTTGACAGGTCAGAGCTAACTCTCACTTCCTTGGGCACTCTACCTATAACCCCAATCTTACAGGTTTCTTTCTCCTCATTTATTATTTTTTAATTATATTTTATTTAGTATGCTGAGTGAAATAAGTCAGAAGGAGAGAGATAGATGCAGAATAGTCTCACTCATCTATGGGTTTTAAGAAAAATAAAAGACACTTTTACAATAATTTCCAGAGACAAAAGAGAGGAGGACTGGAAGGTCCAGCTCACAACATGAAGCTCACCACAAAGAGTGATGAGTGCAGTTAGAGAAATAACTACATTGAGAACTATCAGAACAATGTGAATGAATGAGGGAAATAGAAAGCCTGTCTCGAGTACAGGTGGGGGTGGGGTGGGGAGGAGGGAGAATTGGGACATTGATGATGGAAATGTTGCACTGGTGAAGGGGGATGTTCTTTACATGACTGAAACCCAACTACAATCATATTTGTAATCAAGGTGTTTAAATAAAGATATTAATTTAAAATTATATTTTATTGAAACCATCGTGATCTACAAAGTCCTTTATAGTTGAATTTTAGATATACAGTGAAGCAGACCAGTGTCAACATCCCTCTACCAGTGTTCCCAGAGTGCATCCTATACCACTACCCTTTGCTCCCTTTGCTGCCCGTGTATCAGGCCCATTTAATTTTAGATTGTTAAAGTTTAGATCTCTTGATTCTATTGTTGACTTGGATTGGATATTTAGTTCTGTCTTTTTTCTCCATCAATGTACCTGAGACCACTTGGCCCTTGGCTCTTCTTTCTTTTTAATTTTTTCCTTAATTATATAAAAAAATGCATAGTATGAGGTTAAAAAAAGTAATCCGAGTCCCAAGGTTCTATGAAAAAGGCAGGAGCCCCAATTTTAAAGATAAAAAAGAAGAAAAATGTGGGGATGGCAGTTTTTTGCATAAGTGCAACAAAAGTTGGGGAAAATAGAAAGGGAAAACCTTTGGCATAGAAACAGGGAGATCCTACCCATGAAGCATTCTTCCATAAGACAAATGACAGACTCTGGGCATACTAAGTTGTCTAGCCCCAAAGTATTTCTTCATGGTCCCAGTAAAAGTTTTCAATCACGGTTGTTGCAGTCGGATTTCTGTAATTAGAGATCTGGGTTTTTGCACAGATCCTATGTCAAAGTCAGGGTGCCATAGAGTATCTTTTGGTTTCATCTCACCATTAGGTGGTGATGCAGGGAAACCTGTCCTGAAAGCAAGTTGTTGCTGTTTCCAAGTCACCAGGTTGTCATATGAACCCACTCTGGAGCAAGTCGGTACCAGGACAGCATTAGGACATTCCCTGGTAGAAGTTTGATTCCTCGTGCTGGTGCAGAATACCTTGCCAGTTCCAAAGATGGAACCCAAGTTTGGGGGTTGAAGGTCTGATGTCTGATTGACTGAAGTCTAAGTAAAGTCTCTATGACAAATGTTCAGGATGAAAGGCCCCCGAAATATAAAATTTATGAGTTTCTATTCATATTAGATAAGAACTTCTTTCTATACACAAGATTTCCCCACTTTAAAGTGTCTATGTAAAAAGGAACAATGCCATAAAAAGGAACAAATCCTATAACCTGGTTCTAACATGAACTCAGAGCCCAAGAGAAACTTACCTACTAGAATTTCCTACTAAATAAATCCAAAAAAGGGATGGGGAAAACTATGTCTACATAAGGAAATATGCAGTAAGAATTATACCTATTAAGGAAATAAATCTAAAGAAATATACAAAGGATATGTATATATCCCTTTTAAGTCTTTTGAAATAGTCTGGAGGGAATAAAATCTGAAGCACAGCTTCAGCCTGTGATGTGGTTTTGTGAAGTCTGAAAAATGGCTCCTACAGTCACAAATCAGGAAATGTCCTCGAACTGAGGGCCTCTCAAAAGCCAAATCCAGTAGTGAGAACAGTCCACAGTAAAGGAAGGTGGAAGAAAAGGGGCCACAGAGAGCAAATCAGTAGCAGTGGTGGCAGTTGCTTCCCAGACTGAGGCAAGGCAGGCTGGGAAGCTATCTTTTTGCATTGGGGGATGGTTGGCAGTTGTCTAGTGTGGGGGGAAGTTTTGGTTTCTGAGGAGTTAATAATAGAGAATAAGGGGGCCGGAGAGATAGCATGGAGGTAAGGCGTTTGCCTTTCATGCAGGAGGTCATCGGTTCGAATCCCGGCGCCCCCCGTGCCTTCCAGGAGCAATTTCTGAGCCTGGAGCCAGGAATAACCTCTGAGCACTGCCGGGTGTGACCCAAAAACCACAAAAAAAAAATAGAGAATAAAAAGGGTTCAATAGGGAGAAATAACAGATCAAGGCGAGAGAGTGAAAGGGATAGAAAAGGTAAGCAGGGAAGGAGGGAAAGGGTTATATATAACAGGATAAAGGACTATATACAAAACAGATAGACATTATGTATTACCCCTCCCAAAGCCAAATGCTAATCTTACCTGGGTGGTCAGACACTCCCACAGCTGGGAGGAGTCTGTGGTTGCTCATTAAAGTGGCCTGCGAAGAGGTAGACAGAAGTTGGGTGCAGAGAAGCTGCTTAGCTTAGAAGCCATGTGAGATATGCACATGGCGGTTAGTGCCTTAGTAATAAAACTTGATGTCTCCTGAAAGTTTGTCTCACTGTTGTGGGTCATTTCTTCACCATCATCCTGATACCTACAGACCTGCCAGGCCGGAGAGGCTGCAGGCACTGGGCTGGGCCGAGAAAGGCCTCACCATCATGTACCATTAGGACTTTATAATTAATATTTAATACAACAATTATATACATTACAGATGGAATTAGACAGATATAGAGGTGTCCAACACATACACTTGCGCACCTACTAGACAAACAATAAAGATAGATCCATAGGTTACAATTCAAAAACTGACCCAGGTGGAAAGGGTCAGAAAGCTTAAAAATTATAGGAGCTGGAGAGATAGCATCGAGGTAAGGCGTTTGCCTTGCCTGCATAAGGTTGGTGGTTCGAATCCCAGCATCCCATATGGTCCCCCGAGCCTGCCAGGAGCGATTTCTGAGCATAGAGCCATGAGTAACTCCTGACCGCTGCCGGGTGTGACCAAAAAAACAAAAACCAAAAATTCTAAAGCTCGCAAGTCAGATGGAAAGGCTTTCCATTTCCTAAGCAAATCATTATTGGTGAGGGTAAACTTTATGGAAGAAAGATCTTGGGTTATATTATGCATAGAGAATACTTAAAACATAATTTCCAAGTCTAGAATAAGTATTATGGTAATGAGCACTGTGAAAGGAGTCTATACCATGGAGTATTGTTTAAAGTGTCTTGAGCATCCAGGTTCCTTTTATAAAAGCAAATTGAAACTATGGACATTATGATATAATAGTAAACTAGCATGAATTTAAACTAAATTGCAATAACATACTTGATTAATGAACACTGTAGGAAGAGTCTATGACATGCAGTTGCCTTTACCAATGTTATCTGTGGACAGAAACAGATCTTATTTGCAAGCATAATAAAATGAAAAAGGAATGGATTAGAATATTTGTCAAGACATTATGTTATGTTAATGAGCACTGTATTTTGAGTCTAATTTAATATAGCACTGCAATGCAAAACTAGGGTGATCAACCTATATCTCCAAGTACCACTGTGAACAAAAATATTGAAGTTATTATATACATATTAAAATTAAGACACTAGAAATTTTTATAGTGAGCACCGTAGTGGGATTCTATGGCTTCCAAACGCATTCTGCACCTGTTTCTATGGATTAAAGCATTAGAACATTATTATTGACATCTTTTTTTTTTTTTTTTTTTTTTTTTTTTGGTTTTTGGGCCACACCCGGCGGTGCTCAGGGGTTACTCCTGGCTGTCTGCTCAGAAATAGCTCCTGGCAGGCACGGGGGACCATATGGGACACCGGGATTCGAACCAACCACCTTTGGTCCTGGATTGGCTGCTTGCAAGGCAAACGCCGCTGAGCTATCTCTCCGGGCCCCTATTATTGACATCTATAAAGAGCAGTTGATTGGACACCTGCTCAATATAAACAGCTGTATACATTGCTGCAGGTGTCTTTGAAGTATGGAAGAGAACATAAGCTTTTGTGTTTCTCCTCTTTCACTCAGTTTCTTCCCTTCTCCTCGCTATACTCTGGGACCAGACCAATGGTGTTCTAGACAACTCCCATTTAGACCATTGTATTTCTTCATGTAGTCATTCTAAATACCACATGTAACTGATATTCTATATTTACCCTTCTTCTGGCTTACTTCATTTAACAAAATATCTTCTAGTTCCATCTGTGTTGCTGCAAATGGCATGATTGCATCATTCCTTACAGCTATGTAGTATTTCATTGTATATATGCACCACATCTTCATGATCCACTTGTCTAACGCTGGACATCTAGATTGATTTTAGCCCGTGTTTCTTTTGCATACAGAAACTTTTTAGTTTGATGTGTCCCATTTATTTAGGTTTGATGCTATAGCTCTTGCCATTGGCATCTTATAATCAAAGGCTTCTTTGAGGGCTAAGTCTTGGTGTAGTCTGCCTATGTTTTTCTCAATGAACTTTATGGATTTGGGTCTAATCTCAAGGTCTTTAATCCACTTTGAACTGACTTTTGTGTAAGGTGTGAGGTATAGATAAGTCTTTAATTTCTTACACGTGGTTATCCAACTGTTCCAACACCACTTGTTCCATTTCAAATTCTTGGCTTCTTTGTCAAAGATTAGTTGACTGTATACTTGAGGGTTTGTCAATGGATATTCTATTTTGAACTATTGGTAAGAAAATCTGTCTTTATTCCAATTCTATGTTGTTTTGATCACTATGACTTTGTAGTAGAGCTTCATATTAGGTAATTAGATGCCTCCCAGTTTCTTGTTTTTCTTTTTTTCTTTTTTTTTTTTTGGGGGGGGCAAACCCGGTGGTGCTCAGGGATTACTCCTGGCTGTCTGCTCAGAAATAGCTCCTGGCAGGCAGGCACGGGGGACCATATGGGACACCGGGATTCAAACCAACCACCTTAGGTCCTGGATCGGCTGCTTGCAAGGCAAACGCTGCTGTGCTATCTCTCCAGGCCCGATTTTTTTTTGGTTTCTTGTTTTTCAATATTTATTTGTGTTATGATTGGACACAAACTTTATAATTGATTATTCCTTGAAGCATGTTGTCTGAATTTAAATAGGGTTTTTATTGAATCTTTATAATAGTCTAGGTAAGATGGTTACTTTGATGATATTGATTCTTCCAATCCATGAGCATGGGATATTCTTCCATTTCTTTAGGTCTTCCATTTCTTTCTGAAGTGTTTTGAAGTTTTCTTGACTCACTTCTCTCACTTCTCTTGTTAGGTTGATTCCTAGGTAACTGATAGTTTTGGACCCTATTTTAAATTAGATGGACTCTTTGATCTCCTTCTCTTCTGAGTCGTTATTTGTATAAAGGAATGCAACTATATTTTGAATATTGACTTTGTAGCTGGTCACTTTACTGTATTGGTTTATTGTTTCTAGGAGCTTTTGTGTGGACACTTTAGGGCAGGGGTGGTGAACAAGATTTTTGCCCTCACTCAAAATGGCAAAATGCAATATGTGTTTAATATATTATTGTTAAAATTATATGCTTTTGTGTGAGTGTTTGTCTGTTTTGTCAAGTCACTGTATGGTGTGACTCTCTGACTCTCACAGTTTAAAATTTTGGCTCTTTGTGTCGAACTTGTTCTCCACCCCTGCTCTAGGGTATTTGATGTAAATCATTATGTAATCTGAAAATAGAGATAGTTTTACTTCCTTTTTTCTGATTTGGATTCCTTTTTTTCTTCTCTGGTCTGATTGCTATTGCTAGGACTTCTAATATTATGTTGAATAAGAGTGGAGACAGTGCACATTCTTCCCTCAAACCTGACCTTAGTGGAAATGCATTTAGTTTTTCGCCATTCAGAATAATGCTGGCCAAAAAAAAAGAATAATGCTGGCTGTGGGATTTTTGTAGATATATTGAGGAAAGTTCCTTCCATACCTATTTTGCTGAGGGTTTTCATCATGAATGTGTATTGGATATTGTCAAATACTTTCTCTGCATCGATTGATATGATCATGTTGTTTTTATCCTTCCTTTTACTGATGTGGTGTATGATGTTGATTGATTTGTGTATGTGAAACAATCCTTGTTCCTGGGATGAAACCCACTTGGTCATGATAAATAATCTTTTTGATGTGTTGTTGGATTCGATTTGCTAAGATTTTGTTAAGGATTTTTGCATCCTTGTTCATTAGTGAGATTGGTCTGTAGTTTTCTTTCTTGTCAGCTTTGGGAATGAGCTTGATATTAGCTTCATAGAAGGTATTATGGAGGATTCCTGTCTTTTTGATGTTTTGTAAGAGCTTAAGGATCAATGGTAACTCTTCTCTGAGTGCTTGATACCTGTAAACCTGTATTGTCCTGGAATTTTATTCTTTTTGTTTGTTCTTTTGGGGTTACACCCGGTGGGGCTCAGGGGTTACTCCTAGCTCTATGCTCAGAAATCACTCCTGGCAGGCACGGGGGACCATATGGGAATCTAGGATTCGAACTACCTTCTGTCCTGAACTGGCTGCATATAAGGCAAACACCCTACTCCTATGCTATGTCTCCAGCCCCTGGACTTTTATTCTTGGGGAAATTCTTAATTACTGTTTCAATTTCATTACTTGTGATTGGCCTGTTTAGGCTTTCTACCTCCTTCTCATTAAGTACTGGGAGATTATATTTTACCAGAAATATGTCCATTTCTTCAAGGTTACCTAGCTTAACTGAGTACAGTTGTTCATAATCAGTTCTTATGATGTCTTGGATTTCTTGGGGTTCTGTTGTAATTTCTCCCTTTCATTTCTGATCCTATTTGAGTATTTTCCCTTTTTTTCTTGTGAACCTTGACACTGATTTTCTATCTTGTTTATTCTTTGAAGGAAAAAAACCCAGCTCCTGGTATCATTAATTCCTTGTATTGTTTTCTTTGTTTCTATATTTTTGATTTCTGATCTGGTTTTTATTACTTCTTTTCTTCTTTTTTTGTGGTTTTTGGGCCACACCCAGCAGTCAAGGGATATTCCTGGCTCCAGGCTCAGAAATTGCTCCTGGCAGGCACGGGGGACCATATGGGACGCCGGGATTCAAACCGATGAGCTCCTGCATGAAAGGCAAACGCCTTACCTCCATGCTATCTCTCCGGCCCGTACTTCTTTTCTTCTGCATGTGTTTGGGTTCCTTTGCTGTTGCTTTTACAGATATTTAAGGTGTTCCTTTAGATTGTTGATTTTGTCATTTTATTCTTTCCTTTTTTTGATGACTAGGGAAATTATAAAAGCAACTCTTATAAGTAGCTTTTATTTTTTTCCTTTTTTACATATTTTATTTAAACACATTGATTACATACATGATTGTGTTTGGGTTTCAGTCATGTATAAAACACCACCCATCACCAGTGCAACATTCCCATCACCAATGTCCAAATCTCCCTCCTCCCCACCCAACCCCTGCCTGTACTCTAGACAGGGTTTCTATTTCCCTCATACATTCTCATTATTAGGATAGTTCAAAATGTAGTTATTTCTCTAACTAAACTCATCCCTGTTTGTGGTGAGCTTCATGAGGTGAGCTGTAACTCCCAGCCCTTCTTTTTTTGTGTCTGAAAATTATTATTGCAAGAATGTCTTTCATTTCTCTTAAAACCCACAGACAAGTGAGACCATTCTACGTTTTTTTTCTCTCTCTGACTTATTTCACTCAGCGTAATAGATTCCATGTACAGGAAAATTTCATGACTTCATCTCTCCTGACAGCTGCATAATATTTTATTGTGTATATGTACCACAGTTTCTTTAGCCATTCGTCTGTTGAAAGGCATCTTGATTGTTTCCAGAGTCTTGCTATGGTAAATAGTGCTGCAATGAATATAGGTGTATGGAAGGGGTTTTTGTATTGTATTTTTGTGTTCCTAGGGTATATTCCTAGGAGTGGTATAGCTGGATCGTATGGGAGCTCCATTTCCAGTTTTTGGAGGAATCTCCATATCACTTTCCAGAAAGGTTGGACTAGACGGCATTCCCACCAGCAGTGGATAAGAGTTCCTTTCTCTCCACATCCCTGCCAACACTGTTTGTTCTTATTTTTTGTGATGTGTGCAATCTCTGGGGTGTGAGGTGGTACCTCATATTTGTTTTGATCTGCATCTCCTTGATGATTAATGATGTGGAGCATTTTTTCATGTGTCTTTTGGCCATTTGTATTTCTTCTTTGTCAAAGTGTCTGTCCATTTCTTCTCCCCATTTTTGATGAGATTAGATTTTTTTTTCTTGTAAAGTTCTGTCAGTGCCTTGTATATTTTGGAGATTAGCCCTTTATCTGATGGGTATTGGGTGAATAGTTTCTCCCACTCAGTGGGTGGCTCTTGTATCCTGGGCGCTATTTCCTTTGAGGTGCAGAAGCTTCTCAGCTTAATATATTCCCACCTGTTAATCTCTGCTTTCACTTGCTTGAAGAGTGCAGTTTCCTCCTTGAATATGCCTGTAGTCTCAATGTCCTGGAGTGTTTTGCCTATGTGTTATTCTATATATATTATGGTTTTGGGTCTGATATCGAGGTCTTTCATCCATTTGGATATTACCTTCGTACATGATGTTAACTGGAGGTCTAAGTTTAATTTTTTGCAAGTGGATAGCCAGTTGTGCCAACACCACTTGTTGAAGAGGCGTTCTTTGCTCCATTTAGGATTTCTTGCTTTTTTTTTTTATCAAAAATTAGGTGAATGTATGTCTGGGGAACATTCTTTGAGTATTAAGGCCTATTCCACTGGTCTGAGGGCCTGTCTTTATTCCAATACCAGGCTGTTTTGATAACTATTGCTTTGTAGTAAAGTTTAAAGTTGGGGAAAGTAATTCCTCCCATATTTCCCCCCAATGATTGCTTTAGCTATTCTAGGGTGTTTATTGTTCCAAATGAATTTCAATAGCATTTGATCCACTTCTTTGAAGAATGTCAAAGGTATCTTTAGAGAGATAGAATTAAATCTGTACAATACTTTGGGGAGTATTGCCATTTTGATGATGTTAATCCTGCCAATCCATGAGCAGAGTATGTGTTTCCATTTCCGTGTGTCCTCTCTTATTTCTTGAAGCAGAGTTTTATAGTTTTCTTTGTATAGGTCCTTCACATTTTTACTCAAGTTGATTCCAAGATATTGAGTTTGTGTGGCACTATTGTGAATGGGGTGTTTTCTTAATGTCCATTTCTTCCATATTACTATTGGTGTATAGAAATGTCATTGATTTTTGTGTGTTGATTTTGTAGCCTGCCACCTTGCTATATGAGTCTATTGTTTCTATAAGCTTTTTGGTAGTCTTTAAGGTTTTCTAATTAGAGTATCATGACATCTGCAAACAGCAAGAGCTTGACTTCTTCCTTTCCTATCTGGATTCCCTTGATATCTTTTTCTTGCCTAATCGCTATAGCGAGTACTTCCAGTGCTATGTTGAATAGGAGTGGTGAGAGAGAGAACAGCCTTGTCTTGTGCTAGGGAAGGCTTTAATTTTTCTTCATTGAGGATAATATTTGCCACTGGCTTGTGGTAGATGGCCTTAACTATATTCAGAAAGGTTCCTTTCATTCCCAACTTGCTTTAAGTTTCTATCAAGCGTGGGTGTTGAATCTTATCAAATGCTTTCTCTGCATCTATTTATATGATCATGTGATTTTTATTTTTCTTGTTGTTAATGTTGTGTATTATACTGATAGATTTCCGGATGTTAAACTACCCTTGCATTCCTGGGATGAAACCTACTTGATCGTAGTGGATGATCTTCTTAATGAGTCATTGAATCCCTGAGTTAGTTAGTCCTTCCTCGAAGCTACATTCTTTTCCACTGTATATTTATACCTCACTAATATTTAAAAATTGGTAAATAAAAAATAGAGAAGGGGAAAAAAGTCCCCAAAAGATAGGCTATCTAGAAATTACTTCCGGAGCTAGAGAGGTAGTACTGAAGTTGAAGCATTTGCTTGGTATGGGTCTCCTGAACCCTGCCAGGAGTGATCCCTGAGTGCAGTCAGGAGTAAACCTTGAGTACTTCAGGGTGTGACCCCAAAACCCCCCAAAAAGAGAGATATTAATACGCTAAAATTAGACCTCAGGTTCCTAAGCCAAGACACTGGAGAGATGCGGGTCTGGAAGCAAACGCCAATATAGGAAATAATACACACACACACACACACACACACACACACACACACACACAAAAGAGGAAGAAACGGGTTTAGGAATTCCAACAAGTAAGCCTTCAGCTCCTAAGGAGTAGGAAGCTCAGTCTGGAAATGCAAGAGAGTGTTTTCCTGCAGCCTGGTGTATTTGATGGGAAGGAACAGAGCACACCCAGAGGTGGGAATTGGTGGCTTAAACACCAATTCAAGGTACTACATTGAAAGATGTTTCCAAACAATGAGTAAAAAAATATACTGAGTGGGATAGAATCTTATTAATTTCACATTAGCACAATAAGAAACCTAACTTTACAATGTTTTTCTGGTATACTAAAAAACCTTCCTTACTGAATGCCATATTGAATGCTTCCTTACTGAATATATTCTCATATAGGAACATTGAACCTCATAAATATCAAGGTTATTTAAATTTTAAATGGAAAAAAGAGTGAAAATAGTCAAAATATTTTTAGATTGAGAGAAGCACTAGGCCCATCAGAGAGTTAAGATACAGGTAAAATAATATTTTTTTGGTTTGGGGGCCACACCCGGCGGTGCTCAAGGGTTACTCCTGGCTGTCTGCTCAGAAATAGCTCCTGGCAGGCATGGGGGACCATATGGGACACCGGGATTCGAACCAACCACATTAGATCCTGGGTCGGCTGCTTGCAAGGCAAACGACGCTGTGCTATCTCTCCGGCCCCACTTTTTGGAGTTAAAACGAATTTTATTTGAAAGTACCGAGAAAGAGCATGAAGTGGATGAGAGAGACAGAGAGAGAGAGAGAGAGAGAGAGAGAGAGAGAGAGAGAGAGAGAGAGAGAGAGAGAGAAGCAATGCACAAGAGAGTGTACAGGCTTCTTTTTATATATTTTATTTAAACACCTTGATTACATACATGATTGTGTTTGGGTTTCAGTCATGTAAAGAACACCACCCATCACCAGTGCAACATTCCCATCACCAATGTCCCAAATCTCCCTCCTCCCCGCCTGTACTCTAGACAGGCTTTCCATTTCCCTCATACATTCCCATTATTAGGACAGTTCAAAATGTAGTTATTTCTCTAACTAAATTCATCACTCTTTGTGGTGAGCTTCCTGAGGTGAGCTGTAACTTCCAACTCTTTTCTCTTTTGTGCTGAAAATTATTATTGCAAGAATGTCTTTCATTTTTCTTAAAACCCATAGATGAGTGAGACCATTCTGCGTTTTTCTCTCTCTCTCTGACTTATTTCATTCAGCATAATAGATTCCGTGTACATCCATGTATAGGAAAATTTCATGACTTCATCTCTCCTGACAGCTGCATAATATTCCATTGTGTTTATGTACCACAATTTCTTTAGCCATTCATCTGTTGAAGGGCATCTTGGATGTTTCCAGAGTCTTGCTATGGTAAATAGTGCTGCAATGAATATAGGTGTATGGAAGGGGTTTTTGTATTGTATTTTTGTGTTCCTAGGGTATATTCCTAGGAGTGGTATAGCTGGATCGTATGGGAGCTCCATTTCCAGTTTTTGGAGGAATCTCCATATCGCTTTCCAGAAAGGTTGGACTAGACGGCATTCCCACCAGCAGTGGATAAGAGTTCCTTTCTCTCCACATCCCCGCCAACACTGTTTATTCTCATTCTGTGTGATGTGTGCCATTCTCTGTGGTGTGAGATGGTACCTCATAGTTGTTTTGATTTGCATCTCCCTGATGATTAGTGATGTGGAGCATTTTTTCATGTGTCTTTTGACCATTTGTATTTCTTCTTTGTCAAAGTGTCTGTCCATTTCTTCTCCCCATTTTTTGATGAGATTAGATGTTTTTTTCCTTGTAAAGTTCTGTCAGTGCCTTGTATATTTTTGAGATTAGCCCCTTATCTGATGGGTATTGGGTGAATAGTTTCTCCCACTCAGTGGGTGGCTCTTGTATCCTGGGCACTATTTCCTTTGAGGTGCAGAAGCTTCTCAGCTTATTATATTCCCATCTGTTAATCTCAGCTTTCACTTGCTTGGAGAGTGCAGTTTCCTCCTTGAAGATGCCTGTAGTCTCAATGTCCTGGAGTGTTTTGCCTATGTGTTGTTCTATATATCTTATGGTTTCGGATCTGATATCGAGGTCTTTCATCCATTTGGATTTTACCTTCGTACATGATGTTATCTGGGGGTCTAAGTTCAATTTTTTGCAAGTGGCTAGCCAGTTGTGCCAGCACCACTTGTTGAAGAGGCGTTCTTTGCTCCATTTAGGATTTCTTGCTCCTTTATCAAACATTAGGTGATTGTATGTCTGGGGAACATTTTCTGAGTATTCAAGCCTATTCCACTGATCTGAGGGCCTGTCCTTATTCCAATACCATGATGGTTTGATAACTATTGCTTTGTTGTAAAGTTTTTTTTTTTTTTTGGTTTTTGGTTTTTGGTTTTTGGTTTTTGGTTTTAATGCTCAGGGGTTACTCCTGGATATACGCTCAGAAGTCGCTCCTGGCTTGGGGGACCATATGGGACATTGGGGGATCGAACCGCTGTCCACCCTACGCTAGCGCTTGCAAGGCAGACACCTTACCTCTAGCGCCACCTTCCCGGCCCCGTTTTGTTGTAAAGTTTAAAGTTGGGGAAAGTAATTCCTCCCATATTCTTTTTCCCAATGATTGCTTTAGCTATTCTAGGGTGTTTATTGTTCCAAACGAATTTCAAAAGTGCCTGATCCACTTTTTTTTTTTTTTTTTGGTTTTTGGGCCACACCCGGCAGTGCTCAGGGGTTACTCCTGGCTGTCTGCTCAGAAATAGCTCCTGGCAGGCATGGGGGACCATATGGGACACTGGGATTTGAACCAACCACCTTTGGTCCTGGATCGGCTGCTTGCAAGGCAAATGCAGCTGTGCTATCTCTCCGGGCCCCTGATCCACTTCTTTGAAGAATGTCATGGGTATCTTTAGAGGGATAGCATTAAATCTGTATAATGCCTGGGGAGTATTGCCATTTTGATGATGTTAATCCTGCCAATCCATGAGCAGGGTATATGTTTCCATTTCCATGTGTCCTCTCTTATTTCTTGGAGCAGAGTTTTATAGTTTTCTTAGTATAGGTCCTTCACATTTTTAGTCAAGTTAATTCCAAGATATTTGAGTTTGTGTGGCACTATTGTGAATGGGGTTGTTTTCTTTTTCTTTTTTTTGGGGGGGGGAGTTGTTTTCTTAATGTCCATTTCTTCCTTATTACTATTGGTGTATAGAAAGGCCATTGATTTTTGTGTGTTAATTTTGTAGCCGTGTACAGGCTTCTTAAAGGTGGGAGAGTCCTGGTATACGGCTCAGCAGGATAGAGAGCAAGTCTATAGCTCGGGAGCAGGATACTGGCAACATGTATTTGGGAACCAATTACCCAGTGTGCTAGGCAAATTAATTGATTAAAATAATTTTTGTGGGAACCGGAGAGATAGCACAGTGGTGTTTGCCTTGCAAGCAGCCGATCCAGGACCAAAGGTGGTTGGTTCGAATCCCGGTGTCCCATATGGTCCCCCTGTGCCTGCCAGGAGCTATTTCTGGGCAGATAGCCAGGAGTAACTCCTGAGCACTGCCGGGTGTGGCCCAAAAACCAAAAACAAATTTTTTTGTGGTGTCAGTGATCTAATCCAGGGCAAGGCAATCTCACACATATATGGTAAGTGTTCTACCTCTGAGCTATCTCTACAGAAAAAGTGTATAGAATGACAGGACAATAGGAAAAAGAGACCTAAAACACAGCACTATCAAACAAGCATTCAGGGATATAGAGAGAGCACAGAAGTTAGAGCCCATGCCTTGGATGCACCTAACCTCACTTGATCTTCAGCACTGTGTATGGTCTCTTGAGTATCATCAAGAGAGACCTCAGAGCAGATCCAGGAATAGCCCTGGAGTAGCTCCAAGTGGGGCCTAACTCCATCCCAAAGAAATAAAACAAGAATTCAGTATATGCTAACATTGTCCATTCATATGGGGAAATGGACACTCATACATGCATACATGGCACCTAGTTGACAATGTGGACGAAAGGAAAAGTTACATCCCTCCCTGACAATACAACAAACTAAATCTCAGAAGGATGAGACTGCAGGGAATAAAACACAATATCATGGCCCTAGAAATAGTGCAGCAGAGAGGGCACTTGCTTCAGCTTTGCTTGCCAGCACCCAAGAAGGTCTCCTGAGCCCACCAAGAGCAATTCCTGAGTATTGAGTCAGGGTTAAGCCCTAAAATAGCTACAAAACTGAAATTCAAAACCACAAACAGATTAGATAAACTTATGGCTCATTTGAAATGGGAAGAGGACAAGATCTTTTTAAGTATGAGTGTCTTTATAAGCCAAAAGAGGAAAAAAAGCTTGATTCCTTCAACACATAATGACAAGTTTCTTTAACACACAAATGACTGTGAGAAAGGCCCAAAGCCAACGATAAATGGATGAACTGGGAGCAGGGGAACTGTGTAACTCAGCCAAGGCAACTTATTTTCCTATTAGGTAAGTAACTACTACAGAATAGTAGGAAAATGCTAACAGCTCAGATCATATTTTAAAGCTATAAATACAGCTAAGGGGAAAGATATCAAATTGATGTTTAAGTCAGGTAAGTTGGAATGAAAATGAGTGTAAGATAACTGTTTTGGACTGTTCAAAAGAAAAATTGGTGGTCACTAAACACTGACTGCAAGGGAGGAAGACAAACAACATTTACTTGTCCTGCTGATGGAGCTGGAAACAAGAATAAAAATTGCACACGATCTGCCTTTGGCCTCAACCATGACACTTCAGGGATGGATTTGCTCATTAGTGAAATGACAGAGGTAGTTAAGAAAGGAATAAAGATGCATGTTAAGATAACAAAGAGATGGTATAATGCTATGGACTGATAGTCAGCACACACTTGAGCTTACAAAAGGAAGGCCCAGGGGTAGGGTGTTTGCCTTGCATGTGGCCAACCCAGGTTCTATGCCCAGCATTCCATATGGTCCATGAGCTTGCCAGGAGTGATTTCTGAGAGCAGACCCAAAAGTAAATCCTTATTCCCTTTGGGTGTGGCCCAAAAATAAAAAGGAAGGCCTACTGTGATGTGTGTATGTGGCATATGAACATGTGTGTGTGCCTGTGCATGAAGTGAACACTGATGTACAGTTGCTAAAACAATGCTAGATATGTGCAGGTGAATTTTATTATAGTATTTGCTGTGATTTTAATGTCTGAAATTTTCCTTGGTAAAAGCTGAGTTTGGAGGCCTACACAATAGACAGTAGGGAGGGCATTTGCCTTGCAAGTGGCCAATCTATGTTCAATCCCAGCATTTCATATGGTCCTCTGAGCCTGCCAGAGCTAGAAGCAACCCCTGAAAGCCACCAGGTGTGGTCCAAAAACAAACAAAGCCTCCTCTGAGTTCACTCTAAGTTCAATCTCAGTACCACATGCCCGATGCAACTCAGACTACTATTGGGCATGGCCCTGGGGACTCCCAGCACCCTTAGGATTATCATCAAGGGTCACTACTGGGTCTGAGCATTGTTCTATCCACAGAAAAGTTGGCTGAATGCAGCTGTCAATAGCCTTGAGGTCCCCTGAGCACTCATGGGAGGTTCTTGCTTTCTCTCTCTTTCTCTGTCTCTGTCTATTTCTGTCTGTCTCTTTGTTTCTCTCTCTCACACACACCTCAGCTTGGTGGAGGAACAAACACCAAAAAGATGCCTTTGGAAGTTGTTCAAGGATGTCAATGTATTGTCATCACGATCTTCGCAATTTCATGCAGAATTTCCTCATCAAATCTATATGACATGTTGGGAGAAAGAAAGAGGGGAAGACAAGGAACCAGAGGGAGCAGATCCCACTAACCCACCCAGATATCAGAAAATCCTGTCTAGGAGTTGCCTCACACCTTTAACCTCCGCTCTCACTCTTGGCTAATGCTTCTAGAAGCCAGGAAACATGGCTTGTAAAGTTGGCACAGTGATTTCCAGAGCAAACTCGGGGTCTTCTTATACAACAAATCTGGAGAAAGGTGAAAATAGATGGATGAAAAGAATATGCCAGGAAAACACCAGTAGAAAGAAAGCAGGTCGCAGTGGTAATCTCATGTAAAATTGCAAATTCAGCTTCCAAGTGACAAATATGAATAATTTTAAATATAAATGAGACACAATTCAAAGAAGCTATGAAAGGCATCAAGATTTGTGTATAACATAGCTTATTAATAGTGAAGTAAAAATGCCAATAGAGGTTCAACAAGAAATTGATAAGTCCACAATCAGAGTGAAATAGATTTATTGTCCTTCTGTAAGGAATTAACAGCAAGAAGAGAGGAGACAAAAACTAAGAACTGAGACATTGGCCTAATACAAGCCGAGAGTTCACCCTAACAGATGCATAGGGAAGCTGCAACTGTGCACAGTCATCAGCACCACTGTTTTCTCCGTGTGTTTGGAACATTGCCTAAAACTGTGTGCCTGTTCCCAAGAAAAACCAGTCTCAAACAACAAAACCTATTAAATGAATTCAAACTATTAAACTTACAAAGTACTAAAGCGAAGAAAGTCCTGGGTACTAAAGAGGAATATTTTTTAGACTTTAAGCTCTTTTTATTTAATTTATTTAATTTTTTATTTTGTAATTATTTTATTTTTTGCTTAGAAAATAAACAAATGACTGACATATAACCACAACAGGCCTTAATTTAGTAGTGCAACACTTCTTTTACATAGTTTGAAGCTGGTAAACCTTAGGACCTTTTTTCAAGAGGTAACCTTGATATTATTAAAATATAATATATTTAAGCACCATGATTACAAACATGTTTGTAGTTGGGTTGTAGTCACAAAATAATACCCCCCCTTCACCAGGGCAATATTCCCACCACCAATGCTCCCATCTCCCTCCTCTCCCACTCCCTGCCTGTATTCGAGACAGGTATTCTACTTCTCTCACTTATTAATATTGTCATGATGGTTATTGTTAGTGTAGCTATTTTTCTAACTGCACTAACCACTCCTTGCGGTAAGCTTCATATTGTGGCCGGTCCTTCCAGCCCTCAACTCTAATGTCTCTGGGCATTATTACAATAATGCCTTTTATTTTCTTAAAACCCATAGATGAGTGAGACTATTCTGTGTATATCTATTCCTCTGACTTATTTCATTCAGCATAATAGTTTTCATGTCCATCCATGTATAGGAAAATTTCATGACTTCATCTCTCCTGACTGCTGCATAATATTCTATTGTGTATATGTACCACCGTTTCTTTAACCATTCATCTGTTAAAGGGCACCTGGGTTGTTTCCAGATTCTGGCTATTATAAATAGTGCTGCAATGAATATAGGTGTAAAGAAGGCATTTTTGTATTGTGTTTTTGTTTCCCTAGGGTATATACCTAAGAGAGGTATATCTGGATCATATGGGAGCTCAATTTCCAGTTTTTTGAGGAATCTCCATATTTTTTCCATAAAGGCTAGACTAGAAGTTATTCACACCAACAGTGAATGAGAGTTCCTTTCTCTTCACATACCCGCCAGGACTGATTGTTCTTGTTCTTTGTGATGTGTGCCAATCTCTGTGTTGTGATATGGTACCTCATGTTATTTTGATTTGCATCTCCCTGATGATTAGTGATGTGGAGCATTTTTATGTGCCTTTTGGTCATTTGTATTTCTTCTTTGAGAAAGTGTGTTCATTTCTTCCCATTTTTTGATGGGGTTAGATATTTTTTCTTGTTAAGTAGTGTCAGTGTAGCATCTTCAATGAGGAAACTGCACCCTCCAAAAAAGTGAAAGCAGAGATTAACAGATGGGAATATATTAAGCTGAGAAGCTTCTGCACCTCAAAGGAAATAGTGCCCAGGATTCAAGAGCCATCCACTGAGTGGGAGAAACTATTCACCCAATACCTATCAGATAAGAGGCTAATATCCAAAATATACAAGGCACTGACAGAACTTTACAAGAAAAAAAATCTAATCTCATCAAAAAATGGGGAGAAGAAATGGACAGACACTTTGACAAAGAAGAAACACAAATGGCCAAAAGACACATGAAAAAATGCTCCACATCACTAATCATCAGGGAGATACAATTCAAAACAACTATGAGGTACCACATCACACCACAGAGATTGGCACACATCACAAAAAAGGAAAACAAGCCGTCCTGGTGGGTATGTGAAGTAAAAGGAACTCTTATCCACTGCTGATGGGAATGCCGTCTAGTCCAACCTTTATGGAAAGCGATATGGAGATTCCTCCAAAAACTGGAAATGGAGCTCCCATACGATCCAGCTATACCACTCCTAGGAATATACCCTAGGAACACAAAAATACAATACAAAAACCCCTTCCATACACCTATATTCATTGCAGCACTATTTACCATAGCAAGACTCTGGAAACAACCAAGATGCCCTTCAACAGATGAATGGCTAAAGAGACTGTGGTACATAGACACAATGGAGTATTATGCAGCCATCAGGAGAGATGAAGTCATGAAATTTTCCTATACATGGATGTACATGGAATCTATTATGCTGAGTGAAATAAGTCAGAGAAAGATGCAGAATGGTCTCACTCATCTGTGGGTTTTAAGAAAAATGAAAGACATCCTTGCAATAATATTCAGAGACAAAAGAGAGGAGGGCTGGAAGTTACAGCCCACTTCATGAACCTCACCACAAAGAGTGATGAATTTAGTTAGAGAAATAACTACATTGCGAACTATCCTAACAATGAAAATGTATGAGGGAAATAGAAAGCCTGTCTAGAGTACAGGTGGGGGCGGGGTGGGAAGGAGGGGTATTTGGGACATTTGTGGTGGGAATGTTGCACTGGTGATGGCGGGTATTCTCTTATATGACTGAAACCCAACCACAATCATGTTTGTAACCAAGGTGTTCAAATAAAATAGTAAAAAAAAAGTAGTGTCAGTGCCTTGTATATCTTAGTTATTAGCCCCTTATCTGATGGTGAATAATTTCTCCCATTCTTTGGTTGGCTTTTATATCCTAGTCACTAATACCTTTGAAGTGCAGAAGCTTCTCAGCTTAATATACTCCCATCTGTTTATCTCTACTTCCACTTGTTTGGGGAGTGATGTTTCTTCCTTGAAGATACCTTTAGTCTCAATGTCATGGACTGTTTTACCTACGTTTTATTCTATATACCTTATGGTTTCAGGTCTGATATCAAGGTCCTTAATTCATTTGTATTTGACTTTTGTGCATGATGTTAAATGGAGATCTGAGTTCGCTTTTTTGCATGTGGCTGACCAGTTTTCCCAACACCACTTGTTGAAAAGACTTTCCTTGCTCTATTTTGCATTTATTACCCCTTTATCAAAGATTAATTAATTGTATGTTAGGGGAACATTCTAAAGAGGAATTATTTGGTTGTCCATAATAATTATTATAATGATTTATTTGTATACAAATCAATACCTATATGTAATACATCATACCATTACAAGTCCATTTTATCCTTTATTATTAGATTTTCTTTTTTTTTAATTTTATTTTGATCATATTGGCTTACATATCTTTCACAGTAATATTTTAGGTACATATTAACATTGAATCAGGGGAATACCCATCACCAAATTTGTCCTCCCTCCACCCCCGTTCTCTTCCTGCAACCCACATCCCCCACCATTACCCCTGGGCTGCTAGAGTAGGTGGTCCCCTCTTTGTCTAGCTTACTATTAGTGATCATATATCTGTTTGGTCCTGTTACCCTTGTTTCCCCCTCTATTTGAGAGGCAGAGCTAGATAGTTCGAGTTAGGTGGTTTTTTTTGAAGGAAAGAAAAGTAATAGAATGGGGTAAAAAATCAAATAAGCTGAAAATGGGTGGAGTCCTTCTAGAGGCTTTCAACCTCAGTTTGAGAGAGGACAGATAAAAGATAATTGGAACACCGGAACAATACAGAAAGAAATATCAGGGGCGGGAGAGACAACATGGAGGTAAAGCATTTGCCTTTCATGCAGAAGGTCATCAGTTCGAATCCGGCTTCCCATATGGTCCCCCGTGCCTGCCAGGAGTAATTTCTGAGCATGGAGCCAGGAGTTTCCCCTGAGCACTGCCGGGTGTGGACCCCCCCCCCAAATAACAAAAAAACAAAAAAAAAAAAACAAAGAAAAGCAAAACAGAAAGAAATATCAAATAAAATATCTAGTGAGCACTACAACAATAAAGACAAGCACCACACAATAGTCTCGGTCCTAAAATCAAACCATGCTGGGGTGCAAAAAGAAAGAGAAAGATAAAATAAAATAAAATAAAATTGGAGACATCAAATTCAATATCTACACCAAAATAAAGAAGACAATAAATAAATAAATATATATGTGGATAAAAGGATTATTTTGTGCTTTTTTTCTTTTTCCCCCTGCATAGGCACAGTAACTATTGGGGACATTATAGAGGGAATTCCCTTGGCCTACGAGATACAGAGTTTCTCCACCCTTGAAGTATACTGTCATGGGATTAACTATAGACTCCTTCCATGATCATTTACTCTCCCCTCAGTGCGAGGAATTTTTAATTAAGCCAATAAACAATGAAAATTTCAGTTGGTAGATCAAAATCAAAAGTGCAAAGTTCTATACAAATTTTCTCAGGGAAAAAGGTAAAGAGGGTCCATAGTTATAGTACAGTAGGCACTTGCCTGCATCTGGCTGACCAGGGTTCAATCTCCTGCACTGCATATGGTCCTCTGAGCACACCCAGGAGTAATTCCTGAGTGCAGAGCCAGCAGTAACCCCTGAACATCAATGGGTATGGCCCCCAAACAAAAACAACAAAATAAAATGAAGAACAAAATAACAAACAGGATGCAGGGGTCACTTCAAAGGCATACTTTTTCTGAAATTATAATAAAATGCCTTATACATGTTTATGTGATTATATTGGAAGTAGATAAAATATATGGTTTTCTCAGAAAATATGATCTGTAATAATTGATCAAGGAGGAGAAAAGCAGGGGTTCGGAGCTTAAGCTCCTTACCTTGTATATGGCTAACCCTGGTTCAGTACCTGGCACCACCCTGGTCCTATGAACATCTCCGAATACATCCCTAAAAGCCCCAAAATATCATAGGGTGGGTTCTAGAGGTCTGAACACTGCTGAGGTGACTCTGGTAATTCCTGACACTGCAGAGCCTATGTAGCACTGTATACTCAGACCCACATATTGATTCCTCTGCCTGGTTGGCCAAGAACCACTGCAAAGGGTGCTTGGGTCTCTTGCGCACCACCTGGGGACCCCTTCTCACAAAAATCAAGTAGAAAATCATATGGATCAATAATATCTGTGACAGAAATGCAAAGAGAGTTAATGATCTATCCTTCAAAACTTTACCAAGTTCAGCACCAATAATATCTATTGCAGAACTACAAAGAGAGTTAATGATCTACCCTTCAAAACTTTACCATACCTAGGATCAATAATATCCATGATATAAATGTAAGGAGTTAAATAGTCTGTCCTTTAAAACTTTTCCAGGTTAGGTGGCTTTATGGCTCAATTCTATATAAATCGAAAATAGATGATAGGCTATTCTCATATTCTCCACATTATTTCTTGCACTGAAAAATAGGGAAAAGTATCCAAAACTATATAATATGAGGCTATTATAACTGACTACAAAACTGGATAGACAGAATAAAGGTTCTTAGGAACACACTCATCTTTCTGAATACAAACCAAAAGGTAAGACATCATATCCTTTATTGTAGCCAAATATGGGTTTTTAGGAATGCTAAGAGAAAAGAATATCAACAAGTAATTAACTTCATTACTGTTAAAAGGAAACATAAATATCTCATCTCAGTTGATGTAGGAAAAACAGTTGATGAATGTCAGCAGCTGTTCATGTCATCCTTGTCACTCCTCTGCAATGACTCATCCTAACCCAAGAAAGAAATGGAAAAAAGAAAACTATTCCACGATGCTGTATGTATTTGTCTAAGAGAAACACGTGGCAAATCATTAAAGGTCAGGAGTACTTCAAAACTACCTTTCCAAGAATTAGCCATTGACAAAGATAATTTTAAAACATTCCGATCCCAATTCCAGAGAAACACTCTAGAAAATGCTTTGAACTATAATGTTTTAAAATGTCTTAGGACTCATGCAGAAAACAAAATATGAAAAAACTATCAGGCATAAAAGCATGCCTAAGTAAATGAGATATATTATGTTCTTGGAGATGACTCAACTATGCAAAATGTACCTTCTCCTGAAATATGATTTCAAAGCAATCTCAATAAAAATCCAAAGAGGATTTTAATGGAAACCAATTAATTATTTAATTCATTTGAAAGACAAATCCACAAGATTGTCAAAAATGGAAAATGATGTTTTGTTTAAAAGAATGTACTAGATATCAAAGCATACAACCAGCATATTAATCGAGGGGACAGCAGATATTCCAGAAACCCCATAAAAATTAGTGTTTATGGGGCCAGAGCGGTGGCACAAGTGGTAGGGTGTTTGCCTTGCACGTGCTTACCTAGGACAGACCATGGCTTGATCCATTGGTGTCCCATATGGTCCCCCAAGCCATGAGCGATTTCTGAGTGCATTGTCAGGAGTAACTCCTGAGCATCACTAGGTGTGGCCCAAACCCCCCCCCCCCAAGAAGAAAAAAGTAGTATTTATTTTTCTCCCCATCCCTTTGCCCCCCCCCCCACTGGACAGTGATTGTGTACTATTCTTTAAGTAGTATTTTAGGGGTGATTAGAACAAAATTTGCAAAGCTTATGTTATAAATGATGAATTTGGTTATTTAAATCCTCTAGGGAAAGTCTGGTGTTGGGAGACAATTGCTAGCAACATGAAAACAATCAATTCTGCTTTCTGGGATTTTGGGGGGGGTGGAGCACACCCATAGATGCTCAGAGTTTACTTCTGGCTTTGTGCTCAGGGATCACTCCTGTTTGTTCTCAGGGGACCGTATGGAATGCTGAGTATCTAACTCAGGTTGGCTACATGCAAGTCAAGTGCTCTATCAAGTGCTCACTGTACTATCTCTTCAGTCCCCCAAATATTCTAACCAGGTACCAGATAAATTAAAAGAGATCCTTAAATAGCATAAAATCCAAGCACAAAATCCCTAACATGCTAAAATTAAATTTACTTTAAAAAAAACCTCAAGGAGTGGGGCCAGAGCAGTGGCGCAGCGGTAGGGTGTTTGCCTTGCAAGCGGCTAACCTAGGCTAACCTAGGATGGACCACAGTTTGGGGGGGGGCACACTTAGCAGTACTCCAGGGCTATTCTTGGCTCTGCTCAACAGGTCACTCCTATTGTTACTTGGGAGACCAGATAGAGTTAAAAACCTGAGCTTCCACACACAAGTATGTTTTGTAGACTTTCAACCCACTGAACTATCTCTCTGGACTTCGTAGCATCTTTTTTTTTTAAATCTGATTTTGGGTAACACCTGGCAGCACTCAGGGATTACTCCTAGATCTGTGCTCACAAATTACTTCTGGCAGGGTCTGGGGACCATATAGGGCATCAGGGATTGAAGCCTTGTTGGCTGCTTGCAAGGCAAATGCTCTACCATTGTACTGGCCCTTATAGTATACTTTTTTAAAATGCGTTTATTTTATCCTTTGAATAGGAAATGCTGCTTCTGGGCATGTGTAGGAGACACTATTCATTGTCCTCACCCAAGCCTGCTCCCCTGGACTTGATGATAGTTAATCTCAGATCAGCTCTTCTCTGTCTGGGTGCTTATGAGCAGAAGCTAGTGTGGAGATGGGCCTGATCAGCTTCACCTGAATACCAGGTGACACCTTGGCCTAGAAAGTTGTCCCTGTACTTCACAGGAGTCAGAGTGCACATGGGTTCAGGCTTTGAGTCCCAGGCCACCAACTCGGTCACTGTCATCTGTTGGTAGTCCTGGGTACAGCTCAGAGGAGTGGCAGGAAGAAACTAAGTGCAGCTTCTCAGCATGTTGTTGTTGTGGCTGAGGGACTTGTGGTCCACATAGGCTCAGTGGATTTTCACCATAGATGACCCAAGGAGGAAGGAGAGAGAACCAGAGGCTTGGAGCTGGGGTGCCTGAGAGTATGTGTGGAGTGGAGCCCCTCCAACAACCTTACTGCTTGGCTCAGCCTTTGTGAGAGAAGGGAGAGTTTCCATGCTACTCCACCCCCGTCTGTTTTGCTTGCTGGCCTGCCCCTGTGGGGTTCCTTTCCACTCTCTTCTTGGTCTGCCCGACCAGGCTGTTTAGGAGGCTGTATTTCAAGCAGATCCGGTGGCATGTCCAATTGTGTGCCAGCAGGGCCCAGGTGACCCAGATGTGCAACAACTGCTGCCCGCTTCTCAGATCTCGGCCCTAAGTGTCACGAGCACCCTTAGCTGTGTGCCAAGGGCAGGTGGCAAAGCCAACATATAACTAGGTGGATCTGCCATGACGCTTCATGTGTAGATGTGGAAGGATAGTGAATATGCTGTGAGGTACCCGTGGAGGGTGCATCAGGAGGATTCTAGGGACAGAAATTAGGCTTTGGGACAATGTTATTTGATCTTTTATTTATTTTTGTTTTCTTGTTTAATATTTGAAAAAGATAGATTCATGTCCTGCTTGTGTAATCAAAAACAAATGTAAAGAAACCTAAAGCTGAGAATTAGTTACACATGTTTAATACTACAAGGCAGATCATAATCTCCCTCACTGTTTGGGATCAGACATTTCCAAGACTAATAATAGAATGTGGATAATGGAACTTAGTCTTTGCCAGCCTGCATTTACATCTCCAAGGATTTTCAGGGAAAAAAAAAACAACTCCTGAAGGGAATCCTTTTTGGCAAAGATCAAATCAGGCCAAAGGTTCAGGAGGAAACTTCCAAAGTGTCTCACTGCTGCATCTTTCCAAAAATTGTGACACTAAAATAACAAGAGTGAGTACAGGCAGCAAAGAGTACAACTGTAAATGAAAATGAGGTTCTCAGAGCTATTTCTTTTTCTTTCTTTCTTTTTTTTTGGGGGGGGGGGGTCACACCCGGCAGCGCTCAGGGTTTACTCCTGGCTCTATGTTCAGAAATCACTCCTGGCAGGCTCAGGGGACCATATGGGATGCCGGGATTCGAACCACCGACCTTCTGCATGAAAGGCAAACGCCTTACCTTCATGCTCTCTCTCTCCGGCCCATCAGAGTTATTTCTAACTGGCCTTGACAAACTGCTTCAGGAAAAGTTGTGAGGGTTTGGAACTCTACTGACAGCAGTAGATGTCAGTCTGATTTAAGACAAAGGGGGTTTGAGATAGAGCTGATTAGTTACTCCTACGTCCCACATTCTGCCTGGGACACTCCTAAAACATTGCTGTTGAAGCCGGGCACTGTAGATGTATAGTTCCTACACCTAGGCCTTGCCATGGTCAGCCCTGACGGGAACTACTGGCCCCTTTGGCATAAGATGACACCTAGCTATTAACCCCAAAGTCATACACCATCTTCCTCTTTCTATGAAATATCTTTTGATATGTAAAATCCCACCTGGATTACTCATCCTCCCCCCTCCAGGTATTGGGAATTGATTTAATAAAGAGGAGCTCTAGCTTTTGGCCTAGGGAGACACAAGAAACCACTAATTCCAATACTCTCTTCTGACTGACTTATTTCTTCACTGCTACCCTGCTTCTTCAGACCCTTCCGAGTGGGGTTTAGAAACACAGTACCTGCAGTGATCTCACAACCCGTGGATTTTTATTTTATACTTTAAAGATGCATTTCAGGATTTTTGTGGACTCTCTGCAGCACCTTCTCTCAAGGTAACACTTGAGAATGGGCTGGGAGTATCCTGCAGGCAGCTTCTGGCCTTAGGCCTCTGAGTCAGTACCCCAAATCCTGACATCTGCCCCCCAGGCCTGCTCTCCAAGGTTGCCCATAGCCTTGCTGGCTGCCTAGAGATGGGAAGGACTTACATTGACTCTCCTGGTCCTCCCTCCTGCTCTCAGCCCCAAGCTTTTTCCCTAAGAAGTGCAATGCTGGGCACCCCTGAGCCCCCCACCCCTGAGCTTTCCAGGTCCCTGTCTACCCCTTATCTGCCTGTCCTGAGAGTTAGAGGCAGCCATGTGCTGCAGCTGAGAGGTTTGTGGGTGCTACTTGTCCTTCCATCTGCAGGGCCCACTTCTGGGCCTGGTCCCCATTGGGCCCTACAAGAAAAGCAGTTGCACATCACTTTGCCTCTGGCCTGGGGCTCTCGGCTAGGAGCATGTTGTCCAGAGCCCAGGAGGTCGGAACTGTTGCAAGTGAAACCATTTGCCTTCTCCCAGACAGTTTAGCCCTGTCCACGAAAGGACAAATGGGCCCGTGGAATGCACTGTCCTTAAGGATAAAGATGTCATTTCCTTTGGAGGTTTGGTGACAACAGGTGCTCAATACTCATGTGTTGGAGGGTTGGTAGAGTGGTGCAGGCTAGTGAGCAAGCGCAGGAACTTCTGAGCCATCCTCCTGGAAAGAAGGCTCAGTGGTCAAGCTTTTAATTGAAGCTAAAACTTCACAGGCCAAGTAATGGAAACCACATTCCGGGTCATAAGTCAAAGTCCCCTGAATGCCATGCAGGGTATCTGGTAAACCCAAGACCTGGTAGCTAGGCTTGCACCTTTCAGGAGGGGGTAGTTATGTAGGACTTGCAGTTTGGAAAGGATTGTGCTGATGCGTTAGCAGACAGCTGGGGGAGGGCACAGTGTAATATTGTCATCCTGCGTTCTACCAGAGAAGGTCCGGCCCCGCATGATTCCTCCAAGCACTACCAAGAGAGCACTGGTGAGCAGTCAGGAGTAGCCCCACCTTAATAATGCAGAAGCCCCCCCATTCCAACCAACAAGTATGTGGGGAAGGAAAGTTTGGGCCCACTAATTCATGGACATCTTAACCCATATTTGAAGGTGTCAGAATGTGAGACCCCAGAAATGGGATTTTCTTTTAGGAGGCTCCAAGAGCACCATCACCCTTCTTATGAAGCCCCCGAAAGCAGCTGTGTAGTTTTCTGGGAAGAGGACATGCCCTGGACACTCTGGTCCAAGCTTCTTGATCTTGGGCTTGTAGCATCTGAAACAGGGAGAAACAGTCATCCAGATTGAGGCTACTGGGACCACTCAGAGACTACGACAAAGCAAGTGGCCTGTTCACATGGAATAAAGCATGGGTGTAAAGGGGGAACCTGAGCCAGGACAATTGTAAATTTTAGGGGGGCCAGAGCAATATAGTAGGTTGGGTGCTTGTCTTGCAAGCAGCCAACCTGGGTTTGAATCTTGGTATCCCTTATGATCAAGCACTTCCAGGAGCCCAGAGTAGCGCCTGAAAATCACCAGGTATACCTCCCAAAACCCAAAACAAAAAAATCCCAATAGGCCCCAGGTTCTTCATAACCGGATGGTGTTGAAGCAAGAAGTTTCTGGAATGCAGAGGTACTAGGAGAGGGCCTGGAAAGAAACATTCTCCACCCCTTTAAAGAGGCCCCCAGGACTGTGCCTCCAAGTACTGACTGTCCTAACAGATCTCTGGCCTTGACTGGGAAGTCAGCCTTAGCAGAAGAGCTTGAATATGCCTTGAGGGAAATGTGGGCAAATTCTCTAAAAATGAGGTGTTAGGGGAGCAGCCAAGGAAATGGCTGGCAAACAGGGCAGGAAATGAGGGGGCACTGCCACTTAGAAGCTGCTATCGGACACCTGTATACCAACAGCCAGAGCTGGAGGTTTCAAGTCAGAAAGCTACCTCCTTCATGGGGGCATGAGGCCACCCCCCAATCCTGGGCCCCTTGGCTTCTGGCACAGTATAGTAGGCCAGGTCTTGACCTCACTCATAAGGAAGTTACCAGAATCCTGGCTTCTGGCCATGAAAGTATGCCTCCCACTTTTACCACTTGACCCTGGTTGATCCCCAATCCTCAAGTACTAGAAATCCCTTCTGTCACCCCATTTCCCAAGGAGCTGCCCAGGTGACAAGTCTGGTGGGTAACATGGGTGATGGCCAATGTGGTGACAGCTCCATTTCAAGACATGGCACCTGTCACCAGAAGCTCCTCAATCCTCCAGGTGCCTGACAGAAGGCCCTAATACAGGGGAGGGGAAACCACATCTGGACTCTGGGAAGGAAGAGGAAGGAGGCTGTGCTGAAAGACCAGAAGAAGCAAGGTTTTCATTCAACATTGATTTATTGAAAACTACGTGGTGCAAGGCACTGTGCTAGCTCTGCTCGGGGCGTCAGACACGAAGGACTGCCCATGTCTAAGAGCTCACAACTGACGGGCGGGGAAAGCTCTAGTGCAAGGCTGAGTAGAGGAAGTGCCAAAAAACAGACAAGTTAGGGTGATGGGGAAAAACGGGGCTGACAGCCGAGATAGGAACTGGGGTAGGACTGGAACTGAGCACTGGTTCAGACCTGCATAAGATATTGGGGGTCACAATGAAAGAGACCATTTTTACACGTGGTAGTCAACACCCAAACAGATAAAGCGAGAATCACAGAATGAAAGCAGACTAGTACCAGAGACCCTGGTTCCATGATCGGCTGCACAGGGGAGACCCACCTCAAATAAAGAACAGGGAAGGTGGAGAACTCACTCATGGGAAGGGGGTCAGGACAGGAATGACACCCAAACCAGAAGGGCATTATGCATTCTCACTGGGATTCAAGGGCGATTCTGGGCCATCCCAGTGAACACAACATGGGCTGGCAACAGGAGAAGGCAAAGCCAGACAGTTCTTGAGAGGGACCCAAGGGGCAAGAGCTGCAAGCTCATGGCTGGTGGCAACACTCGAGTTGCCTTGATGTCAATGGCATCTCTGGTGGGCACACAGAACCTAAGGCAGTCATTGAAAGCCAAGGACATGGCTGGGTCAGCCCCCCCCTTACAGTGCCAAAAGAAAGCAGCTCAGATCTTCAAGCTGGTGCTGTGCATGAGGCCAACCAACTTCTCCAAATCCTGGGTGGCTTCTCTTCTTCTCACCATCTACGAGTTTCTGGGTTGCCATGAAACACTGTCCGCTGCTTGCTGCCCTGGAGTCTAGGCTTTGGTTCCAGTTGGACCTAGGGAGGTTCTGGAAAAGGGTTGGGGTTACATGGCACACAAGAGGCCAAAGGCCAGGGCACGTGGACTGCAGCACCACGCAAGAAAGATGCCCACTGCCAACGTGGGTGGGCTCATTCTGGAAATGGGACACAAACAATCAACAGTTAATCTTATAAGCAGCAAAAATGGTAAACTTTCAGAACTTCTGGCAAGTATGCAAAATCCTACTGAAAGAAATAGGGGCCCTTCAGAATGAAGACAAGGACGCATATCAAACTAGCAGAGACAGGGTCCAAGGACCCTCCCGCCCTGCTCCCTCTTGCCACAGGACCACGTGAGTTTAGGAAGGAAAACAAAATGAGGTAGATGCACAAATGCATAGACAAAAGCACACATGACAGGGACTTCGATCCCATTTGGCACCTGACAGAGCCTTGGAAATCTACTCCCCAGGGAACCAGAGGCCAATAGTTAACTGGTGGGGTAACAGGATGCATGTCGAAGCCACATACTTTTTGCATTTGGAAAGGGCATGGACTTCACACGCACACACAGTGATGAAAGAGATGTGGTCTTTAGTGTTAATTCCAGAAGACAGTTTGAGAGAACTTTCTAAAACCAAGAATGGAGGGCAGTCAAGGAGGGAATAATGGATTGCCACGACAGTGCTACCTTGGCTGGGGAGGAATGGAGCAGTGAGGCTCAAGGGCTGAGCGAAGACTGCATCTGGATCCTTCAAGAGAACACAACCAAGCACTCACCAATGGACAAGTGCTGGCAGAGCACTTTTGCGTAAAGGTGCCAGCCTTCTGCCCAGGGCCATCGGCATTCTTTACAGTTGCCACAAATACTGCTTGAGGGAAAACTGATGAGAGGGAAAGTGACATCAGACACAATCTACAATCACTGCAAACCTGAAGTCAGAGGGCGACAGGGTCACTATGAAACAAGTGTGGCTGTTCTTGAGCCTGAGGCTTGATAGACACACCTCAGGAAGCCACTGGTGTCTGTTTAGGGTCACAGGAATCACAGTGGGACCCTGTTTACCCTGAAGGAGGCCTGATGGCCTCAACCTCAGGCCCATGTGAAGGGCCCTCTGGTGCCCCCAGACACTGCTGGGAGTGGACACCTAAGCTGGTCACGTGGCTGGGCAGCCCTTGTTGTTCTCCTCCAGGGGGAGATACACGGCTGAGCCCAGGATAACCAACTTTGATTTCTTTGCCACTTGGGGTCATCAGAAGGGTAGAGTGCCCTCTGTACCCTGTGGGCAAGGCTGCTGTAAGTCATAGCTCAGGCCTGCCATGACATAAGACTGCTAGAGGGGCAGTTTCTCTTCAGCCTCTGCTCTGCTGCCCATCTCAGGCACAGCTGCACCGCAAGTGATGTCAGAACACGTGGACACATTACCCCTAGGTGCCACAAGAGTCATCACAACTTTTCTCTTCCTGCTTTGTCCCTCACTACGAGGTGGCTGGGACCCACGTGAGCACACAGATCAGGTGAGTCGTCCTGTCAGAGGGTGGCCAGGGTGGCCAGGCTACCTCCCGGAGACTGAAGGCTGTCTGCTGCCAAGACCAAATGAGGGTCACCTCATGGATCTGGGGGAGGCCCCGCTGATGGCTGAAGGTTCAGGGCTTCACTGACAGAATAGTCCCAGTGTTTGGGACAATCCATGCTGCAAGTTTCTCTTCTGTGCCTGAGTGGCCAGGCTGGAAAGATGCAGAGTCTGCAACTGGGGTGTGGAGTGAGCCTGTCTGGCTCACTCCGTCCAGCCTGCCCATCTGTGTGGCCACTGTTGGATGGGTCAGAGCAGCTTGCGACTTGATACGTCAAATTCTAGAGAAAAATGTCATTAGATCTAACCACTGGAACCATGAAACTTCCAATTTCTTAGATAACAGTGAAGATCTGGATAGAGGAAAAACTTAAGTTGGGAACCAAAATAATGTCCCCAAATGGCTTCAAAGAGCAAAGAAAGAAAAAACGAAGAAAGGACTATCACTCAATATAGAAAAAAACTGCTTGAGTCAGTGTAGTCAAAGGTAACTGGTCAAAGGAGATGATCGGACAACTTGCATGCAAGAAGACAGTACCTAATTGAGTCATTGTGGGAGAGGAAGATGAACTTGGGTTGAACAAGGCAGTAAACTATGCCATGTATGAGTGCAGCAGATACTTGTCACTGAGGTCCCTCCTGCCGATGTGGGATCCTAGTCCTCACAACTTCCGAAGGCAGGTCCTTGTGCTCACTCCTATTTACAAAGCTGCAAACAGAGGGGCAGACAAGTGCTGTCGAAGCCTCTATGAGGAGAGTTGACAGTTTCCCCAAAGAAGGTATCACTTTGCATTTGAGTCACTCCCATTAGGAGTGCTCTCTTAATGAAGAAACTCTGAAAGAACTAGTGGTGCCAGAGGATAAACCTTGGCAGCTCAAACCAATCCCAATGGATGAAATCTTTGGGTGTTTGGGAAAGCTGTTCACTGGATGGAATTAAGAACAATGGATGTGGTGGGTATTTTACCCTGACTCAGTAATTATCTCTCATATTATGACCTCACCATGACAAGATTTTAAATGCCTAAAAAATTGTTGAAACAAGTTACCAAAAAAAAACCTCCAAAAACTTAAGTCGTTTTGCTGTCAAATTAAGGGGACAAGTTAAAGAAAATGTTATTACAACTAGAGAGTGGTGGGAGGGCAATTTCTAATTAGTGTTATGCAGGGATTGTCAGCGCGAGAGGGCACGGAGCTTGGAGGGCTGTTAGCCCCCTGGATGTGCTTTGGAAGGGAAGCCTCAAAAGGGCCTTGGGACATGGGAGAACCAGGGGACACAAATACTCTCAGGACTTAAGACTAAAATGAACTAAGGGCAGGGCGTTGTGGGGTATGGGGAGAGGGACATTTTACTGAATATATTATTCTATATGTGATATACAGTGTCTATATAGCTAAATTAATAAATTAAATAGAAGAGCTCTGAATACTTCTATGTACATCCCTATCAATTGAGAAATTCAAGTAGGCCAAAACCTTTGGGGTGATCTCTTCGGGAAAGTTGGAACCACATTCCGCTGAGCTGGAATGTCCTTTTCCCGGGGGGTGTGGGGTGGGTGGGTGGAAGGAACTTGGGGGAGGCCCCAGGAGCCCCTGGAGCAGCCTCCATCCAGGTCTCCCTCAGACACCCTTAGATTCCCAGTCCGCATAAGGCCAAACAGAAGCCAAAACATAGTGAAGCGACTCTCCAAGGGCAAAAACATGGACACTTAGAAATTGCTGGTGGCAGTAGTAGAAATCGGTTCCCACCTTCCTGTGGCAAAACTCGAGAAGTGTGAACTGCAGTTTATCATCTCCTTTGACTCTGCCACCCCCTCGGTGGGGAGTGGACAGGGGTGTGGGGGAGGCACTGCACCCCCATTTCCTTACTCCTGGTGGCTGGGCTGGTGCTTCTGCAGCTCCGAACGCCGCTTGAACACCAGGCCACACTGGTTGCACTCACAGCGCCGGGATCCGCTGTGGGTCCGCCGGTGGCGGCTAAGGCCTGAGCTGCGGCGAAAGGCCTTGCCACACTGGCCACACTCGTAGGGCTTCAGGCCGCTGTGGATGCGCCGGTGCTTGATGAGGTCAGAGGGCCCGCGGAAGGCCTTGCTGCAGTCGCCACATGCGTAGGGCCGCTCGCCCGTGTGGATGCGCTGGTGCTCCAGCAGGCTGGAGCTCTGGCGGAAGGACTTGCCGCACTGGCCGCACTCATACGGCCGCTCGCCGGTGTGGATGCGGCGGTGCTTGGTGAGCTCGGAGCTGCGGCGGAAGAGCTTGCCGCAGTGGCTGCACACGTAGGGCTTGGCGCCGCTGTGAATGCGCTGGTGCTCAGCTAGGCCACCCACACCACGGAATGACTTGCCGCAGTCGTCGCAGTCAAAGGGCAGGTGGCTGCCAGGGGTGTGCGGGGACTGCAGGTCAGGCCGCTCCATGAAGTCACGGCTGCATGAATGGCAGGCAAGGTGCTTCTCAGCTGCATGCAGCTTCTGGTGGCGGAAGAGGTGGGTGTCCTCCTTGAAGGAGAGCCCACACTCATCGCAGGCCCTTGGCTTCTCCCGACTGTGCACACGCAGGTGCTGACTGAGGCCTGCGTTCTTTTTGAAGCGTTTGCCACACTCGTTGCACTTGAAAGGCTTCATCTCCCGCTCTGAGTACTCCCGCCTCCGTGGTTCCTCTCGGCGAGGATCAGGGCGTGATGGTGGCAGGCGTGAGGCGGCAGTGGCAGTAGCAGCTGGGCGCGATGGTGGCAGGCGTGGAGAGGCAGTGGTAGTGGCTGGGCGCGATGGTGGCAGGCGCGAGGTGACAGTGGCTGGGCGCGATGATGGCAGGCGTGAGGTGGCAGTGGCAGCAGCGGCTGGGCGCGATGATGGCAGGCGTGAGGTGGCAGTGGCAGCAGCGGCTGGGCGCGTGAGTGGTGGGCGCGAGGCAGTGGCTGGGCGCATGGGTGGTGGGCGTGGTACCACAGCAGCAGGGCGTGGAGGTGTTCCGCGCAGTGTAGTAGCTTTGCGGTATGCCAGGCTGGAGGAGGCCTTGCTTGGGCCAGGCTGCGGGGGCATATGGCTCTTGCGGTGCTCATTGAAGTCGCCTACCTTGCGGAAGACCCTGCGGCAATCGTGACACTCCCAGCCATTCTGCTGGCTGTGGATCCGCTGGTGCTGCACCAAGAGAACCTTGAGGCGGAAAGCATCCCCGCATTCCTTACAGGCAAAAAAGTGCTCCATAAGCAGATTCTGGTTGTTCCCGCCCTTCCCCTCTGCCTCCACTTTCGGTTTGACATCAGGGCCTGGCTGACTGGCTGGCAGAGAACTGCTGGTTGCCATATCCAGTGGCAGGGCGTCACCCATGGGCACTTTCTGAAATGAGAGGGGGAGACAATGAACTGAAGGGTGTGGGGTCTCCTCTGGACCAGGGCCAGGCCAGTCCCAACACTGTGCCTGCAACAGGTAGATGATGTTTTTGAACCAAACCTGGCAATGTTCAGGGCTCACTTCTGACTCTGAACTTGGAAGTCATACCTGGTAGTGTCAGAGAACTTTATGCAGTGCCAGGAATCGAATCTGGGGTTGGACGCAGGCCAACTGCCTTCCATCCCTGTACTGTTTGTCTCTAACCCTTTCTTGGGCTTCCCTTTTACTTACCAGAAAGCTAAGCTGGATCTGAGTGGAGGGCCCAGCTGGAAGCAAAAGCAAGTGGGTGGAGATGGGTGGCAGAGACCACAGCAGGAATCACAAGAGGCTCTGCAACCTGTGGCCAAGGACATGGGTTATGATGGCTGGCAGATGGGTCCTTAGACAAGTCCCTGCTTACATTTAAACATTACCCAAGCTTCCAGGGGCTGTCTGGTTATTCTGCCCCTCTTTTGGTACTTCAGGAGGCCACCCCAAGAGCTGATCCTCTACCCCATCTTTCACGCCCTGTACTTTAAGCCTGCCATGATCCCCAAAGCGGATTCTACTGTTCATGAGGGTGCTGGTGGTGCAATCCTTCCAAAAGGGTTCAAAGGGAGTAGGGAGTCTTTCAGTTCTTTCCCAGGACAAGCCCCAAAGAAGTTCACCTCTGTGCTATTAGGATTCACTCAGATAACCCTCAACCCACCACCAGCCATGCAGAACACTGAGACTAGTGGCCAAGAAGGGGGGCAGTACTACAGGTATCCTTACCCACGCTTCTGGAGTTGAGTTGTGCTTGAATTGTCTACTAGAGCGCAGCTGCAAGCACGGAGGCAGTCTGTGGAAAGAATCCGGGAACAGTCAGTCCATCAGTCCACTTGGGGAAGAGATAGGCTAACACAGGCATAGAAATCTCCTGAAGAGAACCAGATCTAGCAGGCCTGGGAGGGCTGACTGCCCACAACCACCTAAGAATAAGTAGCATCAGAAGAAACAACAGGAAGTGAGAGCCTCTCTCTGATTTGGCAGGAGACCAAATCAGATCGGACCACTGGAAGAGAAAGGGGTTATATGCAGCTGGAGCCAAGCTTCCAGGGCTGGCCAAAGCCTTGTATGGCCATGCCCTGGTCCACAAGCCAAGGCTCTGGTGATGATGCAGTAACTGAGAGAACACTAATTCAGTATTGTGGCCCAAATGAGCAGTTGAACACCTCAGCTAGGAGAAGCAGCCTCAAAGAAAGACCTTCCAATACCAAGCTGCTAAATAGACCTTCTGAGTAATCCGGCCATGCTGCATTTGCTTTCCAAGCTGCAGAAGTGAGAAGTGTAAGGTAACAGATGTGTGTGCAGCAGATGCCGCTCACTCCAGCAGGCTCAGAGAAACGGAATCAAATGGCTGTTCCAGTGTCAGGGAAATTACACTCACTTCAGAATTAAATGACAAAGAAGCTCTTTTCCATTTAGACAGTCAAGATCAGTGATATGCTATGCAAACAGCAATGGGTAATGATGACACTAGAGGGAAAAGGGCCCTAAACAGAATTTGGGGTGTGTACTCAAATCAAAGACACACAAGTCCCATACTTGGAGTATCCGCTAGAAGGTACTGAGCAGAGTTTCAGAGAGGGAGCCATTCAGAAAAGGAGCTTTGTAAACTCAGTATGTGGCTGTCCAAGAACCGTCCTTAAGTACTAAGGGTGGCATGCAGGGGAGTCCAAGAGGACAAGCATGGCTGTAAGGGTACCACCCCAGGTTCCTCCATAGTGAGCTGGATGTTCAGGAGAGCACTCCAGGCTGATCTCAGCCCCCTAGATCTAATGCAATGGTCCGCGGGCCACATATTGTATTTGTATCTGTTTTGTTTCTTCATTGCAAAATAAGATATATGCAGTGTGCATAAGAATTCGTTCATAAGTTTTGTTTTTACTATAGTCAGACCCTCCAATGGTCTGAGGGACAGTGAACTGGCCCCCTGTTTAAAAAGTTTGAGGACCCCTGATCTAATGGATGAAACTGGCCAACAAATCAGCACCCCACCCTCCACTCCCATGTTCCAAATGAAGAAAATAGTCAACTATCTCCACTATGTCTGATATTTGATCCAAAACAATTGAAAGGCCAAGAAACAGGAAAATGGGCTCTGCAGCAAAATTAACAGAAAAATACCCAAATGGGACAGTGGAGGGCAAGCAGGAAAACCAGCATCACCAAAGAAATGGAGAAAAAGAAACCAGAACTAAGAAGGACTGTGTTAACACCACCAATGAACACTGGATGTGACTAACAGATTAGAAGCCAGCAAGAAAAAAAGCAAGCCTGATGACATAGTCAAAGAAATGACTACAAACAGAGTCAGTAAATAAAACCCAAATTGTGGATTCCAGATTGTGATGGGGTGAAACAGTGGCCTGGCAAGGTACTTCCTGGGCCCATAGAAGGTGAAGGAAGGGGGAAGGGAGCCCAATAAATACTATTTACTGAATCATCAAACCAAACCTACAAACACTGCACAGGACATGGGGATCAAATGGGTGGAAATCATGGAGAAAATCTTCCAACATTGGAGGAAAAATGTTCTTTACAGAGGAAGAGTGATGAGGACCATCATTAATTTCTTAAAAAAACGTGCCAGGCAGCAATGATAAACAACCGCTGAGTGGAAAACCCTCGTTCCAGAACTTTCTGTCCAAGACATATATATATATATCTTCTAGGATAAAGGCACACTAAAAACCTGCTTCTCAACCAGACCAAAGCCAAGAGAATGCCTAACCACTGGCACTGCACAATATGACACTAATTAAGAGAAAGGTCTTAAAGGAAAATAAACAGAAAAAAGGTGGTGCCACACTAAGAAAGGATACCAGAATGCGAATGTGCAGGGTTGCAGTACACTTTTGACTTCCTCTGCTTTCCTGCCTTCACGAAAGCACTGACCATTCTGAGCAGACAGTAAGGAGGTAGTGGGCCCGCTAGAATATGAAGAAAGTATGTCATTGCGGGTGTCGGAAAGCCTATCACCACCCTGTATTACTACTAATAAGCCAAATACATCTAAGAGATAATCCTGAAAGAGAGCACAAGAAAAAGAGAATAAAAACAGATAAGAATGTAGGGAAAGTTCGTCATATTGGCGATTAACTTAGCTTATAAATGGCCTCAACACGCCAACGTAAAAGGCAGATAATCCTATGGTGCTCAAAGGAGTATGGGGGCCTTAAACGAGCTCAGAAAAGTATGAGGGAAACCATACCTAGGATTGTCGTAAAATCAACTGTGATAGTTGTCTCCTGTTCTTAACACCATCTAATGTGTATACAAGGATGTGGTGTCACTTGCACAAATGACATCACCCGATGATGCAATTCTCCAAACATGACTTCTCATGAGTGAAGAGTGAAAGGAGCTAAAACAACATACCACTGGCAAGAAGTGCCTGGCGCATGCCAACTACATTGAATCGAGAGGGGTACATAGCTACACCAAGTTGCGGCGCTACTGCGGAAGAGCCTGGGGCTAGGGACAGCCAGAAAATTTAAGTCTGAGCAAACTCCACAGGTAGTAAGAAAGCAGAAAAAAGAAACAGCAAATCAGAGAGAGAAATGAGAATCTACTCTACAGGGTGTCAACAGAGCAAGCCACAGCAAATGCATGTTTCTTATAGAAAATGTGGAGAAAATGGATTACAAAACCAAACCAGGCAGGGGAGAGGAAGAGGTTAGCTAAGTGTCCATTTGCATTTTAGGGGGTAGGGGGAAAAGGGTATGGTGGGCGACATAGCTCATGGGAGCAGAGTGATCCAGGGAGAGCTGGTCTGGGAAGGTTTTGGATTTTGAGCTCAGTTTTGGTCACAAGCAGGAGACAGAAAATCCCTTACTTCGGGGTGCATCCTAGTAGGAAAAGATGATGAAGAAGAAGACCAGTGTACTGGAGGCAGCTCTGAACAGGAGCCAGGCTCTACGCAATTTTGGCCTTGATGTCCCCAGAAGCCCATTTCCACCTTTTATTTTTGGGCAACACCCGACAGTGTTCAGGGCTTACTATTGGCTTTGCCCAGGGCTCACTGCTGGCAGTGCTCAGGGGACCACATAGGATGCTGAGGATTGAACCCTGGTTGGCTGAGTGCAAGGCCAGTGCCCTACCCACTGTACCAGCTCTCCTTTAAACTGGCTCCACTGCAGGGGTGCTTTTGCATCGTACACTGCACCCCAGCTCAGCAAGAGAACCTGGCACACAGTGGTACAACTGAGTCAATGGGGGGAGGAGCATCCCAGACTTTATGGGGCTCCCACAATCTCTCCAGTACCCCATGTATCCCATTACTAGCTGCATTTACTCTGGCCACTCAGTCCTCATCATGCCTCACCCACATCACAGGACCAGGACTAGGCCAGAGGGGGTACCTTCCTAATATCCAACTCCCAAGATACAGGTGAGCCCAAGAGAAAACGTGAGAAACAAGAGCACAACTCTCAAAATATGGGCTGGGAGCCTGCCATCCAGTCCTAGCATCAAGACACCTGCCACACTCATGCCCATATACACTTCCACACCAGCCCTATCTTATGGGCAACCCATTCCCATATTTAGCTGAGTGGGTTCCACCAAAGCATTTCAACTAACATGAACTCTTCAAATCCCAAGGCCACAGCCCAAGTGAATTCCAGTTCTCCCTTCTGGCCCAGATCCTAGGCAGGGCCCCTTTCCTGTCTCAGGCTTGTCCTGGGATAGATGGAGATGTAGGCTGCACTTCATCACCCACCATAACAGGCCCCGAGGACTCAGGGTGGTTTCGGAGGTGCTGGGAACAATGGCCAGTGAAAGGGAGCAACACAACACTAACTAACCGAGGCTGTTGAGAACTGCAGAAACAGAGAGGCTCACTCAAAGGGGGAATAAAATGTTTAATTTATTACAGAACAGGGCAGCTATTAACGGGCTCTCTCAACCAGAGGCCAGCAGCTCTCAGGACGCATTGGCTGTTGCTCCACAGTGAAGTGGTACGATGCCTGTGCAAACAGTTGGGTGCTGACAAAATAGGTGTCCAAAGTGGACTTAAGAGTCAAGGTCAAAGCAACTCCAGGGGAAGCATAAAGAACATCCTTAGTCGCACATGATAGAGGACAATCCTGACCTTGAATAGTGGACACTTACCCAGTATGGGGGCAAAGCCAGATCTCAAAAGTACACCCCTCCTCCTCCCAGGAGACAGGCAAAGAAAGGCACAGGCTCAGAGTGTGCACCCAGGAGCTGCCTTCTTTACTGGGCCCTGCTGTGTGTCCCACCTCCCCCATCAGGCCCAACTCTGGCTTCCACTAGATCTGAACCCTAGTCCACTCTCACTGCAGCTGTCTCCCAACCACGAGCTAGTATGAAAATCTGCTTTGGAAAACAAGAGCTCTCAGGTGGTTGAATCAAGGTTGCAGAGATGGGGTTCAGATTACAAGGTAAAAGCGCATAGTTGATTAAAGTGGGATTTGCTGCACAGAATCACAGCATGGAGAACCCAAATACCCACTTGGGCGGCAGGAGCGGACACTTGGCATGGAAATCTGAGTAGCTGGTGCACCCTCAAGTGGTAACTAATGCATGGGTCTCTGGTTACTCAGGACCCCTGGCAAGTAGGTACAGTAGCCTCTGGGCAGAGCTCAGCAAGTAGGGGGCACTGAAACAGCTAGCAACCACTACCTTAGTTTTCTGGGTAATGGAAGGCCTGTTTGTAGTGTCTGAGCTGCAGCCCCAGGACAACAGGTGGCTCATCGAGTCCACTCTGCTGGGGATGAGAACAATAATGCCCAAGAGGTATCTTCAGTCTCATACTCCTCTGCATGCAGCAAACAAATCCAACACGGATGCCTGCAGCTCCCTCTCTTAGCCTCAGGACCCTGACACCCCCTTCTCCTCTCTTAGCCTCAGGACTCTTACACCCCCTTCTCCTTATTGGATCCCCATTATTCAAGGTCCAGCTGCTTGGACTGGCAGATCTGTCTTGGGCTAAGATAGTTCTGTGTGATAGGAGCCTGATGCATTAGCAAACAAACGTGCTTCCAGCCCTGAAAGGCCATTTCTCACCATCCTGTCTCCCCTACCACGGCTATCTCCCGAGAGCCCAAGAGCTGGAGGGCCAGTACTCCAGGTATGGGACAGCAGCACCTAACCCCAAGAGCCAGTAGGGACAGCTGGTACAGACCTTGAATCTCTGTACTCACTCAGTGGTGGCTAAGAAGTGGAAGGAAAGGGACCCCTATTAAACTGGGTTAGGGGAACAGGTTAAAGCCGAATGGGAGCACCTTCTGGGAAAGCAAAGGACAGGCTGAAAGTTACTGCCTGTCTCCTCAACTCCTCTACTAGTTGACCTGCCCTTCTCCTCTGCCAGGACAGGACCTGGTTTGGATTCCTCAGGTGGTACAGAGTGCCCTTAAGAGACAGAACCCTAAAAGGGCAGAGAAAGAGTGACTCCCCATGAAAGCTGATTTCACTCAAGATATTAGGGGAAACATTTATGCGCATCACCCAGTTTTTTTTTTTTTTTTGGTTTTTGGGCCACACTCATTTGACGCTCAGGGGTTACTCCTGGCTATGCACTCAGAAGTCGCTCCTGGCTTGGGGGACCATATGGGACGCCGGGGGATCGAACCGCGGTCCGTCCTAGGCTGGCGCAGGCAAGGCAGGCACCTTACCTCCAGCGCCACTGCCCGGCCCCCGCATCCCCCAGTTTTTTCACATTCTATAAAAAGCCAGAAGGTAGACCTGGAAAAAGGGTGTTTGTAGTGTTGTACCAAGTTGGGGAAAGTTTCGTGTTCCCAGTTCCCTGAGAATGTGCAAAGCATCTCACAAAAACTGAAGAAATTTAAGTATAAGTTCTAAGTTCAGCTTTGTGGAGGTTTCACTGCCCTGGAGAGGAAAATACTCAACGGCTGAGAGCTGACTGGCCTTGGGACAGGCTGGAAGAAAGAGTGGCTTAGAACCAAGGTGTGCTGGGCTCAACTCATTGCTCACCTGGTGAGGGGCAGTGGCGGCACCTTTTAAGCATCTCCCAGAGGCTTCGATTTGGAACAGCACCTTTTGGGGGGCTCCACTGTCTGCTGGACCGCTAGGAAGAGACCGGACTTCAGTGATTTTCCCAAAGGGCCCATCTCCCCAGAGCCTGCTTGGCTGCAGTGGAGCCAAGATACTGTCTGGAGAGCGCCGTGCAAGGCACTCCTACTTCAGGCCATTGCTGGGCACTAGTATCCAAAGGGAGCGTTGTTCTGGCCAGCCCATTAGCTATCCCTGGTTAAGGAAAAAGGTTGGGTCCAAGGCTAAGGCAAAAAGAAACAGGCAGTGACCAGGAGCCCAAGGGATGGTACCGTGCTGGGTAAAGGGACGGGGTGTGGGGCTCTAGGGGGAGTGCCAAGAAGGTGGGGGGGTGCCTGAACTGGAGTTCGGGCCCGAGGTTAGAGCGGGGATTGGAGAGCAAGATGCACCTCGGGAACTGCTCAAATGTAGAGTAGACACCTAAAGAGTTTGAGGGGGGTCACTGTAGTGAGAAATGGGGCCCCCTCCCCTGGGCACTAGAAAACGCGCCGAAATGCCTCGGTTCTTAGGGTCTTCCACTCGTTCGCACACCCACCGCAACAGCTGCAGTCGCAGCTCAGCAGCAGGCGGCCCCCGCTGCGGGTCAGTCCTCCCGCCAGGGGGCAAGGCCACCGCTCCCCACCGCCCCTCCCCCCACATCCCCCCAAAACCGCGTCAGCCGCGGCGCGTCCGAGATTCCCGCCCCTGAACTCCGCCCCCCGCGGGAAGGCCTTCGGGCCTCCTCGGCCCCACCACCCCGGACGCGCACATCCCCGGGGGGGCCCCCCGCACACACTCCTCAGCGGCCGCCGCGCCCCGTGTCTCCCCCTGCCATGCCGTTCCCAGCACTGCGGCGAGCCACAGCCGCGCGCGCCGCGGACGGGGTCTGGCCGCCGGAGCGTCTGCCCGCCGACCAGGCAGACGCCCGGCTGCGCCCCCCTCCCGGGGCGCTGGGCACGCTCACCTCGGCGCGGCACCTCGCCCGGAGACGCCGGACCCGGCTCCCGGCGACGCCGCTCCGGCTCCGCTGCTCCCGCTCTCGCCGTTTCCACTCGGGCTCCGCTACTCCGGCTCTCGGTGATGCAGCTCCGACTCCGGCTCCCGGGAACGCCGCTCCAGCTCAGGCTCCCAGCTCGGGAGCCTCGGCTGCAGCGGGCGCTGCGGCGGCCAAGGGAGGCCCGGCGGGGCAGGAAACCCCCGTGGCTGGCTCCTCGCACCCCGCTCGGCTCAGGTCAGCAGCTCTGCGGCGCGTTTCCGGAGCTCGGAGCGCCGCCGCCGCGGGGTCTTAAAGGGGCGAAGCTCCGCCCCCGCCCGGCCCCGCCCTGCTCGCCTGCTCCTATTGATCAGAAAGGGAGAGGGCGGGGCTGTGCCGGGGAGGGGGGAGGTTCAGATCAGACCGTCAAGGGGGGAGGGTCTCGCTCACGAATGAAGGTGCCCAGGAGCCCCCAAACCGGGTTTCAGGTGGGGTGGGAGGAAAAGGTGCAAACGACCCCCCCCCCCGAACAAAGCGTCTTTTGGACAGAGGTGGAGGGTGGAGGGGACCAAAAGCAGGAGCGAAGCTGAGCGCGTCAGATCAGCACTCACTGCAGAGCTAAGCCTGCTTAGGAGTCACCAAAGGGGGTTTTGAAGCCTTCTCTGCTCCCGTCACCGAAAATACTACTGTGGGCAAAAGCGGGGTGCATGCAGTCCCACCCGCTCCTCTTGAAGCAAAAAACAAAAAACAAAAAACAAAAAACTCTTGTGTGTGTGTCACTCTCTGTGTGTGTATGTGTGTCTGTCACACACATGTGGGAGTGAACAGAATCAGACTTCAATTCGAAACAGCGGGTCTTACTATGCTACTAGCAGTGGCAGTTTCAAAGACAATTGCTTCCAGTCAACAAAAATCTAGGAAGCTATTGCTTCCTTTCAGTGTGCTAAGCCTATCAATGCTTTCTCAAAGATTCCAGCTCCAAAAGAAAGATAAACAAGGGTAAACACAAAACAGTGATTATGAGTGATTAGAACCACGAAAAATATCATAGATAAGTTGCTGTTTGGGAGTGTTCGGAAGTGCCAAAGGCCACATTTGAATTGAGCTTACAGTTGGATATTTTTCATTTTGAGGGGGCACACCCAGCGAGCTCGGGGGTTACTTCTGACTCTTGGCAGTCTTCTGTGACCATATGGATGCTGAGAATCAAACCCAGGTCAGTCCGTCACGTGCAAGGTAAATGCCCTGTCGCTGTGCTCCTGTCCTCATATGTTTTATTTTGATAAAAACTTTTTTTTTTGGTTTTTGGGTCACACCTGGCAGCGCTCAGGGGTTTCTCCTGTCTCTATGCTCAAAAATCACCCCTGGCAGGCACAGGGGACCATATGGGATGCCAGGATTCGAACCACCAACCTTGTGCATGAAAGGCAAACGCCTTACCTCCATGCTATCTCTCCGGCCCCGATAAAAACTTTTAAGATTGTTTTTATGAAAATTTCAGAAAGACCAGAGAAAAGGAGACATGTGTGTTCAAGGAGAGAACATGTGCTTCCCCAGAGTGGAACTAGGCAAGCAAAGAACATGGAAGTAAACAAACAAAATACATGAGGAGGAAGCTTGCCCCTGGGGTTTTAATGACAAGAAAAAAGAGCAGTCATACGAAAGTACCTATGACAGAGGGGACGGCCACCCAGGAGAGTAACACTCTCAAACAGGACAATTGGGAGAAATTCTCGGATCAAAAGAAAATACAGGTGGAGAACAGTAACCAATCACTCAGCGCTCCACTGGAGAGGCCAAACTGGACATGAAAAATCGAGTCTCAGATGTGGGGTTCAATGCTTCTCTTCATTTTAAAACTTAAGTCTTTAAAATCTTATTAATGACGATAATAATCAGCTTCTTGGGCATTGGTGTGACAATTTTATTTAATATATGCTAGCAACCTCTTCTGTAGTTTCCCTTTTCATATTCTGAAAAGCTTGCAGATGAAATCAAAATATTTGTACCCATGTATCAATTGTCAAGATTCAACATCAGGGGCCGGGCGGTGGCGCTAGAGGTGCCTGCGCTAGCCTTGGATGGACCGCGGTTCGATCCCCCAGTTTCCCATATGGTCCCCCAAGCCAGGAGCGACTTCTGAGCGCATAGCCAGGAGTAACCCCTGAGCGTCACCGGGTGTGGCCCAAAAACCAAAAAAAAAAAAAAAAAAAAAGATTCAACATCAGCTTCATGCTACTCTTGTTTCACTGCCCACTTGCCCTTAGTTTACCAATATTTTGTCAAGTTGCAGAAATCAATACACTTCACCCCAAACACTTCAGCAGGCACAGCAGCACTAGCTAGTGATCAATACCTGCTTATTCTTCATTGGGGGTTTGGGAAGGAAAATTTATATAGAGCCAAAGGCATGAGTGACTACAGTGACTTTGAAAACCAAGAGCACTTCAGTCTCCTGTTCCAACACAGAACAGCATCAACACCCTAAATTTTCTGGGTGCCTTATAATTCAATACCACACAGAAGCCAGCACTATTTGAAATTTTGCCACTTTTGCCTCGTTAAGAACTCAATGAATGGAATCATAGAATCATGTATTAATGTGTGTCTGTATTCTTTTGTTCAGTACGATGATGATGAGATTTATTTATGTTGTTGGATTGGTACTTTCCTTCTATTGTTGAGCTGTAATCTGTTATATGGGTATAGCCAAGTAGATTTATTTGTTATCTGAGCTAATAGTCCATCTTGGACTATTCTAAATAAAGCAACTATAACTACCTCTGTACAAGTTTCTGTGAATATACTCCTTGATTTTACTTCTTCAATGACCTAGAAGGGAAATTTCCATGTTATAGGATGGCTTTATTTTTAAAAATCCCTGAATATTCTCTAAAGTGATTGTACAATTTATGTCCTTACCAGAAACTTCTGAGTTTCTTTTCTTTCTCATTTTCTTCAACCTTTGGGATTGGCAGCCTGTATTTTTAGCTATTTTAAGTGGGTGTGAAAAGGTATCTCATTGTCATTTTAATTATGAACTCCCTTATGACTAATCGTGTTGAATATGATGTTTTTATGTGCTCACTGGCCATTTCTATGTCTTCCTTTGAAAAGTGTTCAAATAACTTGCCTACATTTGTAAAGTTGTTGGATATGTGTGTTCTACTTGTTGATGTTATTTTTAAAACTCCACAATGGAACTTTTGGTCTAGAGAGGAGTACAGGGCTTAAGATTCGTAACTACTTCTTAAGCTCTGAGCACAAAACTCTCGACAGGCACTGTGGAACCAAAAGTAACTATAAAAGTGACCCCCGAGGTCTCCAAACACCACCAGGGAGCCCCTATACCATTTTAGGGGATATTTTTTGGCTTTATGCTTTATATTTATTTAGGTTTCTAATCCATTTTGAGTCTCATTTTTTGTACTGTGAGGTAAGAGTCAAAGTTTATTTTTGTACACAGGGGCTCTGCAGTGATTCTACCACTGTTTGTTGAAAAGATGATCTTTCTCCACTGAACTGCTTTGTACCTTGGTCAGAGAGAGTTGTTCATCAATTGTGGACTGAGGACTCTTCATTCTCTGTTCCACTGATGTGTCTTCTTGTTACCCCAATGTTAGGGATAAAATTCAGGATCTCACACACAACAAGACAGGAGCACACTGAGCTCTGTGCCCACCTTTTGTTCTCTATCTTTATATAGTCCCTTTAGATTAGGGCAGCTCAAAAATGTGTGTGATGGTACAGCATGTATGTGTGCACTGCAACTAAAGGGGGAGCCTCAGAGTACACCATATCTTGAACAGAACAGATTTTAACCTAGGGCTGTTGGTCGTCAATATTTTTATATGCAATAGCTGGGAAATGCTATGAAATTGTCAGAGAAAAAGTTACATATACGTACTAAGGGTTTTTCAACATTCATAATGGAAGGAAATGCCAAATATTAATTCATTCAAAGATAAAAGATGGATCCTCAGTCATTTCCTGAGTTTCATACAGGCACTAAGAAAATAAAGATGACAGGGCTCTGATCTTCGAGACCCAGTTTTCTTCTGTTTTCTAGAACCCAATGTTCACTGGGCCCCTGCACATCTCCTGACATTCTTGAAGCTCTGCCACATCACTAGTGAGGACCATCTAGCCTGCCAATGCTTTACTGATCTTCCCAGGTAGGTTTGCATGTATGGTATCTGTCCACATTCTAGCACTGCCCCGAGAATACTGCTGTTTGCTGAGTGACCATAACAGTGTGTGCCATCTTGGGTGGTGCATATATACAGCTATCTGATTGTTCTTTATGTGCTATGATTGGTTATTTTGGTAACAAAACAGAGTCATGGGTTTTTGCACCCTTGTTAATATTGTGTATTGCCAACCAAATTACAGGGCTTGGGCAGTAATGCACAGAAGCTTGGGACATAGGTGCCTGTGATGCTCGCTGCTGCCACTGCTCCTGATCAAAAGGTGCAGAAAAAGGCTACTGAAGCAGCTGTTGCTGCGGAGGTATAATACTTGAAGAGCTTCTGAGGGCATAAATAAATAAATACATAAATAAATAGATGAGAGCCGTAAATAAGGAGATATGACGCATCAAGACAATGCGTGGCCAGTGTGCTATTCCCTGGTATTCAGGAACCATTCCTGGTGGGTTTGGTGGGCTACATTGGGCTCCAGAGTTTTAACCTGGGACAGGCTGTCTACAAAGTGAGTGCTTTACCTACTGTACTATTGCTCCATGGTGAGCTATTCTGATTAATCCTGCCCAAGAATCTGGCCACTTAAACAATGCTTGAACAGAATTCCGTGTCTTGACCTTCTGGGAAGTGCTTCAAAATCAGACCATTTAGGGACTGGGTATTCAACCACATACTTTCCACAGTTAAGGTCCTGAGCTGTAGTCCCAGAAGTACAAAGCATAGTGAGAACAGGGACCACATTCTACTATTTCTTAGGGCATAATAGGCAGACCATGCATGCTGAATTAGTGAAAATATGAGAAATTGAATGAACTAGATGCACTAGCCCTACTTAACACATTGCCTGTTGTGTTTATTATGATTTGCACATAATTAAATGTGTAATGTAAACACATATAAAGTGGAAAATGTAAAAGAGAACTCCATGTTTACAGGAATAGTGATTAAAAAAACCAGGAAACTTTAGCAGGCAAGAACAAACTAAAAGTAACCATAATTTCTAGAATTGAAAAGCCTACGATAAAGGGGAAAATGCCCCTGATGTCCTTCATAAAGAATTGCGGAAGAACAGAAAATCAACAGCTTGAAGATAGTTACAAATGATGCAATGTAGGGGCTGGAGAGATAGCACTGGGTTTTTGGTGTTTACATGCTTCATCCCCAACATGGCCCAGAGCTCTGAATCCCACCAGGAGTAATCCCTGAGCACACCCAGTTGTAAATCCTGAGCACCCAGGTGTATCCCAACCTCCCAACCCAAAAGAAACATTCCAATACATCAAAAGGTGTAAAGACTAAAAATAGAAGGAACACAGCCAAGGACAGTGCAGAGTACACTTGTATTTTTTTTTCAGGGGAGGAAGGGGCCACACGGAGGCCAAGGTTTCAATTCCCGGCACACATCCACCCCCCACAGCCAGAACCTGAGCTCTGCAGCCCAGTCTGAGGTAATAATACAAAGCACATCACTTGTAATTTCAAGTCCTAAGAAAGGCAGAGAGAAAGGGGAAGAGCAACTCCGAGAAAGAAAGAATAATGGCTGAAAAGTCAAAGTTGAAGAAAAACATTGAGTACAATAAACCCCAAGAGGCTAACTGCAAAATATCAGCAGATAGTTGGAAAGACAAGGCTATATAATATTAAGGAAATAATTGCAATACAATATGAAGAGGTAGATTTTAAAAAACGTACAGACTAGGAATGTGGTTAGTCATCAGTTAAGCACTTGCCTAGTGTGATACCCCGGGTTGGGTCCCGAGCACTCCAAATTATTTTAATGTATGCACCCATAGATAAAATAAAGCTCTAAAATACTTTCATTAAGCAGAACAAGAGAGGAGGAAAAAAAATGAACCAAACACATGACTAAAGGATAGATCTATTTTCAACCAGATTGAAAACTAGGCTCCAAGAAGTGGGACCTATGTGTGATGGCTCTGGTTCCATTCCTGGCACTGAAAGGCCTCCTGATTCTTGCCAAGTATAGCTCTGGTGGCCCCTGAACACCACTGGGCCCAGCACCACTGTATCACAGGGGTTAGAATAACAAGAAACCCCAGAAATCATTCAATATTAAATAGGCTAAACATTCCAGTTAAAAGGCAATTTGTCACACTCATTAAATGAGCAAGGGTTTGTGTTTATTAGCGATGGAAGTGGAATATAAAGACATTGATGAGTCAACTGATGAGAAATAGGGTGAAAAAGATATTCCATGCAAAGGGGAAGCAGACGTAAGAATAAGAGCCAAGAGGAGAGAGAGAGAGCCAGTAGAGTAGGGAAAGTGTGCTCACAGTGCATGGGTTGAGCTAGGTTCTAGCCCCAGCACCCCATATGTGCCCCAAGCTTCACCAGGAGTGATCCTTGAGTGCTGAGGCAGGAGTAAGTACTGAGCACTACTGAGTGTGGCCTCAAAACCACCCACCCTAAACAAAGTGAGAATGCCCAAATTAGCAGACCAAGTAGAGTTGCAATCACCCGAAGAAAAATAACAAGGACATAAGGGACAATTAATCAGGGACTCAAAAAATTTACAAATAATTTTACATCCAAAAACAGCTTTCAAAAAATTATTGATTTTATTTTTAAAGACCACACCCGGCCCTTACATAGACAAATAATTACAGAATAGGGGCTGGAGTAGGTAGAGCATTTGCTGTGCACACTGCTGACCTGGGTTCAATCCTCAGTACTCCATAAGGTCCCCTAAACACAACCAGCAGTGATCCTTAAGACAGAGCGGGAAGTAAGCCCTGAGCACCACTGGCCCCCAAACAAAACAAAAAGTTCTGCAATAAATGAGAAAATAAGATGTTTTTTTTTTTTTTTTTTTTTTTTTTTGTTTTTGTTTTTGTTTTTGGTTTTTGGGCCACACCCGTTTGACGCTCAGGGGTTACTCCTGGCTATGTGCTCAGAAATCGCCCCTGGCTTGGGCGGACCATATGGGACGCCGGGGGATCGAACCGCGGTCCTGATCCTTGGCTAGCGTTTGCAAGGCAGACACCTTACTTCCAGCGCCACCTACCCGGCCCAAAATAAGATGTTTTTGCACTTACTAGTTGTAAATTTCAACTCACCTTGGGAATGTTACCAGTCAATGACTTGGTGAAAACATGCACTGATATTTACAGAGCACAACACCAAAAAGATTACAAAATAGATTCTTTACAGGGCCTGGCTGCAACTGGCCCTAGAACGCTGGTCTCGTAGCCACCAAACTGTGCAAATGTCTGGGCCACTGCTCTCCTGACCCAGCCTCTGGGAGCACTGGAAAGCTGACTTTTCCTCCCTTAGCTACCAGGGGCTTTTGGGGGACTCTGGGCCCCGCAGCCTGGGCCAGCTCTTCCCACTCCTCATCTGATTCCTGAGCTGTGTGGGAGCCCATAGTGTGCTTGAGTCAGGGAGAAACAGAAGCAGAGAAAAGGGCAGGTCAAAGGAGCCTAATGGGGGGCTGGGGACTGGTCAAGCTCCCAGGTGGGGGCAGGGTGGGAACTGGGCAGCTGCAGGCCCAAGCAATGAATCTCTGTGGGGGGATTAGCATGGGAGCACTCCACGTGGCTTCTGGTTGCAGGGGGAAACTCAGAAGGGGATGTTTTGGCTCGGGCCACACAGGGGTCTTTCTGCACAAGTTGGGGGTGTTCTGGGAGGAGGCTACAGGCGGGCCCCCTCTTAGTGGTGGAGGGTCTCCAGCCGTTGTTGACTGACCTGGGGCCTTCACTGGGGGCTGCTCCTTGAGACCTAGGTGGGGTGAGGGGTGCAATGGTGGCCTTGAGAACTCCGGTTGGGGTACAGGGGCTCTATGTTAGTGCTGTGGGGATGGACGGTAGGAGCCCAAGCCCCTCTCAGTCCTTTGCCTTCGGATCCCTGCGGCAGTGAGCCAGTGTTGGTGCCCCCTAAAGGCCACGGGTCTTCAACAACGCACTCCACAGCTCCCCTGGGGTCTCGAAGGGGTAGCCGGCCTGGATGGAGTTCTGGCGGTTCTGCATGCTGCCCTGTGGGCCTTCTGCAGGCCCTCCCTAGGGCGGGCGGCTGCCAAGAGAAGCTGGGGCACAAGGAATGGCCTCACTGCCAGTTGAAAGCAAATTGATCTCCAGCATGTGGCAGGTCCGGGGCTGAGCTGACCCGTCTTCTTGCCCCTTCCAGGGCCGGTCTACCCATGTGGTCCCAGAGGGGAGCAGAGGCTGGGAGAGCAGGCGAGGAAGGGACTGCAGGTGGGAGGGCTGGTGAGGGGCTGGAGAGCTGCCCAGAGAAGGTGGCACAGACAGACATAGCGTCTCCTCCACCGGGAGTGGGCTTGGCGCCACACTGCTGTCTCCAGTGACTCAGTTCCTCGAGTGAGTGCAGTGACCCCTGCTCAGGCAGCATCAAGTGACTTGGGTAGAGGGTGCCATGCAGCAAGCTGACATGCTAGAGCTCTGCCAAGAGGCTCATCCTGGGGCCTTTGTGTCACAGTCGGATATTCTATAATGGACCCACAGACTCTAACGCCTCTTAGAAGTTTTTGAGAGCATCCCTACACCTGAGGTTGCCCTCTCATGACACCCTCACGCCTACAGAAGGCTCAAGTACCCACTGGGCTGTGGATATCAGGGTACCAGGAACATGGGGCAGTGGGGTGGGGCCTTCCAGAAGGCTGCAGAGGTCCAGTAAGAGGACATGGTCCCTGCCCAGGACAGTCTAGGTCTCCCTTCATCTCGTTGTCTCCAGCCCCTGGGCTGTCCTAGCACCTCATCCTTCCACCTGCACCCCTCAGTGAAGTGTTTCAAGGCTGGTAGGAGGCCAGGGCCGATGTGGAATAAGTGGAAGACTTCTCCAGAGTGGAAGGAGACTGAACCGCTGAACAGTCTCATAATCACTCAGATATTAAGCCAAAGAGTGAGACAAGGGGGAGAGAGAGAGAGAGAGAGAGAGAGAGAGAGAGAGAGAGAGAGAGAGAGAGAGAGAGAAGAGAAATGACTGGGGGAACAGGCAGACAGCAGCAAGCAGTGATGGTCCCACTTATGGGAACATATTACATGTAAAGATTTGAGATTAAAGGTGCCCAGTGCCTTTCTTCCTGCTCCCATGACCAAGCATTTGTGAACTTTTCCCTTTGGGCTCTTGTAAGGAACCCAGTGAGAAGTATTTCTGTGTAACAGTGGTGCTAGTGTGTACCTTCAGTTCTTGTGAGCAGAACGGCTGTGGCAAAAACTCTGAAAATCACTTCCAAGGAACCACCACTGTCTTGCATAGGGAGCAGATCAGTGTGATGCTGCTGTGTCATACAGTGGCCAAACATTCAGTGTTGAAGCAGGTGAAATGCTGACACATTGCCAGTTGGGATGGAACTAGGGTGAACATGAGATGCTAAATACAAGAAACTGAAAGGAAAATCTTTTTTTACATGTCTTTTCTTTTTCCCTTCCTTCCTTCCTTCCTTCCTTCCTTCCTTCCTTCCTTCCTTCCTTCCTTCCTTCCTTCCTTCCTTCCTTCCTTCCTTCCTTCCTTCCTTCCTTCCTTCCTTCCTTCCTTCCTTCCTTTCTTTTGGTTTTTGGGCCACAACCGGAGATGCTCAGGGGTTACTCTTGGCTGTCTGCTCAGAAATCGCTCCTGGCAGGCACGGGGGACCATATGGGACACCGGGATTCGAACCAACCACCTTTGGTCCTGGATCGGCTGTTTGCAAGGCAAACGCCGCTGTGCTATCTCTCCGGGCCCTGAAAGGAAAATCTTGATGGTGTTCTCATTAGATCTGAGAATGCCATGTCCAGAGGCAACATTTACAAAGCTGTGCTTGATGAGTCCTGAGAGCAAGGGAGAGGGGGCCTCACTGCTCCCTGGAGCAGGTGAATTTCTGAGTAATATGAATGTTCTGGAACTTTCTAGAAAGTCTTCTATACAACAAGGTGACTTACTAGATGCCCTCAACTATTTCCCTTTAAGAAACTGAACTGTGGGCCTAGAGAGAAAAAGAACAGTGGGTAGAGCTCTTGGCTTGCATGTGGCTGACCTAGGTGTGATTCCCTGCACTCCGAATGGTCCCCTAATCCTCTCCAAGAATGAAACCTGAGTGCAGAGCCTGGAGTAAGCCTTCCCTGAGATCTACCAGACATAGTCCCAAACCTCTCTTATTGCCCCCCAGATAAAGAAACAGAATTGTATAGTGTATGGTTGCCTCAGTTTAAAGCTATGGACAGAGCACTCAGCAGCCCACTCAGTTATATCTCTCCATCCAAGGGTAGTACCACCAGAGTATATGACAAAGCTGCCTGGAACTACATGCTGAGGCTGCTCAGGCTACCTGGAGTCCATCCTGGGCCGGTGCTTTTACTTTCAACTCCTGTAGGCATTTCAAAGGGCAATGGAGTAAATCCTAGGAGTCCCCTGGCCAGTGATGGGTTCAGCCTCTCCTTGTACTGTTTGTCTCCTTTCATGCCTCACGAGAACACAGAGGACTGTGCCAGAGTTCTGTATTCACTAGCTCACTGATCTCTATGCACCTCTAGAACTGCTGGGGGTCACTGAGGTGGGAGAGTGCCTCCAGAGTTGGGCCACAGGGATGGTAGTGAGGTCCTCCATTCCCTGTCTCCGATGGGCTAAAGAATATGGACTTTCTTTTGTACCACTGTGCCCATGAGCTCTGCAGGCAAAGCCCCTGCCAAGCAGGGTCCTGAGGAGGGTACCCAAACTCCATCTCACCTGAATGGGGTCTTCCCCAACCTAGGGCCTCTCTGTATCTATGCTAAGGATGGGTGAGGAGCAGCCTGGGAAAAAACTCTGGAAGGGTGGGAGGGTGTGGTAACTCCTTCAGCCCCCCACACTCCAGGGAAATCTGGGAACAGGAGAAATTGCCCTGAGGGGCCTAGAGAGACCCTGGAATGAACAAGACTGGGAAAGGGTTTAGGAATACTCAGACCATATTGGCTAGGAGCAGAGACCTGGGACCTGACTCTGGGAAAGTAAGTCACTGGTGCAGCAAGTTCCCCAGAGACCCCCCACAAATAAACAGGGTACAGGGGGCACTGAGGGTCTGAGGAAGGTGAGGGTGGGCTCAACAGCTGATCATAGAGCCCCAACAGAGAGGTGACAGGAACACTGCATGGGGCGTAAGAGTGGTGTGGTGTTCTCCCCCCCCGTGGCCCCCCCCTTGGCTTAGCACTTTCCTTGCGTGCTGACAACAGGTTGGTAGGCCAGACCCAGGGCACACACAGAAAGACATGGGCGCTGGAGGAGCAACTGCGTGGGAGAGGCAGCGAAGATTGGAACACTGTCACTCTTGCTCTGTGGGAACCCTCCTGGGCTCTTTCTCCAGGGCTACTCCTTGTTCTACCTGTGGGGTCCTGTTTGCTAAGTTGTGGCAGCTAACATCAGGCTGTATGTGTTTGTATGTGTGTGTGTGGTGTGTGTGCGTGTGCGTGCAGGGTATGCAATGGGCAGGGGAGTGACTTTGATGAGCAGGAGCAATCCGGTGCCATCCATAGGGCCTTCCTGGAGGAGGTGTGTGTGTGAGCCTAATCCTAGAGGTGCAGTTCCATCAGAGGGGCAAGATGCATACCTGGAGGAGACAGGCCGTGAGTAGCAGGCCTGAGCCCAACAAGTTTCTAAAAGTGCTCCGAGCAGTTTGTTTTTCATTGTAGGTAGAGCGTATTCTGGAAATTTGCTCTGGTCGAGCTTTCTGTGGAAAAATACACCAGAAAGGAGGTGACCAGCTGTCTTGTTGCTAAGGGAACCGCGACAATTACTAGGCAAGAGTGGCAGCAAGAAAGCTCTCTTGGAAGGAGGGAGAGATTGGGAGCGAGGACACAAAGAATCCTCAGAGGAATGAAACAATCAGTCCCCAAGGTTGCACTGCCAGGCTGGCCCTCTAAGGTAAGGCCTTTGGTGCTGTGACCTACGCCCCCTGCAGGCCCAGTAGCGGACATGTGTCAAAGACAGGGGCCCAGGTAATTAGCGGGACTGTTGGGGGTGTTGGCTGTCCTCTGGTGGGTTCTGAGTTATATTGTGAGCACAGCAGGGCCCTCACTGTTCTGAGGGCAGAAGGGAAAGTCAGATCTCTGAGGCTTCTTTGCAGATGGAAAGTTTACATGAAAAAATATGTGAGTGACCTCCAGGAGCAGGGAGTGACCCCAATGGCAGCCAGCAAATCCCCAGATTTACAGCTCGGGGAGCTAAATTCTTGTAGGAGATGTTTGGTGTTGGATGTTTATGTTGCTCTTGAGCAGAGCCAACAAGTGCCTGAGCCCCCAACCAAGGTCCCAGAGTCACGTCTAGTCTAATTCTTCCTCCCTTCTCCTCCAGCAGCACCCCTTCCCCCCCGGACTCGCTCCTGGTAACCACAGTTCTGTGGTCAAAGTCCATGAGCTTGTTAAAGAAACACAGGGGGAGGGAGCTCCATTTTTTAAGCACCTTCATGAGCCTGCAAAGATTCTTCCCAGCCACTTCATCACAGGTTCCAGCCTAGGGACGTTATTTCTAAAGCCATCGGAGCTTCACCTGGCTGGACTCCAGAACCAACACAATTGCACTTAATAATGGGGACATGGTGAACCTTCTAAATCAGTAGCAGTTGCTTACTAGATGCTATGTGATGACCAAGGCTTCGTATTTCCCTCATAACTCCTTCCGATGGCTCAGTCAGGGATGGAGGGGGGTCTGACTTGGGGCCCCCAGGGTAGGTGAGTTGCCACTGGCCGTTAGTGTAATTCTGTCCCTGACTCTGTTGGGTCAACTTTCATTTGTTTTCCTGGCTCAACTCACTAAAGTGGTTGCTATCACAAGAACTTTAGCTGTTTTCTTCCCTCTTTTTTCTTTTCATACTCCCTAAATTTACTAACAAAACTCATTTTCTTCCTAGGGCTGTTTTCCAGCCCTTTGTGCCACATCTTAAGAGGTTGTTAGGGCCTTTGAGAAAATGTGCACTTTTTGCAAGACTCCATTTTTCCTTTTTTGCTCTTCTTTTTCTGGAACCCACCTCTAGGACATCTCCAGTGCAAGGATCTTGCAGTTGATGCTGAAAACACTGCAGGTGCAGGTCCTCTTCACCTGGTCAAATAGAGGCAGGAGACACTTTCCTCCACCCCACCCAGCATATGTTCCCTGACCTCTGTGAGGCTCACCAAGGCAGGAGCAGACACCAGTCAGACTTTCCTGCATGTACTGACTAACCCTGGACAACACGGTTTGACGTGGGCACATCCTTTAGTACATTTGTTCCCATAGGCCAATAGAAATGCTCAACTTTGTTGACTTGAGCTCTCTGGTTTAAATCCATCTCTCTGCCTTTATTATCTCTCTTGCCTACATCATGGACTGCTGGATTGTTTGGGGTTGACTTATGCCTGCCTCCAAGGACGTGTTAATTTGAGCTGTTGATACTTTATAAATTTTGGTTTTTGGGCCACATTCAGCAGCGCTCAGGGATTATTCCTGGCTCTGAACTCAGAAATCACTCCTGGCAGGCTCGGGGACCACGTGCGATGCAGGGATCGAACCTGGGTCAGTCCCAGGTCAGCCACTCAAAAGGCAAACTCCCTACTTCTGTGCTATCACTTTAATTCCATTATTGGTACTTCAGAGGTGACTATATTTGGTAAAGGATCTCCATGGAAATGAATTGGTGATAATAAAATCATTTGCGTGGTCTCTGCACCAGCATCAGCGTTCTAAAGGCTAGGAGAGACCCCTGGACATTTTCTGTCCTAGTGCCTATTTGAGGGAGCAGGGCCCAGCTGACACCTTCACCAGGACCTTCTGGTATCCAAACTGAGAGCGAGATAATGTTTGCTGTGTTGGCTCATGGTGCTTTCTTCTGGTTGAACTTGGATTGAACTACCTACCACCTGATATCTGGAAGTTTTCAAACTGAATTCTTAGTTCCTTATTTGTATTTGGCATATGCCTTTCCAATACGAAAACAAAGGAAGAAAAAAATTAAGGCCTAGAAATTATTATTGAAAAAACAGTATGTTTAACATGGGCCACAAAACTTTTTCAAGGCTATCCTATCACATTTTCATGACGTGGTACCTGTGCTATCATCATGAAGAAAAATACATAAAATTATCACATTTCAAAGGATAAAGATAGCTTTGATAACCTAATCTACCAAGAGCAATGTTTTCTTTCTTTGTTGTATTTTGGTGTACCGAATCACACAATATGTGCCTTTCAAGACTTTAATAGCACTAGATTTCACACTTTTTTTTGTCTCAAGACTCTTTTACCCAAATTTATTGAGGACCCCCAAAGAAATCCTGTTCCTGTGGGTTATATGCATTAATTTTTACAGCATTAAAATTTTAAAAGTATATGTTCATCTAAAGATAAAAGTAACAAAACATATGCTGACTTGAAGAACATTTCATTAAAAATCTAGGCAAACAATTGAGTGTAAATAAAAAATGATCAGACCTAAATACCCAACTCAAAGTCAGTGGCAATTTAATCAAGAAACCCAAACTACAACAAGCTATACACGAAAGAGACCTATTACACTAGCAATGCAGGGGGCTAAAGATGGATGTATGGGATGCATGCTAGAAACAGTGGCAGAGGGAGGACACTGGTGGTGGGAATTAGCCTATTTCACTGCCACTATGTACCTTAAAATATAATGTGAAAGACTCTTAATTCAAAACATAAAGCAAATTTTAAAAATAAAATTAAATAAAATAAATCTAGGCAAATAAGGTTTAACTCCAAGAGTGGCATTGTTTTATATTTTTACAGCTCACTAGATAAAAAACTATTGGACAATTATAAATATATTTCTGATTTTGATTTGTCACACTGAGGTGATTCTCTGGATAAATCCACTGGGTTATTGCGAAAGAGAGGGCAAGAGGCAAAAAGCATCATAGCAAGATTATGATGAAAAAAGATTTAATTATGTGGCCTGCTGCTTGAAAAGATTTTAGGCACCATCAGGGTTTCCAACTCCCCTTTGATAATTGTACTTTTTCTGGCACTGATGCTGGCCATATTTGTCATTCATTTTACATTTGTGGTTTCTTATTACTCCACATCTCTTATTTGAGATAATTGCAGCATGAAGAGCAACCCAAAGCAGTGTATCTGTCAATGGAGTGGCAAAGGATGCAGATGAAATGATGCTTAGGTCAGGGCTGTGGCAGGGCCTGCAGCTAGGCAGGATGGTGTTCTACACCCATCATGCCTTTCCATAGGCTTTTACTTTACACTGACATAAATAAGACAAGGTTGCTTCCCTTGGAAAAGTAAGAACCGAGTATGGGGGACAGATAAGACAAAATGAAGTACAATGAATGAAATCATTGTTTGAATCAGTTGCAACAGTATGTTGGGTAAACTGTTGCATAGGAGGAAGGACAAAGAAATTCAGCTTTGTAGGCAGATTTGGGATATTTTCCTAGTGTAATTTTGGAAGCAGACATTCTAGATAGAGCAAAGGACATACCCCCAAGTATGTGGGCAGGATCTTCTGTTCAGCACTGGGGGCAGACTGGGGGAGCTAGTCTGGGAGACACAGCATAAGCACCTGTTAGGAACATTCAGGAATGCTGAACATTCAGCTATTGTAAGGTCCCACTCTGATCTCAGTATATTGGGAATAGAGCTCTAGTTTTAACAAGTGCCTTAAGTGTTTCTAGCAGGGGAGAAAATTCTAGAATCACTACAGTCCTACATTGGATGCAGAATGTCGCGTTTTGTGAGACTGAATATGAGTTCTGTGCCACCATTCAGGAATCTGGAGAAATGCACTTTGCCTTTTTTGACCTTCTGTGTCCTCACTGAAGTACCTCCCAGATCGGTTTTTACAGACTCTGGTGGCACAAGTGTATGATGACTTGGGCAGCTCTGACGGGGTTTGATCTTTCTAAGGTAGTGTCCCTAGAGAAGGCTGGATATGTTCTAGAATAGCTCAGGATTTCAAGGACTTGGTGAGGATTGGATAGGGCTGTGAGGGAGAAGAAAGAGTCAAGGACAGGCCACACACAGAATGGGAGAAACTATTCACCCAATACCCATCAGATAAGGGGCTAATATCTAAGATATACAAGGTACAGACAGAAATTAATACGAAAAAAAATCTAACCTCATCAGAAATTGGGAGAAATGAACAGAAACTTCCTCAAAGAAGAAATACAAATGGCCAAAAGACACATTAAAAATGCTCCACCTCACTAATCATCAGGGAGATGCAAATCAAAACAACAAGGGGGGGGCAGAGAGATAGCACAGCGGTAAGGCATTTGCCTTGCATGCAGGACAGTGGTTCGAATCCCGGCATCCCATATGGTCCCCCAAGCCTGCCTGGGGTGATTTCTGAGCATAGAGCCAGGAATAGCTCCTGAGCACTGCTGTATGTGACCCAAAAACAAAAACAAAACAAAAAACCAACCAAACAAACAAAAAAACAACAACAACAACAATGAGGTACCATCTCACTCCACAGAGACTGGCACTACAAAGAACAAGAACAATCAGTGCTGGTGAGGATGTGGGGAGAATGACTCTCATTCACTGCTGGTGGTAATGCCATCTAGTCCAGTCTTAATGGAAAACAATATGGAGATTCCTCAAAAAACTGGAAATTGAGCTCCCATATGATCCAGATATACCACTCCTAGGGATATACTATAGGAATAAAAAAATACAATACAAAAACGCCTTATTCACACCTATATCATTGCAGCGCTATTCGCAATAGCCAGAATCTGGAAACAACCCACATGCCCAACAACAGATGAGTGGCTAAAGAAATTGTGGTACATATACACAATGGAATACTATGCAGGTTTCAGGAAAAATGAAGTTATAAATTTTTCCTCTATGTGGATGGACATGGAAAGTATTATGCTGAGTGAAATAAGTTAGAGGGAGAGAGATAGACACAGAATAGTCTCACTCATCTATAGGATTTAAGAAAAATAAAAGACATTATTGTAATAACACCCAGAGACAATACAGACGAGGGCTGGAAGGACCGGCCACGATATGAAGCTTTCCACAAAGAGTGGTGAGTGCTGTTAAAGAAATAACTACACTAACAACCTTCATGACAATGACAGTGAATGAGAGAAGTAGTATGCCTGTCTCGAATACAAACAGGGGGTGGAGGAGGAAGGAGATAAAAGGCATTGGTGGTAAGAAGGTTGCACTGGTGAAGGGGGATGTTCTTATTTTTATAACTGAAACTCAACTACAAATATGTTTGTAATCATGGTGCTTAAATAAAGATATTATAATAAAAAAGAGTAAAGGACATGAATAACCACCGTTTCTCAATGTCCATTGTTGGCCCAGGCTTGTTCACCAATTATTGAGTGTCCTTCCAACTATCCCAAGATCTTCACTTGTTACCCCTGTTGAGAACACATGGATATGGCACATGATGCCCAAACTACTGAACCTGATTCCTGCAGTTTCAGTGTGCAAAGTGAGATACCCATCAACTGCCAGCAGCAAGAACTCAGGAAACAGGGTGAGCTTGTGAAATGATGAAATCAGTTGCAGGCACATTTGCTTTGCCACCAATATCCCAAAGGAAATATCTTCCAGTCAGCTGCGATTATAGCACTAGAGGTCAAATGAGAGGCAGAGGCCAAGGTTGATTTGGAATTGCTAGCAAATTGGCAATTCATTCAGCTACAATGTGAGAACAAATGAGGATAGCTGTCCTTTGAGTGAAGTGGAGGGGATGGGAAAGAAGCTGACAAGATAGTCTTGTCAGAAGTTTGGCTCAGCAGAGGAATGGAGGTAGGGCAATTGGCAGATCAAGATATGATTGTGGTGCTTGTTCTTTGCATTTTTTGTTTTGTTTCTGGGGCACACCCAGCTTCGCTCAGGGGTTATTCCTGGCTCTGTGCTCAGAAATCGCTCCTGGCAGGCATGGGATGCGGGTTTCAAACCACCATCTGCAATGAATCTACTGCATGAAAGGCAAACGCCCTACAGCTCTGCTATCTCTCCGGCCCCTCAATGCATCGTTTTTTAAAGCATGAATAGCCTTAAGTGGGTTATGTCCTGAAGAGAGTCAGGGACTTGGGGAGGCAGAAGTTTCTCCTCTGTGTTTTTCAGTTGATTAATATCCTCACTTTATAACTGAATGTAAAATATTGAGAGGAGTCTTGGGAGGGGGTCGGTCATTTCCGCGTGTGTCTTGGCTATTGGTTCTCACAGGGTTCTTTCTGGGGAGTGTGAAGGGCTTAATTCATCAATAATGAAGTCCCTTGGTTGTAACACAACAGCTTTTAAAGAACAGGAGCCCGGAATCCCTGGAGACAGATTTGCTTTCAGAGCAGCATGGAGCTGAGCTCTGGGGATTTCTCTCATCCTATTCTTAATCAAAGACTGTGTGGATTCCATTACCAACGTACTCCTCACAAGGAATTCCAAAGGATAACACAGGGACTCCCAAAGTGAGTCCAGCCCATAGGAAAAGCAGATTCCAAGAACCCCTCAGTTGAAAGGGGCCATGGGCATTTTCTTCAGGCCCAATTTCTTCTTTGTGAGGAAACTGAGACCCAGAGCGAATTGTTCATTAGCTGAGGTTACATGCACCAGATGTAAATTAAAGTTTTCCTAGTTTGCAGGAAGTCTAATATATCCTTCTTCATCTTACTAGCTTCATACATTGATCATATTTAGAAATGATGATTTGAAAATATATTCTTAAATTTCTTCTAGTGAAGGTAATGTGTTTATAATGGTGTGACATGTATAGTTTGGATGTACACAATTTCTTTGCCTCATCACCTCGAAGCCCTCACCCATGCCATTGCCACATCCGTTCATGTGCCCCAACCCTGGCAACCTGAAGTTCTCATTTGGAGTTTTAGAACCCAGAGTTTGTCATTGATTATTGTTAATTCCCCTGTTTGGTTTCCCTATAACCACATGAAAGAGCTTTTATTTCTCTCCCTTTGAGAAATTTTGCTCAAAGTAGCGAGAAGTGATGATTATTTTAGGCCTGCTTGAACTTTGTCCTAGCTCATTCTGTTTTCCAAAACAATTTCAATTTTGTATTTTCTGTCTAACATGGATTCCAGAAAAGAAGGGAGATGGTAATTTCACTATCAACTGGGAATCTGTCCCATAATTTGTCTGACACACTCACCACTGAATGTTCTAGAAGGGTGTTTTCACCCCAGGTGTCTAGAATTTGTTGAGCACATATGTCGCCACCTCACTTATTCCCATGCATACATGTGTGCCTTGAATACCAAGTGGGACATTCTTTCCCCTTCCATATGATTAGACAATCTTCTGCAGGGCATGGCCACAGTGTCAACTTCCTTTCCACCTTTTGTGTCGTGCATAAATGACACGAGAAAGGGTTGTGGTGTCATCAATTGCACAGTTTATCACAATTTTGCATGGCCGGTTGAATTGTGTTCCATCAATTCATAAGTTCCACCAATTTATAAGCAGACATCTACCAGTGCCTCAGAATGTAACCTGACATAAACATATGTTTGGACAACTTAACATAGGTTTATTCCAGTGACCGACACCAAATAACTGAGATTAATCCTTACAGAGGAGACATGAGAGCGTAGTCCCATAGACAGGTCATGGAGAAGACGTGGCTAATGCACTTATAGTGGGAAGAAGACCTGAAGCCTTCAGACCAACTATAGCCCTACCTACATCTTATTTTTGTATAATCAGCCTCCAGTACCAGGACACGGTCCACCTCTGTGGTTTCAGATTCACAGTTGATGATAACTTCTTAGATAATCTTCTAAATCAGTCATCTGCAAGCTTCTGGGTGCACCACATTCCTGCATAGTAAATATATATTCCCATAAATATAAAAGTATTTATATATAAAATATATATTTTGGTTTGGGGTCACACTTGATGATGCTTAAGGGTTTTTTCCTGGCTCTGCACTCAGGACTCATTAGTGACGTTTAGGGTATAAAATAAAAATACACGATTTGTGAGATCACACTACGAGCCAAATTGTGGGGGTAAATAGAGGTCTTTAAAATAGTTCACATTTGTATCTTAATTGTTTTCCATTGGTCTTGTTTTCCCATTGCATTTTATCTGTCTTTTCCCCCTTCCCTTGGGAGGAGGGGCTTTGTTTTGACCTCAATAAATAGGAGTCAGGAGACCTTAGCTGAAAGCTGCCATTGAGGCTTGTGGTTCCACATTGTCAGTGAACAGCTTTCAGTATGAGTTTCTTGCCTGCTAAAACCTTCATATGTGTGTATTATTTATTGTAGGGAATTGCTACCTGACCAGTGTCTCTTGTCTAACCCAGACTGGGGGTATGAGATTCCCTATTCTGCTCTGGGGATTGTGGAACACTCAACTTGCTATACAGCACCATATTTCTAAACACCACAAAAGGGGTCTGAAGAAGCAGGTAGTAATGAAGAAGTAATAAACCAAGCTAGCCAGGAAAGAATGATCATGGCATCTGTGACCCTTTGCCTCATGCTTTCTGCCTCAGCCAACAAGCCAGAACTCCTCTTTCTTTATTCAAAACAATTCTCAATATCAGGAGGGGGAAGAGAGAGAGAGAAAGAGAAAGAGAGAGAGAAGTACAAGCTAGTGGAATTTTATATAAGAAAGGAAGAGATTTAAGGAAGGAGAAAGTTGGGGAACACTTTTGTTTGGGATTGATATTGATATCTGGATATCATCTTATATAGGAGATCATATGGGGTAAGGAGGATTGAACTTGGGTTAGCCTGAGTAAGGCAAGTGCCATGCCATACCCCCATAGCATATATTTGGGTAGGGAGGTGAAAGTATTTGTCCCATTGTCCCTTTGGAGGGGGCTTGTGTGTTATGTCCTGTGGGCCACCACAGGCCAAGCCAGCCCTTTGGTGTGTTTTTGCATTCTGCTTTGTCTTGTATTTCTTTGAGTAATTTGTGCTTCTTGTGAGCTCTTACGGTATTCCAACCCACCTGCTTAGAGGTCAGCTAGACAACTACTGCTGTGCCAGTCCATGTAACCCTCAGCTGTAAATTAATTTGACAAATTAGACAAACTTTTGCTTAACCCACATGAACTGAGAATAACTGCTGCAGTGCAATGTCTGATAAAGGACCAAAATCCCTTCCTCAGGCAATGTGAGAAACCCTCTAACTGATGTAGGTCTGTAAAGACCTGTGTGACAATCCCAGTGCATGGGAAAAGGGGCCACAGAAGACTGAGTCTCCCCTGTGCACCCCTTCTGCCTCTCTCTAGAAAGGGGTACCAGCTTGTCTTCGTCATCAAACTACAGGGACTGGCCCTCCCCCAAGGAGTTAGCACACATACTGTTGTAAAGCAAGGGAAATCACCCCCACTGCAGTCATTCCAAATAGGGCTTACTGGACTCACTTTCAATGTCCAGAGATATATATTTTCTTTCACAATCACTCAACTCTGCCACCAAAAGATAGCAGAGTTACAGAAGAATGTACAGTGGAAAAAGACAAAATCACTGATCTCACAGTGCCCCTAGATCGAAGAAGTATTTCCCGCCCACTTGGGAGGCTGAAGGCCTAAGGGGCAAGCACAGAATGCTCCCTTGGATGCCTTGTGCTTGTGGGAGGGCAGCCAAGTCTTCCTTCCATTATATGTAACCTCCCTGTCTCTCTTGTCGGATCACACACTTGAAAGTAAACATCTTGAAAAGATTCTGGTGGTCTTATTTGGTCAGTGAGGCTGACCCACCACTCCTATCTTTCCTATCTACCTTGTAAGTGGTCCTGTCAGTGCATCCAAAGCCTGGCTCTCTTCTTAACTTCTCCCAGAGGACATTCTTTTGTTCACAAGAAACTTAATGAGACTTCACCACTAAAGAACACAGGATTCCACAGTTTTATAATTTCCCCTGTCCTAGATGCAGGGATTCTTCTTCCTAACTGGGCAGGCGAGGAGGAAGGGAGCTTTGGTTTCATTACAAGAAACAGTGGCATGACCTGATATCAGTGCCATAAGGAGGGTGCATTCTAAAGCCCCAACTGTAAGGTGCTTGCCAGGCGGTAGGCTGGAGCACTGGCTTTGTTGGGACCAAGCCCTGCCATGTGGGACCCCACCATTCCACTTACTCCCTCTCAGGTGGAGTTGAGTCACCTCTGCTTAGGGTGACAGAGATGGAGAGCAAAGCTGAGGTCTTGCAAGAGGCACCCAGTTTCTAGCTGCATGTCCTCCTCCTTAGGCACAATGTTTCCTACCCGGTTGGGCCTCAGTTTCCCTCTTATGAATAGAAGTGATGCCTGTGTGGTCTTCAGAGGAACTCAGGCCTGCCTGACATGAAAAATATGCAGGAAGCCAGTCAAAGTGACGGAATTGAAAGCAAGATCTGTACTCAGCCCCCAGATCTGCCCTAGTCCATGGTAGTTTTCTGAATCCACACCCTTTGTTCATCACTGATGTACTGTAATCTCAAAAATGAACTCTTACTAGCATTATCTTTCCCTTCAGTCTTTTTTGAGAAAGTATGTGTACACATGCATGTATCTTTAAGCACATTTGGGACTGTCTATATTTGGCTTTGCTTTTGTTCACTATTTTCTTATAACAGTTAAGACAGCAGAAACATACCTTTTTATACATTAACAGTAACGATCAAGATCAAAATAGTCTTTTTCTTGAATAGTCATCTTTTTGGTGATCATTTTGGCCCTTTCTCTTTTTCTGCTAATATCAGTAATACTACAGTGAATCTGTTTCTAGGTACATCTTTATTTTGAATTCTGACTTGAGATCCTGGGATAGGTCCTGCACGCTGCAATATTGGATCACAAAGTGAATGCACTTTGAAGCTCTCAGAAAATAAAATTTTATTGCTGAGAAAATTGGAGTGAAACCACAGCTGGATAGGTGGTGCCTGAGAGCAATCGCCTTCGGAAGGTGACCTGCTCAACATTCTGAGTCTGGCCTCTGTTACTGCTTCACTAATTCAGTCATTGAAAAATATCACTTGGATATGAATTTGTGTTTGACCCTGGAGATTCTGGACAGTGTTTCATCTGCTGATTGTGGGTTTTACTCTTCCGTGAATTGGACTTTCCCATGTTTTACTGTTTTCCTATCAGATCGTAGTGTCTGGAGTTGGTTCTTATGAGTCCTGTCTTCAGGCCCAGTATCCTCATGAGAAACACCATTCTTGAACACTGGCCTGTGAGCACTGCACCAGAGCTAGCTCTTTAACCAGCCTCTCGGGGACACCCAAATGGGGTACCAAAGATGGAACCTGAGTTGGCTGCGTGGAAGGTAAACACCCTCAACACTGTCCAATTGCTCCAGTCTCTTACAAGCTGACGTAGAGGTAAGCTGAAAACCAGTGTCAAGAGCTTAATGTCACCCCCCAAACATGTATGCCTATGTTTTAACCACTAGTCCCCATAAATGTAACCTCCTTTGGAGAAAGTATCTTTGTAGGGATAATTAAATTGAAGATTTACAGGGTCCAGGGTCATAGTACAGTGGGAAGGGTGCTTACTTTGCACATACAGACCTGGGTTCAATCCCCAGCATCCCATATGGTCCCCTAAGCCTGGCAGGAGTGATCTCAAAGTGCAGAACCAGGAGTAAGCTCTGAGCATAGCCAGGTGTGGCAAAACAACCTAATTAAATAAATAAATTCAGGATCTAAAGTGAAGATCTTCCTGGTAATAGACAGAAGAGGCTTTATAGAGACCAAGGAGAAGGCACATGAAGAGAGAGGCCTGAAGAGGAGGCACAGAGCTACCCCAAGAGCACCTGGAGACCCCCGAAGCTGGAAAAGGCAGGAAAACAGGAGCATCAGGAGGGGGTGTTCTTGCTTTGATTTGCTCTTCCTGGGCTTCAGATCAGAGAGAGCAGTAAGGCTGTTGCTTTCTCGCACCCACTGTGGCCCTTCTGGGAAGGAGCCAGAGCATATATATCCCTCTGCAGACATTCCCAACTCCTTGAGGTGCTGCTGCCGCGCTGACCTTTATTATGCTCTCATGCTCTGCAGCCACATCCAGGTTGCTTGGTAACTAGGTAACTAGGTAACTAGGTGTTTGTTTACGGATGTCGAAAGGCATAGTGGCCAGTTTTCTAGCCGGCTTTGGAGGGGAAGCTGAGACTCTTCTCTGTGTCCCTTGTTCCTTAGCTTCTGCCTCTCTCCCGGCTCAGTCAAATCAGGGACTTAGTTCTGCTCATCTCTCCTGCACTTAAATGATGGCCACATGTTGTTCCTACCCATTGGGAACACCCTTGCCTCAGCTAATACCAATGACATCCTCTAATACCAAAGCATCCTCCTCAGTCTGCTCCAAGCACTTTTTTGAGAGCCCTGTGGTGGTACAAGGGCCTGAGCAGTTCTGCCTCTCCTGGGCTCTCTTAGGATTCTTTGTTCCTAGCTGCACTCTCTGGGTTGGCTGTACTCTGGCTGGCACTATGTAGACTCAATTTCCCTGGGGGACCCCTTGACACTGCTCTCACATAGAGGTATATTTTATATAGTTGTACATCACCATTCAGTGCTTACACATAATAAAGTATGTACTTCTGTATAAAACATTCCAAATCTCAATATTTAAAATGATGAAAGAGTCATACAAAATATGCTATTATCTTCTTCTGTTCCAAACCCAACTAGGGTCTACAACACGGTTTCATAAAACTGACCTTGAGGGTTGAGTATAGACCAAGTGGTATTTGGAGTTGGGGCAGTGTTGAGATCCTCAAAGAAAGTATTCCTGGCATGCAATTCATCCATCATCCATCCATCCATCTGTTCATGTATTCACTAATTCTCCACATTAACCCTGAACCTAGGCCTATGGTACCAGAGTGCTTGTCCTGCCCTCTGGCCACAATTAACAATGATTTAGATTTATCTCACTTTATTAGCTACATTTCTCCGGTGGAAAACAAGTTTTCCCTGCCTCAGGTGGAAAACATTTTTGAGCATCTATTCCATATCAGACATGACAATAGGCACTAAGGATACACATATGACTACAGTACAGGTCCTGCCTATGGAGAAAGTATTGAATTAACTGTTCCCGAGTAGCTGATTGGACAGAGGTGCAGTGCTCAACTCCATGGGGTGTACCATTACCTCCACAGACCAAGAAATGAAGGACAGAGAACACAACTCTTCTCTTTTGTTTTCATTTTTTTTAATTTTTTTATTTTTAATTATGAGAACAAAGATGCAAAGAAAGAGGACAAGGTAAAGTTACAGTGGAAGGACAATCACCCATAACATAATTCTCAGAAATTCCCTTGCTGATATCTTAACTTTGAACTTTCAGCCAAAGAACATTAAGACAAACAAAATAGAATCCGTGTACAATTACTTTGTCCCTCAAGTCCTCAGATTATAACACATTATAATATTTCTTAACAGTACACAGGCAATCTAAAGCCATAAAACTTATGTAACTCCTTAAACATTAGAGGCATAGTATTTTTTACATTTCCCTGTACATGCATATTAGCTTAAGTTAACCTCAAATTTTAAGTGTTTTTTTTTAAGGATTAGAGTCAAAGGAGCACAGTAAAAATGGTGTTAGAGTGGCAATTGTTGTTTGCATAGGCCCACCAAAATATGAGAAGCATGGAAAGGAATAACCTTGGCCTAAATACAAAGAGACCCTATCCCTGAAGTTTCCTGGCATAAGACCAACTCTAGGCTCCAGGCAAGTTAGATCGTCCAATCCAAGACATTGTCCGTAGTACCAACACACTTTTCATACAGTCTCTATTGTTGGTATCATGTTTCTGTATTAAAGATCCTGGAATCTGCATATCCTACATAGAAGTCAGGATGTGGAGCGTCCTCTTGTTTCACCTCACCATTAAAGGGCAATGCAGGAAGCCCTGATCTGTAAGCAGGTCGTTGTTGTTAAGTCTTCTCAGTGTTAAGGGAAGTCTCTTTTGAGCAGGTCGATGTCTGAGCAGTGGTAGGGTCTTCTGTGGTAGAGGATTGCTTCCAGGTGATGTTATAGACAAACCTGGATGTTTCGTGAATGTCTTCTCTAGATCAAGGGTGAATGAAGAATGCCCATTCTTCTGAGGCCTGTGCCAGGTCATTATGTCAATGTTCAGGGTGTCAGGTCCCTTTGCACTACAAGATTTGTGTATTCCAATCTCTATTAGATAGGATCTTATTTGTATGTATAGTATTTTCTCATTTTAATGTGCCTATGCAAAAAAGGAGCAATGCCACGTGGCGTTATTGGTGCATATGGGGGCCATAAGAACAAGTCCAACAATCCCCATGACATGGTTCAATCATAAGCATTAAACTGGGGGACTCTTTCACCAAAATTCCTTGTTGAACAACTCATAAAGAGAGGATAAAAAGTGGTTAGAATCGTCACTGTATGAGAGTATTTTGTAAGACTTATAGTTGTCAGGGAAAAATACAAAATATTCTAAAAACATATGTGTCCATTTTATGTCTTTTGAAACAGTTCGGGGTTGTTACACACAATGCATGGCCTTGGTCTGTGATTAGGATTGTGCAATACTTAAGTTAAAAAGAGTAATGTGGGTTAGTGATGTTTGGTGGGGTGAGAGAGTTAAGGAGTAAAAATGAGCTTTGTAGGGGTGTGGGAAAGGGCAGAATACAAAATGGACATTCTGGATACGCAAAACATAACATTAAGATAAGGAATACTCTTAATACATGCAGTGTGCGCGGGGGCGCTACGGTTTTCCATATGCAGAGTGGTCAGAAATTGCCAGTGACAAACAGTGCAACTGAGCAAATCTCAGCACACCCCAAGTTAGGACCAACCATTTCTGGCCGCCTGGGCTGCCACCCCAGAAGGCCTGGAGGCCGGGGGCAGAAGAGGGTAAGGCTGGGAGCCTATCAAGACTCCCAGCGCACCCAAGTTAGGGAGAAGGCCTTCCACATGGGGTCTCCCCCAACCCCATGCCAGCTAGAGCTAGCCTCCAGCTCAAGAGAGGATTGAGAGAGAGCCGGAAGCCAGTCTCTTGTTTTCATTCCCAATGATTATTGACTTCCACACAATGATGCAGCTGAATCAGGCCAAAGAATGATCCTTGACTATGTCTTCTTCAACTTTGGGCTCACAATGCTTGCTGGCTCATCTCCAAGCTCCACTTAGGATTCCCAGCTCCAGTTGCTCTCTCTACCACCCTGTAGCCAGAAGGAGTTTTTGAGCCCAGACCACATGTCATTTCATTGCCTTTATGGTCAGGGTCAAATATTTTTAAGAAATTGAGAAGTTTCTTTTTATACAGACCATTCCAAACCAAATCAAATCTTGAGGAATAGAAAAATGCACCATATGTAAGACCAAAGGGCAGACGACAATCCAGGAAAATAATTTCAATTCGCAAAACAACGTATAATGAACTCCTACTGTGAAAGAGATGAGCCGCCCACGAGGAACAATGGAGAAGGATGTAAACGGGCCCTAGATAAGGAGGAAGGAGAGCTTGAACAGGAAAGAGGCAGACCTCCAGAACGCAGCTAGGAAAGTACACCGAGTACATTTTCTCTAATAACCTCAAAATAATTGGAAAAATTGTAAAGGTTAGATTACCCAGGCAGGTCACATTTATTGAGCTCAGAGTAGAAACTGGTCAAGTTGCATGGAGAGATAGGTGGGAGAAGCATTAAAAATCAAATGCACAGAACCTTTGATGCCATTTTTGGACTAATAGGAATATTTCCCTGACAGACACACCCTCTCCTGGATAGAGGAACTGTGCATATACTTTTACAGTAGCCTCATCCATAAGATTGCGAGGGTTGAGAATGTCTATCATTAGGCACTATGTTAGTTAGGGAAGGCACTCATAGAATGGTTCAGTTTGCAGTATGCAGTATACAAAAAAATCACAAGGTTTTTCTATTTGTGTGAAACCGTGCAGACCTATGAGTGAATATGTCTAGTATGTGGCTTTTTTTAAAAAGAGGAATATATTCTCAGTAGCAGTCTGGAAAGTGACACAGGCAACTAATGGCCTGCTGAAAACTATGGGAATTTTTATTTTATCTTTTAAAATAATATCTTTATTTAAGCACCATGATTACAAGCATGATTGTAGCTGGGTTCCAGTCATAAATAGAACGCTCCCCTTCACCAGTGCAACATTCCCAAAACCAATGTCCCCCAACTCCCTCCTCCCCCACCCCTGCCTGTATTCGAGAAAGGCATTCTACATCTCTAACTCCTTAACATTGTCATGATAGTTGTTAGTGTAGTTATTTCTCTAACTGCACTCACCACTCTGACTCTTTGTGAGCCGGGTCCTTCCTGCCCTCATCTTTATTGTCTCTGAGCATTATCACAAGAATGTCTTTTATGTTTCTTAAAACACTATGGGGCTTTTTAACTTGGAAAATTGGACTGGTAAGGAATGAAAGGAAACTTCAGTTTCATACTTGTTCTTGTTCATGCTTGAACCATGTATTGACCTTGCCTGTTTGGAGGTCAAAGAGGGAAAACAAACCTCAAAGTCAAGAGTCACTGCAGCACTCACTGGAGCTGCAAGCTCAGCTTTCAGTTCCCCACCCCACCCCACTCCCACCCGGTGTTTACCACTTCTCCCAACAGCCAGGACTGCTGGAATGACATCTAGCATTTAGGCCAGAGCCTGCCAGACCTTACCCACTGCATATCTGTGCGAGGCTTAAGTGAGCTAAGAGTGGTTTGCACATTTCCAGATGGTTGGAAAAAGATCAAAGGAAGACGATTATTTGATGACATGGAGATAAGATGACACTGAAGCCCTCAAGTCTAGAAGTGAACTGGTTTTGGCCAAGGCCACACCCACTCACTTCCAGCAGGGCTTCAAGCTCCTTACCCCCACCTTCCACCCACTGGGCTCCTCCTGGGTCTCTGTTTACTGGAACTTTTCTGGACCTCCTGAGGGTTCTTGCCTTTCTACTGAGTAATGGGAGGTTCTGTTGGTACCACTTGCCTCTCTCTAGCTTCCTGGGGGCTCTGCAGCCACCTCAGATTGCCCAGCGCATCGCATCTTCCAGTTTCTTCTAGGCTTTTCTCTATTCCTAGCTCCAAGCACAATCTGTGGCATGCTCTGGTTCTCCAAACACACCCTTCCCGGTGGTGCTCAAATTAAGTCGCCTTTGCTTAGTGACACAGGAACTCCGCTCGGGGGCTGGCTGGAATAACTCAATTTATACCGTGGCCGCAGAAAAAGAAACCTCAGGGCCCCACTTGCATGAATCTTGACTTGTTTTTAATCTGGAAGGAATCAATCCCAGACACTTTTTTTTGCCCTTCACTCCTACGTGTGTATTTTTCTCAGCTCAGAACACTTCAGGGCCTAAGGCAGGTGAGGCTGTGCTCATGTGGCACACTCAAGGTGGGCAGCTGGGAAGGGGTATGTGAGCCGGATTTTCTGGGAGCCAGTCCCTGACGGTATCTAGGCCTTAGGCCATGCAGTTGACGCTCAACAAACCATAGAAGGAAGGCCCATCTGCCCTATGAGAGCCATGTAGTGGTGGTGTCAGCTGAGCTATTAATTGAGCTTCCATCCCCTGTGGTGAACCATCTCTCTGATGCAAGAGGCTGGCAGTGAGGGCCCTGGCACTACTGGAACATCCTCCACATGGCTGGTCACAAAGTGCCATAATAACTGTTGGCAACTTCCGAATTTTCCGTATACTTGTGGCTGAAACCCTTCCTTCTTTCTTGGCACATGGAATGCTACAGGAGTATTCTCCAACTGAAATATATGGACAGCTTTCCTTTTGCTTATATTATTAAAAATATGGTGGTAAATATACTTCATACAAAATGCCCCTTATTACTGCTGTGAAGTGAGCACTTCAGTGGCATTAAATTTACTCAGATAAAGAACTTTTTCCTCCTCCTGAGCTGTTCCCATCTCACATTTACTGCCTGCTCTCGCCACCTTCAGCCATGGCCAGAGCCTCCTACTTTCTGTTGCTCTGAATGCCATATGAGTCTATAGAATTAGAGCATTTTTTCCTTTTGTGACAGACCTTTTCTGGGTCATGAGAGGATTCGTCTATGTTGTGAACTATGTCAAGGTCTCCTTTCTAAAACTGAGTAACATTTCACTGTGTAGGCGGGCCTCATTGGTTCCTCAATGACTGCTTTGATGGATACGTGGGAGCTGTTTTTGTTTTAGCTGGTGTGAATTCTGATGCTAAGAAAATGATTTTTTTCTATCTTCTAGAGCCCAGATTTTACGTCTTTTGGGTGTGTAAACTGGAGTGGACTTTTTGGATTATATGATTCTATGTTTGATTTTTTTTTTGAGAAAGATGTCTTGAGAGCAAGTGGTTTTCCAACTAAAATGAAGTTAAAAACAGTGTCTTTCCAGCAGAAATTCTAGACATTGTAGCAAATTTGGCTCTTTAGCCTCATGGGATAAAATCCCAACATAGAATGACTTTGATAATGTGGAAAAAAGTCATTTAACACTAGGCAGGATAAACCTAGAGCAAGACACAAAAAGAGGCAGTTACTAAAATTCCAATAAAATTCAGTTTATGACTGAAACCCAAATACAATCATGCTTGTAATCATGGTGCTTAAATAAAGATTAAAAAAAGAATGCCTATGAAATAAGTTGACTCCCTATTGAGAGAAAAATGCATGTTTCAGAAAAAATTCCAAACTTTAAGGTGAAAGGAAAGACAAGGAGTACATGTTTAACCAACTATGTTGACTTGGTCGAGCCCTCATGGGTGGACTTTGACACACCTTTAAATCAGCACTACCCCAAATCATGTGGTGACTATTTCCTTGTCTCTATCCTTGCATGGCACAAATGGCCTTCTGCCCACTGCATTTGGGGTTTTCCTAGTTTTCATGCTTAAATCTTTTGTATAACAATACTTACTTGCTCAATAAGTATGTTCACCTTCCCTCTGTGAATCTACCATCCTTTCCTCCCTCACAAACACGATCCTTTTAGATATATTTTAATTTCTCATCCCCATCTCTTCCTTTAGTGTCTCCTGGAATTCATTTGTTTTAGGAATCAAATCTCTATTCCTGAGAAGTTTTCTATCAGCAGAATTTTATTGATGATACTCTCATGGTGCCACATGCCCAAGTGTCCTCACTGTTGTCTACAAATTGCACTTAGATTTAGAGGAATAATAAGATTCATGTTGTGTGAATGCATATGTGTTTATGTACACAGTCATGTATGAGACTGAATTTAGACAGAATTGCATTCTTCATCTAGAGACTACTGATGTCTAGTTGTTTTTGAAATTGTTGGTAGTAACCTTTCACATTATTTAGATCCTAATGCATTAGTGTGTGCAGAGAAATAATTCAAGGCTTTCTCTTCTTTTTTCCTTCTTCCTCCCTCATTCCTTCCCTCTCTTCTTTTTCCTTCCTCCCTTCCTTTTCCTTCCTCTCTCTCCCTCTTCCCTCCCTCCCTCTCTTCCTCCCTTCCTCTCTCCCTTCCTCTCTCCTTTCCTCCCTTTCTTCCTCCCTGCCTCCCTCCTTCCCTCCCTCCCTCCTTCCCTTCCTCCCTCCCTCCTTCCTCCCTCCCTCCCTCCTTCACTCCCTCCTCCCTCCCTCCTTCACTCCCTCCTCCCTCTCTCCTTCCTTCCTCCCTCCCTCCCTCCCTCCTTCACTCCCTCCTTCCTTCCTTCCTCCCTCACTCCTTCCTTCTTTCCTTCCTTTCTTCCTTCCTTCCTTCCTCCCTCCCTCCCTCCCTCCCTCCCTCCCTCCCTTCCTTCCTTCCTTCCTTCCTTCCTTCCTTCCTTCCTTCCTTCCTTCCTTCCTTCCTCCTTCCTTCCTCTCTTCCTTCCTTCCTTCCTTTCTCCCTTCCTCCCTCCCTCCCTCCTTCCTTTCTTTCTCCCTCCCCCCTCCCTCCCTCCCTCCCTCCCCCTCCCTCCCTCCCTCCCTCCCTCCCTCCTTCCTTCCTTCCTTCCTTCCTTCCTTCCTTCCTTCCTTCCTTCCTTCCTCCCTCCTTCCTTCCTCTCTTCCTTCCTTCCTTCCTTTCTCCCTTCCTCCCTCCCTCCCTCCTTCCTTTCTTTCTCCCTCCCTCCCCCTCCCTCCCTCCCTCCCTCCCTCCCCCTCCCTCCCTCCCTCCCTCCCTCCCTCCCTCCCTCCCTCCCTCCTTCCTTCCTTCCTTCCTTCCTTCCTTCCTTCCTTCCTTCCTTCCTTCCTTCCTTCCTTCCTTCCTTCCTTCCTTCCTTCCTTCCTTCCTTCCTTCCTTCTTGCAACCAATGGTACTCAGGGTTTACTCCTGGCTCTACACTCAGGGATCTGCCACGTCTGCCAGTTCCAGGAAGTGGTCTATAAAATCTATAGAGGTTTTACCCTCTTATGTATAATTTGTGTAGAAAAGACCTGATAAATGTTTGACTCTTTTCCTTTATTTGACTAATTTTCATAATTAAGTTGATTCTCTAGTATCCTCCAAGAGACACCACTTAAAATATTTCAATTTATGTAATTAATCATATGCCTATTAATCAAATGCAGTTGCATTCACACTGACTCCAAAATCGTCCCTTCCAGGGTCAACAGGCAGCCCTCCAGGATTGTCCCAGGCCTTGCACAATCTCAGTAGTGCTCACTTTCCTCATCTTTGTGAGATGACCAGATGGCCATTGTTCATCTGCCCTGTTTCTTGTCACAGACTTTGGTTAAGTTATTTTCTTAAAGATATGTTTGATTTTATTTTGTATTTTTTGTTTGTTTGGGGACCACACTAGGCAGTGCTCAGGACTTACTTCTGGCTCTGCATTCAGAAGATCACTCCTGGTGTGTCTGGGGTGCCAGAAGCTGAACCTGGGGTGGATGTATGCAAGACAAGTACCTTATCCACTGTACTATCTTTCTGGTTCCCAAGACATTAGTCTTGACTATGATTTCATGGATATGATTCAAAGTATAGACAAACAAACCCAGTGGAGTTATAATAAATTAAAAATTCTGGGCCAGAGAAATAGTACAAGGGTCATTATATTTTACTTATATATTATTCTATATAATTATACTATATTTAATATATAGTATAAGGGTTATATATTATTATAGTATCGGCCTTACATGTGGCTGACCCCATTTCAATACCAAGGCCCACAAGATTTTTTGAGCATCACTGGATGAGCCTGGAGGACCCTGAAGTTGGACTGGGAGGCCTTATCTTCTGGCATGGTTTGTTGAGAACTTCTGGAGAAATCCCTGGGCTCCCTTGAACCTCAAATGGGAATCTCCTTCCCAAACACACACAGTTTCTGCACAACAGAGGAAGTAATCAACAAAGTAAAATATCTGTCTGTGGGAGAAAATATTTTCAACCTATATATCTGATAAGGGATTAGTCTCCAAGATATGGTAGGAATCTAGACAAAAGTACTACAAATAATTTAGTTAAAATGGGATAAATATGAAACTTTAGAACTAGTACAGAGGGTAAAGCATTTGCCTTGCTTCAGTCAACCCGTTTGATCCCATATGGTTCCCGAGACAACAAAGAATAATAATTCCTGAACACAGAGCCAGGACTAGTCCCTGAACATTGCCAGTGTGGCCCCCAAACAAAAAAATGGGATAAAGCCTTAATAATCATTTTTATAAAGATATATAGTCAATCAAAACATAAAAAGTTGGTCAAGAACACTGTCATCTAGAAAGTGTATATCAAAACTCCAATGATACACAAACTCTGACTGTCATAGTGGCTACTAGTAAAACAAAACCACAAACCAAACACCAATGTTAGAGAAGATATTGGGAACCCTTCCACAATGTTCCTGGGGCTACAAAATTATGCAGTTACTATCCAGTTCCAGCTTCTGGATATTAATCTAAAAGTACCAAATTCAGTATCCTGAAGAAATATTTGAGCTGCCACACTCATTGCTCTATTATTCACAATAGCCAACTGTAAAACTGCCTAAGTTACTGATAAATTCATGGTTTGAAATTTTGATTTCTCCTCTCTCCCTCACATGCACAGATACACAGAGGCACGCATGAACACATACTACTTTTAGTCTGTCTCTGTCTCTTATTCACATTTAAAAAGAAAATTCTGCAAAATATGAGAATATGGATGAAAACTTAGGACATTATACTAAAGTTAATGAGCCAGTTACAGAAATAAAGGCAAATACTATTATTTTAATTACATGATGTCTGTAAAATAGAAAAAATTGGGGCCAAGCAATAACATATTGGACAGGGTGTTTGCCTTGCACGTGGCCAACCAGGATTCGATACTCAGCATCCCATATGGTTTCCCGACCTTGCCAGGAGTAATTTTTGAACTAGAACCAGGAGTAAGCCCTAACCGCCACCTGTGTGGCCCAAAAAGCAATTGTAGAATAAAATTAATGTTCATTATCAGGGCATAGGGAGGGAGATTAAGGAGTTAGTAGTCAATAGAAGTCAATAGAAGTGAATACCAAATCTAAATCAACAATAACAGAATCGATACCCAATCTACAACAAGCTGTACAAGGGGGGAACAGTTGCACTAGCATTATGGGGGTAAAGGAGGGAGATGTGGGATGCATGCTGGGAACATGGATGGAGGGAGGACAACACTGGTGGTGGGAATGTCCCTCATTCATTGTCACTATGTGCCTTAAATATTACTGTGAAAGATTTGTAATTCACTTTGACCACAATAAAAATAAAAAAAGAAGTGAAATTTTGATTAAGGTGAATAATCTTAAAATATCCACAACTGGAGTGATTTACGAATAGTACCAAAGAAAATAAGCTCAAATAAAGCAATACCAGGACACAATCTAATCAAAATGGTGAGAGAGAGAGAGAGAGAGAGAGAGATTGTTTATAGTGGCAAGAGGAAACACAACCTCAAAAACAAGAGATACAGTATAAATTGACTACAAATCTTTAAATGAAACCTTACAGGCAAGAAGAGAATGTCAAAGTCGAAAGTCTAATGAAAAATTTCAACCAGAATCCTTTACTCTGCTAAATTGTCATTCAAATTTGAGGGAGGGATAAAAAACATTGTCCAACAAGAACATAAAACAATGGCCAGGGCTGGAGCAATAGCACAGAGGTAGGGCATTTGCCTTGCATGCAGCTGACCTGGGTTCGATTCCCGGCATCTCATATGGTCCCTTGAGTCTGCCAGGGCCGATTTCTGGGCACAGAGCCAGTAATAACCCCTGAGCGTCACTGGGTGTGGCCCCAAAACAAAGCGAAACAAACAAAAACACTGGCCACATCGAAACCAGCTCAGGAGTACTGCAGGGCCTCCTAGTAAATACCATCCTTCCAGAACAGCGCTCAGAGGACTAGTGCGCATGCTTTACATGTGGAAGTCAGGATTCAACTTTCAGCTCTTCATGGACCTAAAATAATAGCTACCAGTACCATTTGCTTACAGGTGATGGAAACTGAACATAGACATAATCACCAACTTCCCCATCAGAATGACACCAGCTCTCTGTGATTATTATTTCTCTCTTGGATGCTAAAAGAAATCCTTTCTATATTACACAAATAGATGCATGTGTGTAATATGACAGATGAATGTTTACCTGCATATACACAACTGTTAAGTATGGTAAAATATATGAAGAGTACACTTAAAATTTGAATTGTGTAACCACAGAATAGTAAAAAAAATTACTGTATTTATTTTGGAGTTTCATACCTTGTTGAAACATCTATTTATACTATATCAATTTTATAATTATGTTAATATTTGAGTTCAGAATTATTTAGAAGCAGTGAAAATTTTAATTCTACCATGATGCCTTTTTCTAAAAGTTTTATTAAATATTATTTTTATGATACTAGTTGACTTTTTGTTAAAATCTTGTGGACCAGAGTGATAGCACAGCAGTAGGGTGGATCTGGGTTCAATTCTCCGCATCCCATATAGTCCCCCGTGCCTACCAGGAGCAATTTCTTTCTTTTCTTTTTTTTTTTGGTTTTTGGGTCACACCCAGCAGCACTCAGGGGCCACTCCTGGCTCTATGCTCAGAAATTGCCCTCGGCAGGCTCGGGGGACCATATGGGATGCTGGAATTCGAACCACCATTTTTCTGATTGCAAGGCATACGCTTTACCACTGTGCTATCTCTCCAGCCCACTAGTTGATTTTTTTCATAGTTGCATGATCAGATTGAAGATGATTAGTTTTTTAAATTTCCAAGCTTGCATCCAAAATTGGAGGCTCTTTTTGTATATAATCATGTGAATATATAACTGCTCTATCAAGAAACAATGAATCATAAAAACAGATAGTTCGCATTACTATGATAATACTCACTTTGTCTTGATTTATATAAAAATGAGCTTGAAATGCAAATTCAAAATCAACAGGATGCAATTTTCTTTCCTAATATCATCTTTGTGATTTTTAAACTTATTACTTATTACAATGTTTTACATTGGTATAAAAATGAGTTTAAAATGTCAATAAAATAAAATAAAAACAAAAGAAGGCAAAGGAAAACGTGAAGCTGATTGGATCTAAAATCCTCAGCTCAGAAGTTTTTCACTTGATGGTTATTTTAAATTTTTTTTAACAACAAAATATTGCATTTAAAAGCTCTGAGTACACTATAAGTTTCTTTTTGTCTACATAGTCAAAGGAAATCTCAGTAAATTCAATAATTTAGTTAAAACAAGTTTCTGTTTTGCTTATTTGGGGATAGTTTTTGCAGGTTACAGAGGAGAGCTCTTTGAGTTTGTAATTTTGAATTACTTTCTGAGAATGTTTTGTTAACCTAAGTATTTTATTTCAGTTTTGGTACCACATTCTTTGGTGCTCAAATGTTACTCCTGCCTCTACACCCAGAAATCACTCCTGGCAGGCTCGGGGACCATATGGGATGCTAGGGATTGGTCCTGGCTACATGCAAGGCAAACACCTTACTCAGTGTGCTATAGCTCTGACCCCTTAAAATATATATATTTTAGTATTGACTAGTCCTTTGCTTTAGTTTTGAATATCTGCATTAGATATTTTGTTATTTTGCCTTTTTTCTGTACTTATAATCTTGTTTACTAATTTTTAAAGAATTCACTTGTTTTCCTCTTTTAGTTCTATTCATTCATTGCTACTCCATTTTATTTCTGAAAAATGTAAAGATTAGAAAACCTTTTATCTTTAATTTATAATTCTTTTCTGAATGTATTATATCACTTCTAATCTTCTAATGTTCTTAATTTTTATGTCTTGAGTCATTTTCTTAATAAATTCAGCTTGAACTTAAATGGATTGTAGTTCCTTTTCTTTCTGAAGTGCTTTCATTGCTTACAAGGATGTTATTTGCTAGACAATATTTCTATTTTATTAACTTTGTATTTGCCTTTGATCTTCTTTAGTACTCATTTCTCCTGACATTATTATTATTTTAATTTTTTAAAAATGTAATCATCGCGAGGTAGAGTTAAGACATTGTTGATTGTTGAGTTTGAGTCATATAATATTCCAACACCCATCCCTTCATCCGTGTTCATTTCCAACCACCAGAAATTATTATTTCTGCACTTGTGCTAGGGACAGGCTTTGTCACTAATAGCATATGTGAAGAGCGCCCTCTTCTGTTAATATTGAGAATTGTTAAATATGTCAGCACCTGTTCTCACTTGTTTTTCTTATGTATCGAGACTTTTTTTTTTTCTGACACTATTATTACTACATTACTTTATTTGTATTTATTTCCAGAAGTTTTTACACAGAGGAAGACCTGGTCCTGGCAGGAACTATCAAGAGTTCATGATTCCAGCCTAGTCTTGTCCCTTTTAGACCTTCAGAGTTCTGCTAGACCTCCCCTTGCCTCTCTCTTGGTGGAACTGAAGTAGTGGTCTTCCAGTGTGTGCTGGATGCTGGTGTTGACATATGGGAAGGCCCTCCTGCAGATGGAGTCCCAGGGCCAAGCAGCAGGACATGCAAAGTCCCCACCCTGGTTTACACACTATATCTTTTTTTTTTTTTTTTTTTGGTTTTTGGGTCACACCCAGCAGTGCTCAGGGGTTATTCCTGACTCCATGCTCAGAAATTGCTCCTGGCAGGCACAGGGGACCATATGGGACTCTGGGATTCAAACCGATGACCTTCTGCATGAAAGGCAAACGCCTTACCTTCATGCTATCTCTCCAGCCCCTACACACTATATATCTTGTTCAAATTGCCACATTTCACATGCTTGCAAACCTGTGAACTTACATGGACAGCTTTCTCCTGCTCCCTGAATTATAGACATGCAGAAATGAAGTGATGTAGAGGACATAGCAGGGCCAGTGGTTGTGAGCAGCACTCTCCCTAGAGCCAATCTTCCTTATTTATGGGATCCCCTTGAGAAATAATTGCTCTAGAGAGAATTTGCCAGAAACAGTCAAGACCCGCCTTGGGACTATGTCGATTGGACTCTCCTATTTCTGGCTACAAAGAGTGAGGTGATGCAGAGACCCAGCAGCTGCATCTGAAGTTCATTTAGCCTTTGCTCCCCACCCCACTAAAGCCAAGGACCTCAAGGTACTAAAGCAGCATCTTCCTGGAAGACAGGGGTCTCTTTTAATGGCTGACCCTAAAAGGGAGTCTTTTAAATAATTCATTAATTAATGTTTGGGGCCATAACCAGCTGTCTCAGAGCATACTCCTGGCTCTGTCCTCAGAGATAACTCCTGACTGCCCTTGGAAAACCATCTTGGGGTGCTGGTGATCAAACCCAGATTGTCCACATACCAGGCAAACATGCTGTCAGCTGTATTATCACTGCAGATCTTGCTTTTACCCTTTAAATGACTCCAGTGTGGCCAGAGAGATGAGACAGTGATAGGGCACTGAACTGAACAAAACCTACCTGAGTTCTATCCCTGATACCCCAGATAATGTCTCTAGAAAGCCAGGAGTTATCCTTGAGCATAGAATCAGGAATAATCCCTGAGCACTGCAGATTTTAGCTCCAAAATAAAAATAAATAAATACGAATATCAGGCTGTTTTGGAGACAACTTATGGAGTATAGGGAAGAGGCAGACTTGAACCGAAATTTCAATCATACTGGAGGCAAGAAGGGTGCATTTTAGGACCGTGTAGGTCACTGTAATGTCCAGCTGCAGTTTGTGAACTGGTGTTAAATGTAGACATTTTCTTCTGGGTTCTCAAAGCAGTTTTGCCGTTTAACACATAACTGACCTGGGCCATGTATCAGAGTGAAGTGGGTAGAGGTGTCCGCAAGGATGGCGGCCTGCATATCTACAGCATTTGACCAGCCCAGGAAATGTTTCTCCTATCGCCTAAAGGCTGTAATGGTTGAAAATCACTGCCAGGAACAAGCAGCAGGGTGAACCGAAGAAGGCTGGAGGTGCCTGACTCAAGGGCTGTGCTGTCCGTTGCCTGGAGACCAGTGAAAGGCATGTGACCACCCTGAAGGAATGGTGCACAGCGTGGAGTCCTGGAGAAAGTGGCAGCTAAAAACAGGCACAGAACACAGTAAAGAGAAAGTCAGAAAGTCATCATTGTCAATCCCATAGTGGAGGCTCCTCAGAAAATGGAAGAGCTAGTTCTTTGAAAATACGTTTAATGACATAGCCAAGATTTATAGTTATTGATAGTTGAGTCTCACGTAAATTCTATCCCAACAACTGATGCTCAGAACTGATGCTCAGCTCCCCCAACTAGTGCTCCCATGGTCCCCCCCTCGAGCTCCCACACTCCCTCTTACCCCTCCACACCTGCCTCTTACCTCCCTTTGACAGGTATATTTCAAAGGTCTATGGCAGCAGCCTTGATCTCCTGTTTTCACTGTCAGTGAATTTATGCTTCAGAGAAACAGCTCTACCACTCTGTCAGTCCCACATCCCCGTTAAAGCCAGGGCACACCCTGCTCCTCATTATATCTATTTCTCATCGTCGGAATTGAATGTTCCAGGAGTAGAAAGAGCTCATGTTCTGCACTGGTCAACACACACAGACTGAGGTAAAGAACTGAGGTGCCAGAAACTAGAAGGCACCTGATGACTGACACAGCTTGTCTTCTCAGGAGGGGAAAACAGACCCTGAGTAAGGAAGAACTTTCCTTAAATGCTCTAGTGGTGAGAAAGGTTCCAAAGTAAACAGAAAGGGTGGACTGACAACAGAATCGCTGTAGTCTGGGTGATTTCAGCAGGTGAACTCCAAGTTCAGTTCACAGAACTGACTTTTTTTTTGTATTTTAAGGTGGACTGAGATGATGCTGAGTAACCAACAAGGAAGGAAACATACTGGATCTTAAAAGCAATCACGAAGAAGTTAGGCACAGAGAGAATATTTGCTTGTTTCCTTTTTATGTTTTTTTTTTTATTTTTTGAGTCATGACCATGCATTCTGAGAGCTTATTCCTAGTTCTGTGTTCAGGGATCAAACTCCTGGCAGTGCTTAGGGCATGGTATGCGATGCCTAGGACCAAAAGGGGCTTAGCTGTGTGCAAGGATTAACTCCGGTACCATATCTCTGGCCCAGCGACAACATCTGATATTATTAAATCACCTTAAAACACTTTTAAAGGAGAAAAGAGAGTATGATAAACGTTACTTCAACAGAGCAAACCTTTTACATACCTTTTGCACACCTTTCTGAGGGGCAGTTTTGGACAATAAGATTAAAGTGGTCATTCCTTTTGATCCCATAATGAAACCACTTAAATTAATATAGGTCTGACATGATGTGGTGATATATATTGTTTGAATGAAATGATAGTTACTAAATGATTTGTGAAAATAGTTGATGCTACTATGCCCACGTAGCTCTCCAATGCACTTTATTCCCTTTCTTTTTTAACTTTTGGTTCTTCCTCCCAAATCTGATTCTCTTCATCTTTTTCAGTGTTATAAAGGCAGCCCATGGCCCTAGGTTCTGGCTTCTCTTTCTCTGTTTGGTCTGTATGTGTCAGGTCTTATTTTGTTCTCATGTGTCCTCCCATGATGTCAGTCATATTCTCAAGGGTCAAACACCACTTCTGAGATAAACACCCCTACTTCTACAGCTGCAGCCTTGACAACTGTCTCCCTATTAAATAGCCTGTCCATTTTGGAGATAACTGTGTGCCAGTGAAGTGTTTGGTGGCAGCATTCCTGCACTTGAGCTATGCACAGGGCCACATAGGAAAAAACTGCATGTTCGAGCTTCTTTTGCAGCTGAATACATGCGTGTGACTATGTTGTGATGATTGGGCTGTGTGTTATACTGACACACACCTCTTCTCCATTGTGCTCCTTATGATGGCATCTTTACTGATCCTATTTTTTCAATCTATTTTCTTTGTATTTAATCTTCTATTCTCCCCCTAAAACAAGGTTGGGGTGATTTGGTTTTGAGATGTAAGCGTAGATAATTGATCTGTATCCCGTCTTTGTATTTTAAGCTATAAATATCCCTGTATTCACACCTTTAGCTGATACTTGCTACCAAAATTTTGATGTGTGACATTTTAATTATCGCCAAGTTCAAACCATTTTCTATTTTCCATTGTGATTTCTTCTTTGATTTGCAGGTGTTTTAGAAGTATCATTTAAAAATTAGGAAATGTCTAGTTCTCCCTTTTTAACCTCAAGTTTAAATGTAGTGTGGTCAAAGAGTGTATTCTGTAGGCTTCCATTTTCTTGCAATTTGTTTAATTTGCTTTGTTTCCTAGCATATATTTATAAATATCAGGAGGATTTGACAGAAATGTATGTATTTTCTGTAACTATGAGGTACAGAGACTGTTGTTCAAATCTTCTTTTTTTTTTTTTTTTTGGTTTTTGGGCCACACCCTGTGACGCTCAGGGGTTACTCCTGGCTATGCGCTCAGAAGTTGCTCCTGGCTTCTTGGGGGACCATATGGGACGCCGGGGGATCGAACCGAGGTCCGTCCTAGGCTAGCGCAGGCAAGGCAGGCACCTTACCTCCAGTGCCACCGCCCGGCCCCTGTTCAAATCTTCTATATCCTTGCTGTTGTGTGTACTTGTCCTTTGCTGTGAGGGAGTTGTATTAAAATCTCAGTTGTGGACCAGGAAAGTGGCTCAAAGGGCTGAGAGCATATTTTGCATGTATGAGACCCAAGTTCAATCCTTCATAGGATTCATAGCACCATAGGTACTTCATAGCACCACAAGCACTATTGAGAAGTGACCCCTGAGCACTAAGAAAGGAGTAGCCAGTAAGCACCACTGGATGTAGTCTCAAAACAAAATAAAACAAACCTCAATTAGAATTTGACTTCTTTTTAGTTTGTCAACTTTTTCCTTCTGAATTCTCATCAGCTGTCCCATATACATACAAATCATAGTGTTTATAATATCTATGTTTATCTGTGGTATCTATTGGAAGGCATTTAATGCTTTATGTGAATGCATCTCCTCAAATCTTGATTTCTTTAGATAAATCTATAAGCAGTATTTCTATGTCTTAGAGTGTAAAAAGTCTTTACTATCTGCTTGCAGGGCTGTTTACTACCATCAAAGAATGTGCATTTTATTATAAAATATGAGGGAGGTAAGTCAACAGAAATAATACAACATAGAGACAATTTTACATTCAGGGAGTGCATGGTGGTCCAGTTGCTGGCAAACTTGATAAATTTACCTTTGAAGACTAGCCAGAAATAGTGAGCACCATACCAGCTGGAAATGCTAAAGATGAACCCCAGAGGGAACCAAGATGTTTTCCAAGCCTCAAAACTCCAGAACCCATTACTCATGCCAGAGAGAAATAATGCATCACATTCCATGCAGACAAAAGGCTTTGAAATTAAAATATAGGATCAGGGGCCAGATCTATGGGACAGTGGGGAGGGCACTTGCCTTGCACACATCTGACCCAGGATTCCATTCAGGCATCCCATAGGGTTCACCAAGACTGCCAAGAGTGATTCCTGAGTGAAGAGTCAGGAGTGAGACTGAACACTTCTGGATGTGACCTCCCAAACCCAAAACTCAAACAACAAACTAGCCAAGGGTCTGATTTGTTAAAAATATCAAATCAAATCAAATGTAGGATTGGTCTCCTGTGAAGGTATGAGCAAAATGTGGGTGAGGGCAGTGGGGAGTGAATTAGCTTTGCTTTAGGAATTTTAAAGAAATCAAATAGTCCCCTTTCCTGTGGATGTGTGTGAGGCCCTTGCAGGTACCTTTTTTCTCCTCATTATACTCCAACCCTCCAGTACAGAAATGGAAAGAGCAAGGGTGTCTGAGAGCAACAGCTAGAGCAAAGCTCCCCTGGCTGTGTCTTATCACACTTTTCATTTTCCAGACCCTTTCCTGTAGGTTGTCCGTAAAGGTTTTCACCACAACACCCAGCTGATCATAGTCCTTCAGGGAAGTTTCCACGTAGGTCACCTGCTGGGCTTGTTGGGTTCCTGCTGACTTCATGGAAGATGCCAGCCAGCTGCCTGGGTGCTTCCTTCAAAAGCCAATGCTATGCTCAACCCCCTTCTTCTTCACAATCAAATCTACTAGCCTTTGGTTGTCTCAATTCTGAACAGCCTTCACAAGTCAGGGAGATTTTCCTTTCACTCTATTTCATCACCCAGTGAGCCACTTCCTCCTCCTGGGTGTCCTCCAAGTAGGCATAGTGAGCTTCCTTTGGATCCACTTCCTCCTCCTGGGTGTCCTCCAAGTAGGCATAGTGAGCTTCCTTTGGGAAGCTAGAGATGTCACTCTCTTCCAAGACTGTCCTCCCAGATAGCTGTCATCCATGGGATGGGAGCCCCAGGACAAGTCCAGAGAGGACCAGGGTGCAGCCTCTATTCAGTGGGACCTTTGTGCCAAGCAAGCACCACTTCATGCCTCACTGGCCCTCCTCATTAGTGTTTCTTTCTGTCTCCCATCCAGCTTTATTTTCTGAGAGGAACCAGAAGGACCCCCTGTCCACTGACATATGCACCTCAATCCACAGCTTGGCTGATGCTCTTCCCCATGGTGGGCCACTTTGGGTGGTGTGAGATTCCAGTCCAGCCCTTCATGTCTCTTTGTATGGTGTGAGGAGGGTCAGCAGAAAAGCCACACTGCTGGGTGTGCGAACCCCCTTGCCCCATCTTTTCTAGCAGCAGCACTGGACTGGATGGTCAAGGGGGAGATGAGTTGGAGGTGCTGCAGGACTTTGAAGTGGCCCTTGCCAGCCTGGTATGGACGACGCACCTTCTCCAGGGTCCACAGCACTCTGTGCAGGCACAGATAAGAGGCTGGCTAGTAGGCAGGAGTCCTACTCTTCTTTGACCAGGGCTGGGGCTGAAAAGCTGGGCCAGTGCCTCAAATTCCCCTGAACTGTTCTCCCAACATTGTGAAATCACCCCACACACTATGTTTCCATCCCCACAGATGGGTCTGAAGGTCAGGTAGCTGTGAAGAATGAGTAAAACCAAGCCAGTCAGGAAAGAATCATGGAGTCAGTTTACTTCTCACCTCCTGGCCTCTCCATGCCAAAGCCAGACTGAGTTTTCTTTATTCCCCCAGTACAAATTTTATCAGGCATGGGAGGGTAGAGTGATCCAGGTTGGCTTTTACATATCAAAGGGATAGACTTAAAAGAAAGAGGGGGGCCGGAAAGGTGGCGCTAGAGATAAGGTGTCTGCCTTGCAAGCGCTAGTGTAGGACGGACCGCGGTTCGATCCCCCGGCGTCCCATATGGTCCCCCCAAGCCAGGAGCGACTTCTGAGCGCATAGCCAGGAGTAGCCCCTGAGCATCAAATGGGTGTGGCCCAAAAACCAAAAAAAAAAAAAAAAAGAAAGAGGAAGATGGGGGAATACCTTTGTTTTGGGTTAATAGCTGGGTGTCATCTTACAGGATTATGCTGCAGACAGACATCTACTTGAGGATAGTGTCTGGTGCAGATGCCCATGTGCACCTATAGTCTCCTTTACAATGAGACACAAATGCTCTGGAGGGTCCCCTTTTCTCTTTGTGCCTTGCCTGATAATGTCTGGAGTGTGGTGGGGCACTTGGGCAGACTCTAGCATGTTGGGGGCTGTTGTCTATGTTCTGCTGCAAGTTAGGATAGTAAGTATGTGGGGGCACCTGTGAAGCACATCTGTTTGGGGTTGTATTGCGCTGCACAGACAACAGTTTAAAGGGGATGTCTGCTGATAGATAAGCTTATGTACCTGCAATTTTTCCAATGTAATGTGAGGATGTCACTTCTGGGGTTCTCTTATGTGTCTGGGGCTCTTGCAGACATTCATCTTCTGGGGCACATAGTATTCTGGTTGACTTGGAATTGCATTTCCCTTTGAGGATCCCTAGGGCAATCTTTCGAGACTGTGGGACTGGCTCCCCTTCTCCGTGGACTTTGCTCTGGCCTGGTTAGCCAGCAAGATGGCTGAATGAATTCAATATGAGATGCTTTGGGACTCAACCTCTGTCTGCACTATAGTCATCTCACTTGCAGAGAGTATTTGAAGTTTCCAGAAATTGACCTATGTTCTCTTCCTTTTTGGAGAGAATCTCAATGGAGCAGTGCCTTTGCCAGCCAAAGGTGACCCTTCTACTGTCATAGTCATTCTCTGCTTTCAGAGGGATGACAGGAGGGAAAGAAGAGAAGGCAAGGATCTGGGGATGACCAATGTCTCCAGAACCATGGAATGATAACTTTGGGAAGCAAATGCTTCAGTGCTCTTGTCAGTTTAGGGCCTGGGGATTCTCAGTGCATATGTTTTGTTTTTGCCTTCATGAATGTCTGGGACCACTAGATCTCTGAGCTTGAATGGATGGTATTGAGGAACCCTGAAATGCTAGAAAGGAGAGGGCACCATCAGGAAAAGGTCCCTACATGCAAATAGCTGTAGGGAAATGGGAAGAAATAGAAGAGATGTAAGGAGTGAATATCAGGGTCTATGGAAGTGTTTGAAAAAGCATGTGGGAGACTCAGGGCTCTAAATCCTGGATTCTCCATCTACATGCCAAGGACACCTGCCTGGGTCATGTAGGTGTTGTGCCTATGATTTCTTCGTACATTTGGAGCGTGATTCATATGCTGTTATGTTCCTTGGGGCTCAGTCTAGGGGAAGGGATGAATTTCTCCTTGATCAGGGGGCTATCACATCACATTCAACCAGAAACTCAGAGTAATATTTGACCCGCAGCTATGGGGTTTTGCTACAGGATGTGCCTCAGAATATGAACTTAGTATCATGATGTCTCATGAAGTCAGTTCCTCCCACCCTCTTAAGGCAGACCTTTGCCTGAGATGTGCAGTCTTTAAGGCTCTGAGTGTGTGGTAGTAAAAGTAGCCCACCAGCAACATAACGTATGAAGGAAGTGGCTGTAGAACAAGGTTCAAGAAAACCATCCTCATCCCAAATATTAGTCTTAAGGGATTGACACTGATGTGTGTGACAGTATTAGATAGTACTACCCAAAACTACGTGAATATAGGTGGATGAGGCACCTTCTCTTGGTTCTTTTATGTCCTTTCCCAAAGCATCCAGCAAGGCAACCAGGTAGCATGGACCACTAACTTTGGCCTGGAATTCCAAATCCAAGGAGAAGATAGGGCACATATATGGGTGTACTTCACCACTTCATACATGTAGTGCTTCGTCACTTCCTCCCTCCATTGGGAAATGCCTGTAGTCTAACATAAAAGAGGGTTATACCACATCTCTATAAAAAGATACTTCACCAAAGAAGACACACAGATGGCCACCAGGTATGTGATAAGGTGCTCATGGTCAACTCGTGATTAGAGAATTGCCAATCAAAACAACAATGAAATATCTTCTCACTCCTGTGGGGGTACCACACAGCCAAAAGTCTGTAAATAGCCACTGTTGGTGGCTGTTCAGTCTCTAGGGAAAGAGATATGGAGATTTTGCAAAATAAAGTAGAACCAGAATTCCCATGACCTCGTGATTCTGTTTGGCATCGTTCCCCTAACACTAAAACATTCCTTTCAATAGATTTAAGCACACCTATGTTCACTGATGCACTTAGTAAAATAACTAAGATATGAAAACAAGCCTAACTACATGTGAATGGATGAAGAAGTTGTGAAATTGACCCATAACCACTGCCATGTCAGCTCATCAGCTTCAGAGACTCATTTTTCTCCTGTGAGGCTAGGTCAGCCATGAAAACTCATGGGTACAGTGGGTATCTGTGGGGTGCCTCAGGATGGGGGCTAGGCAAGACCACCCCCTACCAAAGTCTCAATAGATGCAGTAGTTCAATTCTATTCGCACAAAAAGACCACCTCCCCGCATTGCTGACAGGGAGATATGAACTTACACCAAGAATTCAGGGCTGAGAGTGGATTCCCCTGCCTCCCGAGACTTGATATTGAGCAGACTTTATGGTTGGCTGTGATAGCATTTCTAGGGTTCAGCCATGCAAGGTGTCCATGATATTTGGATGAAGACACAATCAAGGCTCCCTAATCACCTCTTTGCCCCATCTTGTGTCCTTTGTTTTCCCTTCCCAGGATGGAGACGGCAGACAGTTCTGGGAGAGCTAGTTTTAACACTGTTCAGAGGCTGTAGGATGGGAACGGAGACACATGACATGCTTTACCTAGAACCAGCTGCTGGGAAAACAAGTCTGGAATAAGACAGAGGGGCGGTCTAAGATGCTGGCTATTCTTTAATCTTTATTTATTTTCTCTTTTGGGGACAAACCTGGCCGTACTGACTGCTGCAACATTGCTGTAAGTACACTTGCCAGAACATTTGAGAGGAGCTGGTATTTATGGGACTTCTTTACAGAAGAAGCCATGCATTGACTCTGATTCTATTTTACTGATCTGTTCTTCGTGATATGAAAACAGGAGACTGGTCAGTTGAAGATTCAGTCACAACCTCCTTCGTAAGTTACTTGGATCAAGAAAATATCAGAAGTTTGTCTCACTTCTAATCCCACTCACCTGTCCCTTTTGCTCACTTCAAATCTTTCCTCATCTTGTCATCAGAATAAGTTGTTACAAAGAGGAGCTCACACTGGAAGTCACATCGATGAGCACTCACATAGCAATGCTCATACACAGCAATACTCTCCCATGGCTATGCACTCACATGGCAAAGATCACACACCACCATGCATGGCAATGCTCACACACAGCAATACATGGCAATGCTCACACACAGCAATACATGGCAATGCTCACACACAGCAATGCAGTCACACAGCAATGCTCCTCACACAGCAATGCAGTCACACACATTGCTGTTGAGAGATGTATTATGAGGCACAGTTGTGTCTCTGTCTTAAAGACCTCAGAAAATACTGGCCTCACACAACAAACAGGTGTCCCCTTTGGACACACATAGGATTGGACAGGACAGGTGATTTAGTCACCTTAGTGTCTCACATCCCCAAACACACACATCCCAGAGAGCTACTGCCTCTTTCAGAAATGAGAGATCTGGACTATTGATTTCCTGCTGCCGATGACACACTGTGAACACTCTCTTCACAAACATTCACATACTCACAAACTCACATACAGCTCTGTTATTTCTACAAATACTCCCCCTCTTCAGTCTGGAACAACCCTTCTACACTGTCACTACATCTAGAAAGGCAAGGTTTGCCCTGTTGTCATGGAAACTAGGATGCCATCAAAATGTTCTCCCTGCTGTGAGCTTTTTATAAAAAGTAAGGGGTACTAATACATTCTCAGACACACAACATTGATGCTCACTTTCATGAAACACATTTTCCCCAATGAATGAGTTAATGGGTAACATTAGAGTCAATACCTAAATATGCTCATGAAATAGAGCATATCGATTTAATAGAGAGAGATAGACTGGGATGAGGGAGTTTTCACAGACTGGATTAGAAAGAAAAGAACTGCAGGTTTATCTCTCACTTATATGTACATTCTCTATCTATCTATCTATCTATCTATCTATCTATCTATCTATCTATCTATCTATCTATCTATCTATCTATCTATCTATCTATCTATCTATCTATCTATCTATCTATCTATCTATCCATCCATCCATCCATCCATCCATCCATCCATCCATCCATCCATCCATCCATCCATCCATCTATCTATCTATCTATCTATCTATCTATCTATCTATCTATCTATCTATCTATCTATCTATCTATCTATCTATCTATCTATCTATCTATCTATCTATCTATCTATCTATCTATCTATCAGTCTGTCTGTCTGTCTGTCTGTCTATCTATCTATCTATCTATCTATCTATCTATCTATCTATCTATCTATCTATCTATCTATCTATCTATCTATCTATCATCTATCTATCATCTATCTACCTATCTACCATCTTTTGATCAATTGATGGATCAGATTTGGTCCTGCCAGGTCATTTGAATTCAGTAAATCATGACTAGTGGTTATCTCAGGATACATGTGGGAAATGTGTGATTTTACAGCACCCAGAGTCCGAGGCCCTGCAGACTCCAGGGTAGCAGCCCCTCAGGTGATGCTTGGACAAATGGGCATTACTGGTTTGCTGGGATAACAAGGCCACTGGGAAGCAACTGCTTCCCCCAAAATGCTCATGAACTTGCACAGTAGAGTTTGACATGGGCCTCTCACATTTGGGGGTCTGTGCTCTAGTTATATGGTGGCATTCCTGCCAAGGAATCAAGGTTCAGAAGTAGGGCACCTATTGAAGTCCCACACACCGTCTCCTGTGTTCTTTGCTTTAGGGGAAAGTGCTGTCCTGAGGTATAGCTTGACGTCTGACTGATGATGTTTCTCCATCAGACCCCTCAGTGGGCAGGACTGTGCAGAGGGGTGCTGTAAACATGCCATTGAGAGGGATGAGTATGGGTGTTATTTCTGATGCCTTCCCACTTTCTTGGAAATACCCCATTACTATTGATTTAGAGGCACCTGTATTAAGTGTCTGAATACTGGCTTGGCAAATTGCCACCCATAATCAACTCTCCTAAGGTGATAGTTGGATCCAGCTCCAGGCAGTGCTGCACTGAGTGCTAGAGGAAGACCAACCCATGGTTCTATCCACAGGAGAAGCGCAGAGAGATATTTACTTAATTTATTCCCCAGCCATTCACTGCCTGCCAGTAAAGAGTCGAAGGCTTTTCCATGGACACCTTGAATGAACCATCAACTACTACTATATCCCCATCTAGTTTGAGGGGGAAGACAATGTAGTGGGACAGTTTAAGAGTGAGTCTTCTTTTGTAATAAAACAATTTAATCAGAGTTTATTAATTTATTTTAGTTTTTGGTTTACAATACATACTATTAACAATGTTTTTTTATATTCCATATTCTCATATTCCAACACCACACCATCAACCATGTACCCATTTCCCTCCACCAAGAACCCCAATTCTCCTCCTCAAATCCTCTATGCTGACTCAATTATGTGCATCAGTTCTCTCATTATGTTCCGTTCAGACCTTTGTTTTTCCCTTATTGTGTATCTTTAGTTGGGACATAGGAGAGAAATCATTTGGTATCTATCCCTTTCCTTCCAACTGACTTCACTCAGCATGGTATTTTCTAGTTTTATTCACATTGTTGCAAATTGCATGACCGTGTTCTCTTACAGCTGAACACTAGTCCACTGTGCATATATACCACTACTTCTTGATTCATTCATCTGTAGTTGTGCATTCTGGTGTTATAACTTAGTTATTGTACTAAGTGTGTCAGTGAACATAGATTACATACATCTTTTGGAATGAATGTTTTTGTATTTAGGTGATAGATGACAAGAAGGAATATCATTGAGTCATATAATAGTTCTATTCCTATTTTTCTTTTATTTAATAATTTTTTCTTTTTTATATATAATTTCTTTATCTGAACACCATGGTTACAAACATGTTCATAATTGGGTTTCAGCCATAAAATGCACATCCCCTTCACCAGTGCAACTTTCCTGTCACCATTGTTTCCCATTTCTCTCTTTCCCACCCCCTATCTTCTAGATAGGCATTATATTTCTCTATCATGGTCATGGTAGTTGTTAGTGTACTTATTTCTCTAACTTCACTTATCACTCTTTGTGATAAGCATCTTATCTTGGGCTGTTCCTTCCAGTCCACATGTCTATTGTCTTGGGTTATTATTATTATACTGTCTTTTACTTTTCTTAAATCCCACATATGACTGAGATTATTATGTCTTTATCTACCTCCCTCTGACTTATTTCACTCAACAAAATAGTGTCCACATACATCCATGTATAAGCAAATTTTGGACTTCATTTTTTCTAACAGCTGCATAGTATTCCATTGAATAGATGTGCCACAGTTTCTTTAGCCACTTATCTGTTGTTGGGCATCTCGGTTGTTTCCAGATTTTGGCTTTTATAAATAACACTGCTATAAACATTGTAGTGCAGAGGGCATTATTGTATTGTGTTTTTGTGGTCCTAGGGTATATCCATAGGAGTGGTATTGCTGGATCATATGTCAATGGGTGATTCCAGTGGAAATTGAGTTGAGAAGGGAAGACCCAACAGTTCCCTGTGCAAATGATATTGTCTTAGAAAGCACACTGAATCCAGAAATTGACAAGGGAGCTCCACAAAAGTGCAGAAGTCCAGGCATGGTTATAATCCATAATAAACTGCATAAACAGAGACTGTTATTTCTGGTGAAAAAATGGAGATCTGGAAACTGTAGAGATAGCTTAGTGAAATCATTCATTGCAAGAGGTGAAATGGTGTATCAAGCCAGACAGTGCAGTCTTTTCTTTTTTAGCAGGACCTTGAAAAGATTCTCAAGACTGTACAATACTGCTGCACTTATTAATACTCTTAAAAATAAAACTTTTAATTAAATCACAGTTACAGACTTGTTCAATTTATCCATCCATACTTTTCATTGAAGTATCTTGTAGGGGCAGGAAGTTGGCTAAGTGGTAGAGCATATTCATGGCCGCTGGGAGGCTCTTTGTTACAAATCCAGTGCCACTTCTCAGGAAGGTTATTCATTTCAAATTAGCTTATAAAATATTATGAGAATTATGTATAGTTATTATTTTTAAAAATAATATAGTAATACAAGTAATATAATTATTACTTATTACCCTGCTCTTTTGTTAGAGCTAAGCTTTAAAGTAAAACAGTGATGATTCCATCCCCACTCAACTGTTTGTTTTGGGGCCACACCTTGCAGTACTCAGGGCTCACTCATTGAGGGGAAGGACTCAAGGTACCATATGATATGCATATTAGACCAAGTGTAGGGCAAACACCAACCCCTTTCAACTTGAACACATGCCAGTTCAATTCTAGGCTTGTTAAAAATAATAGGATGCTATAACTCAATCTTGGGTTTTCTTATATCAGATATTTCACTAATGCCCTGTGCTCCTGGCAGGCTCAGGGGACCATATGGGATGCCAGGATTCGAACCACCGACCTTCTGCATGCAAGGCAAACGCCTTACCTCCATGCTATCTCTCTGGGCCCCTGTGCTCCAATTTCTTTCCAAGGTGAGAAGATGTTAGCAAGCCAGAAGGTGGAGATATTGAGTGCTTAGGTTTTAAACTCCCAGTTTAAAGGGTTTAAAGTTAGTGTGGAAAGAAAGGTGCAGCTGAAATACCATTAGAATGGGCCAACTCCTAGGCTTATACAATTGCTTGACAACGAAAGTGACAACTGTGTAGGGGTATCATAGGGTTCGAATATATAGTGACATCACTGAAGGTCCAGTATTTTTTAAATTTTTTAAAAAATGTTTTTATTGTGGTCGAAGTTAATTACAATTTTCTCACAGTAATATTTGAGGCACATAGTGACAATGAGTGAGGGGTATTCCCACCACCAGTGTTGTCCTCCCTCTACCTGTTCCAGCATGCATCCCACATCTTTCTCCTTTACCCCCTGTAATGCTAGTGCAACTGTTCCCACCCTTGTACACCTTGTTGTAGATAGGGTATGGACTCTGTTGTTGTTGACTTTGGATTTGGTATTTATGTTTGATCAGTTTTTATTTCACCAAATGAACATTCAACTGTCTGGCATTGGTACCATTGAGGGAAGAAGAGGAAATAAAAAGGCAAGCAAAAAGAAAAACGAGGAGGAGTCCATCTAGGTGTTATAAACATACATTTAGAAAAAGGAAGGGCAAAAAGAAGAAAAAGGTAGTAAAGCAAAAAAAAAAAAAAAAAAAAAAAAAAAACAGAAACAAAAACCAGTAAGGGATTATCATCAAGATTTATAAAAAGAATTAACACAGAATAAACCAGAAACCAAAACCATTAGCTACGGAAAAAGAAAAAAAACAAAGAAAAAGAAAAAAAAGCCAGACCAGCAATTTCTTTTTTTAGGTTAGTCAAGTGAAGCAGTGGGAGTGGAGAAGGAACGAAGAAATCTGTAACTGGCTGTGATCAATTAATTGTAAACACCACTGCAGTCGGACCAGCCCAGACCAGCAATTTCTATAAAAAAGGGGGGGGGGTGTATTTCTTCTTTCTTTTTTCAATAGGCATGGTAAATATTGGGGAAATTACAGCTGGAATTCCCTTGGCCCAAGAAATACAGTGTTTCTCTGCCCTTGAAGCATACTGTCATGGGAACAACTACAGGGTCCTTCCTCACTCATTTGCACACCCCAAGGTCTTTTTATGGTGCCAGGAAACTTTCCACTCAGATGTGGGTGGTGACATCTCGCCTCTGTAACTGGATATCTTGTTATTTGTATAGGTTATAGGGTGAAGGCTAGGAGAGCATTTGGTTGTCTTTTTTTGGTGGAGGAAATCACACCCAGCATTGCTCAGGGCTTACTCAAGGCAGGGCTCTGGGAAACATTTAGGGTTCTCAGGATCAAACTCGGGTGGGCCACACTTAAGTAGGAACCCTACCCCGCTATACTATTCAGCTGATCCCTAGGGGTGTTCAGTTTTGAAACCAGGATTTCAAAAGACAGAAAGTCATGTATATTTTTTTCTGCACCAGGTCCTCCCTGCCAAGGGGCCGTCCCTGAGATGCATAACAGCAGATATGAATGATGATTTTGAAGTAATATTTAAAAGTTCGTCCATAGTTGGAGTGAGATGCACTACGCTTGCTTGGCGTCCTCTTCCTGGCTTTTCACCCCTCCTCCAGGGTTGTGTAAGAGTGCTCTGGGGTTCGGGCAGGGCAGAGGACTGGGTGGGATGGGAACCATGTGATTGGGCCCTCCCAGGAACCCGGAAGGAGGTTCAGGAGCCCAAGTTCCGGAAGTGGTTTTCGGCACGCCCTTACATCCCACCTTCTGGCTGGTAAGGAGCCTCTCCTGCTTTGTCCGTCAGTCTGTCTTCTGGTCTCCTGCGTTCACCACAGGCTCCAGTACGTCACTTAAGGTAATGGTACCCCTCCTAGTCATGATCCCCCTAGATTTCTCGGGGCCACCAGGGAAGCACTTTTGGGGGAATCCCTGAGGGCCCCTCCCACACCTCCCCCCTCCCAAGGCTCTCCCCTCACTAGTGTGTGGCCCGGGCCTTTGGGGTTGAGGGAGGTGCGGTTGGAGTGCTGCGGGCCTCAGCGACTCGACGCTTGACTTTGGGGGAAGCTCCTGTTCCTGCAAATTTTGAGAGGCGAGTAAGCACAGCCCTGGTTCACAGGTTGAGGGGGCAGTTTCGGGAAGCCTGTCTCTCCCCTCTCCTCAGGTTCATGGATGGAGGACGCCATTTTGAGGGGGCTTTTGTCTGTGGAAGATTCGGGAAGCCTGTCTCTCCCCTCTCCTCAGGTTCATGGATGGAGGACGCAATTTTGAGGGGGCTTTTGTCTGTGGAAGATTCAGGAAGCCTGTCTCTCCCTTCTCCTCAGGTTCATGGATGGAGGACTCCATTTTTTTTTTTTTGGTTTTTGGGCCACACCCGGCGTTGCTCAGGGGCTACTCCTGGCTATCTGCTCAGAAACAGCTCCTGGCAGGCACGGGGGACCATATGGGACACCGGGATTCGAAACAACCACCTTTGGTCCTGGATCAGCTATTTGCAAGGCAAACGCTGCTGTGCTATCTCTGAGGGGGCTTTTGTCTGTGGAAGATTCGGGAAGCCTGTCTCTCCCCTCTCCTCAGGTTCATGGATGGAGGACGCCACTTTGAGGGGGCTTTTGTCTGTGGAAGATTCGGGAAGCCTGTCTCTCCCCTCTCCTCAGGTTCATGGATGGAGGCTGCCATAGGGGGGTGCTTTTCTCTGTGGAAGTTTCCAGAAGCCTGTCTCTCCCCTCTCAAGTTTATGGATGCAGGCCGCCATGCGGGGGGGGGGGGCTTTTTTCTGTGGAACTTTCTGGAAGCTTCGCCTTCCCCTCCCCCCAAATTCATGGATGCAGGCCACCATGTGGGGGGGCTTTTTTCTGTGGAACTTTCTGGAAGCTTCCCCCCCCAAATTCATGGATGCAGGCCTCCATGTGGGGGGGGCTTTTTTCTGTGGAACTTTCTGGAAGCTTCCCCCCCCCAAATTCATGGATGCAGGCCTCCATGTGGGGGGGCTTTTTTCTGTGGAACTTTCTGGAAGCTTCGCCTTCCCCTCCCCCCAAATTCATGGATGCAGGCCGCCATGTGGGGGGGGCTTTTTTCTGTGGAACTTTCTGGAAGCTTCGCCTTCCCCTCCCCCCAAATTCATGGATGCAGGCCACCATGTGGGGGGGCTTTTTTCTGTGGAACTTTCTGGAAGCTTCCCCCCCCAAATTCATGGATGCAGGCCTCCATGTGGGGGGGGGCTTTTTTCTGTGGAACTTTCTGGAAGCTTCCCCCCCAAATTCATGGATGCAGGCCGCCATGTGGGGGGGGCTTTTTATGTGGAACTTTCTGGAAGCTTTGCCTTCCCCTCCCCCCCAATTCATGGATGCAGGCCGCCATGCGGTGGGGGGGCTTTTTCTGTGGAACTTTCTGGAAGCTTCGCCTTCCCCTCCCCCCAAATTCATGGATGCAGGCCGCCATGCGGGGGGGGGGGCTTTTTTCTGTGGAACTTTCTGGAAGCTTCCCCCCCCCAAATTCATGGATGCAGGCCTCCATGTGGGGGGGCTTTTTTCTGTGGAACTTTCTGGAAGCTTCCCCCCCCCCAAATTCATGGATGCAGGTCTCCATGTGTGTGTGTGGGCTTTTTTCTGTGGAACTTTCTGGAAGCTTCGCCTTCCCCTCCCCCCAAATTCATGGATGCAGGCCGCCATGTGGGGGGGGCTTTTTATGTGGAACTTTCTGGAAGCTTTGCCTTCCCCTCCCCCCAAATTCATGGATGCAGGCCGCCATGCGGTGGGGGGGCTTTTTCTGTGGAACTTTCTGGAAGCTTCGCCTTCCCCTCCCCCCAAATTCATGGATGCAGGCCGCCATGCGGGGGGGGGGCTTTTTCTGTGGAACTTTCTGGAAGCTTCGCCTTCCCCTCCCCCCAAATTCATGGATGCAGGCCGCCATGCGGGGGGGGGCTTTTTTCTGTGGAACTTTCTGGAAGCTTCCCCCCCCAAATTCATGGATGCAGGTCTCCATGTGTGTGTGTGGGCTTTTTTCTGTGGAACTTTCTGGAAGCTTCGCCTTCCCCTCCCCCCAAATTCATGGATGCAGGCCGCCATGCGGGGGGGGCTTTTTTCTGTGGAACTTTCTGGAAGCTTCCCCCCCAAATTCATGGATGCAGGCCGCCATGTGGGGGGGGCTTTTTATGTGGAACTTTCTGGAAGCTTTGCCTTCCCCTCCCCCCCAATTCATGGATGCAGGCCGCCATGCGGTGGGGGGGGCTTTTTCTGTGGAACTTTCTGGAAGCTTCGCCTTCCCCTCCCCCCAAATTCATGGATGCAGGCCGCCATGCGGGGGGGGGGCTTTTTCTGTGGAACTTTCTGGAAGCTTCGCCTTCCCCTCCCCCCAAATTCATGGATGCAGGCCGCCATGCGGGGGGGGGCTTTTTTCTGTGGAACTTTCTGGAAGCTTCCCCCCCCAAATTCATGGATGCAGGTCTCCATGTGTGTGTGTGGGCTTTTTTCTGTGGAACTTTCTGGAAGCTTCGCCTTCCCCTCCCCCCAAATTCATGGATGCAGGCCGCCATGCGGGGGGGGCTTTTTTCTGTGGAACTTTCTGGAAGCTTCCCCCCCAAATTCATGGATGCAGGCCGCCATGTGGGGGGGGCTTTTTATGTGGAACTTTCTGGAAGCTTTGCCTTCCCCTCCCCCCAAATTCATGGATGCAGGCCGCCATGCGGTGGGGGGGCTTTTTCTGTGGAACTTTCTGGAAGCTTCGCCTTCCCCTCCCCCCAAATTCATGGATGCAGGCCGCCATGCGGGGGGGGGGGGCTTTTTTCTGTGGAACTTTCTGGAAGCTTCCCCCCCCAAATTCATGGATGCAGGCCTCCATGTGGGGGGGCTTTTTTCTGTGGAACTTTCTGGAAGCTTCCCCCCCCAAATTCATGGATGCAGGTCTCCATGTGTGTGTGTGGGCTTTTTTCTGTGGAACTTTCTGGAAGCTTCGCCTTCCCCTCCCCCCAAATTCATGGATGCAGGCCGCCATGTGGGGGGGGCTTTTTATGTGGAACTTTCTGGAAGCTTTGCCTTCCCCTCCCCCCAAATTCATGGATGCAGGCCGCCATGCGGTGGGGGGGGCTTTTTCTGTGGAACTTTCTGGAAGCTTCCCCCCCCAAATTCATGGATGCAGGTCTCCATGTGTGTGTGTGGGCTTTTTTCTGTGGAACTTTCTGGAAGCTTCCCCCCCCAAATTCATGGATGCAGGCCTCCATGTGGGGGGGCTTTTTTCTGTGGAACTTTCTGGAAGCTTCGCCTTCCCCTCCCCCCAAATTCATGGATGCAGGCCGCCATGTGGGGGGGGGCTTTTTTCTGTGGAACTTTCTGGAAGCTTCGCCTTCCCCTCCCCCCAAATTCATGGATGCAGGCCACCATGTGGGGGGGCTTTTTTCTGTGGAACTTTCTGGAAGCTTCCCCCCCAAATTCATGGATGCAGGCCTCCATGTGGGGGGGGCTTTTTTCTGTGGAACTTTCTGGAAGCTTCCCCCCCAAATTCATGGATGCAGGCCGCCATGTGGGGGGGGCTTTTTATGTGGAACTTTCTGGAAGCTTTGCCTTCCCCTCCCCCCAAATTCATGGATGCAGGCCTCCATGTGGGGGGGCTTTTTTCTGTGGAACTTTCTGGAAGCTTCGCCTTCCCCTCCCTCCAAATTCATGGATGCAGGCCGCCATGCGGGGGGAGGGGCTTTTTCTGTGGAACTTTCTGGAAGCTTCGCCTTCCCCTCCCCCCAAATTCATGGATGCAGGCCGCCATGCGGGGGGGGGGGCTTTTTCTGTGGAACTTTCTGGAAGCTTCGCCTTCCCCTCCCCCCAAATTCATGGATGCAGGCCGCCATGCGGGGGGGGGCTTTTTTCTGTGGAACTTTCTGGAAGCTTCCCCCCCCAAATTCATGGATGCAGGTCTCCATGTGTGTGTGTGGGCTTTTTTCTGTGGAACTTTCTGGAAGCTTCGCCTTCCCCTCCCCCCAAATTCATGGATGCAGGCCGCCATGCGGGGGGGGCTTTTTTCTGTGGAACTTTCTGGAAGCTTCCCCCCCAAATTCATGGATGCAGGCCGCCATGTGGGGGGGGCTTTTTATGTGGAACTTTCTGGAAGCTTTGCCTTCCCCTCCCCCCCAATTCATGGATGCAGGCCGCCATGCGGTGGGGGGGCTTTTTCTGTGGAACTTTCTGGAAGCTTCGCCTTCCCCTCCCCCCAAATTCATGGATGCAGGCCGCCATGCGGGGGGGGGGGCTTTTTTCTGTGGAACTTTCTGGAAGCTTCCCCCCCCAAATTCATGGATGCAGGCCTCCATGTGGGGGGGCTTTTTTCTGTGGAACTTTCTGGAAGCTTCCCCCCCCAAATTCATGGATGCAGGTCTCCATGTGTGTGTGTGGGCTTTTTTCTGTGGAACTTTCTGGAAGCTTCGCCTTCCCCTCCCCCCAAATTCATGGATGCAGGCCGCCATGTGGGGGGGGCTTTTTATGTGGAACTTTCTGGAAGCTTTGCCTTCCCCTCCCCCCAAATTCATGGATGCAGGCCGCCATGCGGTGGGGGGGCTTTTTCTGTGGAACTTTCTGGAAGCTTCCCCCCCCAAATTCATGGATGCAGGTCTCCATGTGTGTGTGTGGGCTTTTTTCTGTGGAACTTTCTGGAAGCTTCCCCCCCCAAATTCATGGATGCAGGCCTCCATGTGGGGGGGCTTTTTTCTGTGGAACTTTCTGGAAGCTTCCCCCCCCCAAATTCATGGATGCAGGTCTCCATGTGTGTGTGTGGGCTTTTTTCTGTGGAACTTTCTGGAAGCTTCGCCTTCCCCTCCCCCCAAATTCATGGATGCAGGCCGCCATGTGGGGGGGGCTTTTTATGTGGAACTTTCTGGAAGCTTTGCCTTCCCCTCCCCCCAAATTCATGGATGCAGGCCGCCATGCGGGGGGGGCTTTTTTCTGTGGAACTTTCTGGAAGCTTCCCCCCCAAATTCATGGATGCAGGCCGCCATGTGGGGGGGGCTTTTTATGTGGAACTTTCTGGAAGCTTTGCCTTCCCCTCCCCCCAAATTCATGGATGCAGGCCGCCATGCGGGGGGGGGGGCTTTTTTCTGTGGAACTTTCTGGAAGCTTCCCCCCCCAAATTCATGGATGCAGGCCTCCATGTGGGGGGGCTTTTTTCTGTGGAACTTTCTGGAAGCTTCCCCCCCCCAAATTCATGGATGCAGGTCTCCATGTGTGTGTGTGGGCTTTTTTCTGTGGAACTTTCTGGAAGCTTCGCCTTCCCCTCCCCCCAAATTCATGGATGCAGGCCGCCATGTGGGGGGGGCTTTTTATGTGGAACTTTCTGGAAGCTTTGCCTTCCCCTCCCCCCAAATTCATGGATGCAGGCCGCCATGCGGTGGGGGGGCTTTTTCTGTGGAACTTTCTGGAAGCTTCCCCCCCCAAATTCATGGATGCAGGTCTCCATGTGTGTGTGTGGGCTTTTTTCTGTGGAACTTTCTGGAAGCTTCCCCCCCCAAATTCATGGATGCAGGCCTCCATGTGGGGGGGCTTTTTTCTGTGGAACTTTCTGGAAGCTTCCCCCCCCCAAATTCATGGATGCAGGTCTCCATGTGTGTGTGTGGGCTTTTTTCTGTGGAACTTTCTGGAAGCTTCGCCTTCCCCTCCCCCCAAATTCATGGATGCAGGCCGCCATGTGGGGGGGGCTTTTTATGTGGAACTTTCTGGAAGCTTTGCCTTCCCCTCCCCCCAAATTCATGGATGCAGGCCGCCATGCGGGGGGGGCTTTTTTCTGTGGAACTTTCTGGAAGCTTCCCCCCCAAATTCATGGATGCAGGCCGCCATGTGGGGGGGGCTTTTTATGTGGAACTTTCTGGAAGCTTTGCCTTCCCCTCCCCCCCAATTCATGGATGCAGGCCGCCATGCGGTGGGGGGGCTTTTTCTGTGGAACTTTCTGGAAGCTTCGCCTTCCCCTCCCCCCAAATTCATGGATGCAGGCCGCCATGCGGGGGGGGGGGGCTTTTTTCTGTGGAACTTTCTGGAAGCTTCCCCCCCCAAATTCATGGATGCAGGCCTCCATGTGGGGGGGCTTTTTTCTGTGGAACTTTCTGGAAGCTTCCCCCCCCCAAATTCATGGATGCAGGTCTCCATGTGTGTGTGTGGGCTTTTTTCTGTGGAACTTTCTGGAAGCTTCGCCTTCCCCTCCCCCCAAATTCATGGATGCAGGCCGCCATGTGGGGGGGGCTTTTTATGTGGAACTTTCTGGAAGCTTTGCCTTCCCCTCCCCCCAAATTCATGGATGCAGGCCGCCATGCGGTGGGGGGGCTTTTTCTGTGGAACTTTCTGGAAGCTTCCCCCCCCAAATTCATGGATGCAGGTCTCCATGTGTGTGTGTGGGCTTTTTTCTGTGGAACTTTCTGGAAGCTTCCCCCCCCAAATTCATGGATGCAGGCCTCCATGTGGGGGGGCTTTTTTCTGTGGAACTTTCTGGAAGCTTCCCCCCCCAAATTCATGGATGCAGGTCTCCATGTGTGTGTGTGGGCTTTTTTCTGTGGAACTTTCTGGAAGCTTCCCCTTCCCCTCCCCCCAAATTCATGGATGCAGGCCGCCATGCGGGGGGGGGCTTTTTTCTGTGGAACTTTCTGGAAGCTTCCCCCCCAAATTCATGGATGCAGGCCGCCATGTGGGGGGGGCTTTTTATGTGGAACTTTCTGGAAGCTTTGCCTTCCCCTCCCCCCAAATTCATGGATGCAGGCCGCCATGCGGGGGGGGGCTTTTTTCTGTGGAACTTTCTGGAAGCTTTGCCTTCCCCTCCCCCCAAATTCATGGATGCAGGCCGCCATGCGGGGGGGGGGCTTTTTTCTGTGGAACTTTCTGGAATCTTCCCCCTCCCCTCCCCCCAAATTCATGGATGGAGGCCGCCATGTTGGGGGGGGCTTTTCTCTGTGGAAGTTTCTAGAAGCCTGTCTCTCCCCTCTCAAGTTTATGGATGGAAGCCGCCATGTTGGGGGGGGCTTTTTTCTGTGGAACTTTCTGGAAGCTTGTCTCTCCCCTCTCCTCAAGTTCATGGATGGAGGCCGCCCTGGCGAGGGGCCGATTTTCCTCTGTGGAACTTTGAAAGACTTCAGGTGGTGTGAGTGGATGCATGCACAGCTAAAAAGCTGTGCTTTGCACAGAAGCCTGTTAATGAATGAAAGCAAACCTGCTCTAAAAAAACAGGGAAATAGGATGCAGAATGTAATCCACCATGCTTATAGAAATTCAAGAATCCCAGTTACAAGGCCATTTGAGAAAAATTGTAAAATTGTCAGTAGAACAACTTGTTAAAAAGTTTAGCTTTTAAAAAAAAGTTTAGCTTTTATTGGAAAATATTTCTTTTCCTTTTTAACCATTTTTAAATTGAACCACCTTAAGATTCAATTACAAAGTTTTTCATGCTTGAGTTTCAATCACACCATGTCCAACACCCACCCCTTCACCACCGCACATTTCCCACCACAAATGTCCCCAGCTTTCTTTCCACCCTCCCCTCTGCCTGCCTATATGGTAGACATTTTATCCTATCTCTCTCTTCTTAACGTCTTATTTTTTATTTTTAAGAAAGAGTTTATTTACTTATTGATTGATTGGTTTGTTGGTTTTTGGGCCACACCCAGTGATGCTCAGAAGTTACTCTTTGCTCTGCACTCAGAAATTGTTCCTGGAAGGCTGGGAGGACCATATAGGATGCCAGGTATCAAACCCAGGTCTGTCCCGGGTTGGCTGCATGCAAGACAAACGCCTACCACTGTGCTATCTCTCCAGTACCTCTGCTTAAGCAATCAATAAATATCTGTTTCTTCTCTCATTTTTAGTTTATATATTCAATCTTTTATTTTTAAAACACAAGATAACAGAAAAGAAAATAATTTTATTTAGGAACAGTAAAAATAGCAAAATATAGAAATTATGGGGCCAGAGAGATAGCATGGAGGTAAAGCGTTTGCCTTTCATGCTGAAGGTCATTAGTTCGAATCCTGGCATCCCATATGGTTCCCCAAGCCAGGAGCAATTTCTGAGCACATAGCCAGGAGTAACTCCTGAGCATCACTGGGTGTGGCACAAAAACAAAACAAAACAATAACAAAAAAGAAGTGATTCAAGTGCAGGGGATTGTTAACACCTATACAAAAGGCTAAAATTATAGTTATCTTCCTTCAAGAAGTGAAAACACTGATCTTTTAGGAACTGAGGCAGCAAAATCATCTGACATTAATTACTGCTGACATGGGGCATTGTGGGGTTGCCAGAGTTTTCCTTTTTCATATCTACCTAAAAGAGGTAAGGAAAATGACAAAACTGCTTTCTTATTAGGTAAAAAGATACATTATGATCCCAGTATTAAAGTATAAATGCAGCTGAACTGCTTGAAAACAAGAGGATCTTTCACATGGTTTCTTAAATTGATTAAAAGGCTAAAGGCCTTTATGAATCCCAGAGATGTCAACTTCTGATGAGGTGTAATGAACACCAGATTTTCTTTTGAGGACTATCCTTTGTAAAATAAAAGCATAGCCTTTTACTTGAATTATTAGGTTACCTGCTACCTATTCTTTGTCAATTTTCAGCCAAATAGGTGAATAAATTGTTTTTTTTTTTCTTCTTGAAAGTGTTTTTCAGCAGCTCTATGGGGTTTTCCTTGAGGTAAACTTAAAAAAATTAAAGAAAATAATGTTAAGGATAAGAAATCAAATGAAAGTATACCACTTTTCCTGCTTTTTAATAATTTGAGTTTTGAGTGCTATGAGCATGTTCAACAATGGCTTGCCTTTGAGGATTATAGGGAATACCAGTGATATGTTTGATTTGCCATTCTTTGCAAAAATGATTAGAAAAGTTTTACTAGTGTAGGCTGGACCATTATCAGTTTTGATGGTATTTGGAACATCCATGAAAGAAAAGCATAGTAATAAAAGGAACAAATGGAATCAGCTCTTTCTGAAGTCATAGGGACAACCCATATAAAACTAAAAAAAGTGTCAATAACTACATGTAGAAATGGCTTGTTTGGAAGAAGTTAACATGAGTGATAAACATTAGCCATAATTAATTTGCCTGAAGACCTTAGGGAGTTATCTTTAGCCACATGAGTGGTGCAATGCAAAGGACTGCAAATATTGCAAGTATGAACAATTTGCCTGGCTTGTTTTAGTGGAATGCAATAATATATATGAAGGTGACGGGCATTAGCATGTAGAGCATTATACTCATCTCTAGGTGACTTAAATATTAATATTGTTAAAAGATTAGCTGATTAGTTTCCTAAAACTTTTGGACCAAGGAGACCAGAATGAGATCTTACCTGGGCGATGAAAATAGGTTCAGAGCTCTTTGTAAAAGGTTGGGTTGGAGGGTTCCCATTTGAACCCTGGTAGCATTTAACATTTCACAAGTCAATTGATACCATTTGCCTAATTATTTTGTAATATAAAGACAATTCTATTCCGAAAATGATATTTCAATATACCTCAATTTAAGTTGTTCCTCTGCTAATCTATAAGCCCCCTTAGTTTTACTTTAAGGAGTTACTGTGTTGTCCACACACACCACAGTGTGTTAGATTGATTAGACTTCCTCTGAATGTGGAGTGGGGATGGATGCTGTACCACAGTGGCCCCAAATAAAAATACGTGTCCTCTGAAATTTGGGCTATAGAAGTGGCTGGAGAAGGAACTGTGATCTGAGTGCACCATTGTATGCATAGATCAAGACATTCGAGAGCAAGAGAACTACATAAGACTGAAACGTGGCTATATTCCATTTAGAGCCAATGCTTTTCAGCCATCTAGCACTCTGACAAAGGAAGAAGGAACAGTGCCTACTCCTTGCAAGCCATAAGGTATCTCTGCAGGGCCCAACTATGGAGCCAGTATTGGAAAGAGATGATGGAAACATTGGTACCTGTGTCAATCTTTTTTAAAAATTCTTTTCAGCACATGTCTTCCATAAAATTATAGGTAAAGGCCACTAGAGCATTCACAGAGGCTGCTAAGTGATTAGTGCTACCAAAACCTCCAATCATTGCATGATAGGAGTAGCCAGGCATAACAAATGGAAGAAGCAAGATTTAGGATTTAGGCAATGCTCTTTGACCTACATAAGACCATCACCTCCTTGACTTCTCTCCACTGATAGATTACTGTGTCAGATGAGATAATCCTCCAGATTGCATTTACCTGGAACTTTAATTGGCAGTGTATTGTTTGGAGATAATCCTACCCTATTCAAGTATTTTCTTAAAAATCAGAAAAGGGTGAATATTTTAGGAACTCATTCCCCTCTCTGACCCTATTCCTTTTTTTTTTTTTTTTGGTTTTTGGGCCACACCCGGTAACACTCAGGGGTTACTCCTGGCTATGTGCTCAGAAGTCTCTCCTGGCTTGGGGGACCATATGGGACGCCGGGGGATCGAACTGTGGTCCGTCCAAGGCTAGCGCAGGCAAGGCAGGCACCTTACCTCTAGCGCCACTGCCCGGCCCCTGATCCTATTTCTTTAAGGACAATGATGTCAGCTATGAGATACTCCTCCATAACTGTCTCCAGAGGGCAGTTGGGACCGGAGTATATAGAGAGCCAGGACCTGCCTGTTGGTTGAATGAGGCCTGCCATCCCGATGCTGTCACTACAGCATCAAGTCCAGAGAGAGCCTGCCTACCTGCTTGCCGACTGTCTGCTTAGTGATGCTCCTGCTACTGTTGTTGCTCCTATACTCCAGGGTTGTGTGGTGTCTCGTTTGCTCTTTTTGGCTCTCTGTGTGTCTTGCTCCAGATTCTCTTTCATTAAGTATTTAGATAGTCGGACTCAGCTCCCTAACAAGAACCATTTGTTATATACCTTGTAAATGCAACTTTTGTCTATTGTGGCATGATATTATGGATAAATGGGAAGTTTTAACTCAGATTAAAAATGTATTAATTTAATAAAGTTAATTTAATAAGAATTAAGGTTTATTGAGAATTTTTAAAATTAGTAAGAGTTAAAGGAATTTAAGAGTATGGAGCTAAACCTACAAATACTTGATTAGTTATTAAGTTGTGTGACCACACAACAAAACAAGTTCTTCAACATCTTCATAACATGCAGAAAGGTCATTGGCACCCAATGGAATTCTTTTAGAGTGGATATAGGCTACATCCTGTTGCTCTCAGGGCTTACTCATGGCTCTGCACTCAGCAATAACTCTTGAAGGGATTCAGGGGACCTGATGGAGTGCCTAGGACTGAACCTGGCATTGGTACATGCATCACAAATGCCTTTCTTGCTGTACTATCTCAGGCAACATGTAATTAAATTGTATCTTAAAATAAAGCAGCCATTTTTTGGAGAGAGATATACCTAAGTGGTGCTCAAATCCAGAAGTTTCACCAACTAGGCTGATCTACCTACATGATTAATAGTATAGTCTGTTTCACTGCAAAAGCTCAGGGATGCAATGCATAGTGGGTCCTGCACTGCAGGGTCACCCTGGTAGTGCTGGGGGCCTCCAAGGCTTACATATACCAGTACTTAGGGTCCTCCAAGGAGTCACCTGGTGGTGTACTGAGGACCAAATAGTGCCAGGAACGGAACCTAGGTCAGGCATATGCCACATATGCTGTACTATCTACTGGCACCTAGTAGTTACTTCTTGAGGAAAATGACTATACAGTTGAGAATATGGATTAGTCTTATTACCTTTATGAAATTCATCTTAGATTGACTTCTTAAGGAAAATATTGCTATTTTTTATTTCAGAGTTGTTTCATCACTGAATAATGGATGAAGATCAAAGAGAAAAAGAGAATAAGTATGAACTCAAGCCCTTCTCTGCCCTCTATTTTCATTTCATGTCTACTAAAACTGTTTCCTCAGGGAAATGGTAGTTACTCAGGGAAATATGGTCTCTCTAGTAGGTTTCTCATATCTCCTGGTCTAGATATAATTTAATAATAACACATCCTATGTACTTAGCAGTCTTCTTCATCAAACTGTGTCCGCCAAGCCTTGACTAGAATTGACACAAATAAATGATTTACACGGATAGATTCAGAAGTCTCTCTGGGGCTTTGATTTACCAAGTTTAGGTTTGTTTTTCAAATTTTTGCTTCTTAAATTTATGTTTGAGAAGAAAACTTACCCGTTTCCCAGTTTAGATAGCTACAGTAAATTCCAATTCACTGGTAAAAAAATTTTTTATCAAAATGTTTTGGTGTTGCCTGTGATTTTTATAGATTAAAAAATACCTCAGTATTTTCTTGCTCATCCTATCCAAGAAGTAGCAGTAGCTTTGAGAGAGCCTCTTGAGTAATCAAATATGAGTTAGAATGTTTTAATCAAAAGCTTGCTTATAAATGTAGGTATGATTTTAGTGCCACAAAGACTCACTGTTAGATTCAAAATAATTTGGCCTTAATCCTTTTAATGTATCATGAGGGCCATTGTTCCAAATACTGTGTTGGGCAATTCTGTGCTAAGGGAAGATATGCTTATACCTTTAAGGGCCTCTTTGTCCAAGTGAGCTAAGATTTTAGTTTCCTTGTTTTAATATTGGTAATCATTGTTGATAAATGCACATGGAATTTTCCCGAGATACTGACATTATCATCTTCATTTTAGCTTTAGATTCATTGTCTCACCATCTGAATCTTCAGTCCTTCCCTTAATGTTAATAACTGGATTTTTTGTCAATTAGGAATCCTTCTGGAGAGAGCCCTGGAAATATAAAGAAGAAACGGGCCCCGAGAGTTTTTAAAGAACCTAAAAATTTACCGAAAACTTGTGGAGAAGGATACAGAAAGAGAGCATTACCAAGCACCACTGACCTTTTGCCAAAGAAGAAAGGTTTGAGCTGAGTAACTTGGAAAAGCCTTATATACATGTGTCCAATGTTAGCTTTGGGTGGGACAGCATGTTTCTTGTATACTCATATATAATGGTAGAGAATGAATGGCTAAATAATCTCATGAAGCAATTTCTCATAAATATTAAGCCTCCTCTTTGATTCCATGACACTTTTAGGTAGTGTCATAATACTCTGCCCTCTTAATGGAATATTATTGAAATGATTGTAACAGACTTTGCCTCCACTTATTTTTACTGTTTAATTTCTCTTTATTATTGATTACGCCACTCAGACCCTTTATTTTCTTTCATGGGACATATTCCTTTCTGCCTCACTTTGGAAAGGTTATTTGAACATTTTTGAATGGTAATGAAAGATGAGGACTGCAAAACTGCAAAATTGATATATTATATCAATAATAATATTGATATATTATTTCATTTGAAAATTCTTGTTCTTCACTAGAATACATGAATAAGTTATTGGCACAAAACCTACACATGATAGATCATGCTTAAGCTTCTTTTACTATTACAGTATCAGTTTTCTTTAAATAAACCACTGTAAAATACAGAGTTAAAAAAGTTGATAGTCAAGTTGATAGTTGATAGTTGAGTTTCAGTCATACAACATTCCAGCACCCTTCCCTTCCCTTTCCCACTGCTGATTTCTCCAACTGACCTCATTTCCTCTTCTCTCACCCCTAACCTTCCTCTAGGGCAGACACTTTTCTTCTTTCACAACCTAAATCTTTTTCCTTTTATTGTCTCCTTTGCTTGTCCCACTTTTTCCTCCATTAACTCCAATGGAGCTGATGCTTTCACCACTCTATTAACAGTGGCTGGTATAAGAAACCATAGTGACCGCCATATTGTTGAAGTCTTTGCAGTTCTCATCTTTTATTACCATTCAAAAAAAGTTCAAATAACCTTTCCAAAGTGAGACAGAAAGGAATTTGGCCCATGAAAGAAAACAAAAGAGTCTGAGTGACAGGAGACAGATTTATGCATACCTGATCAGATCTTTGCTCACATAAAACCTTCTCTGGAAAGTTTCCTTTGATTATCCATTCTAAATTATTATACATTAAATACATGAAATTATTGGTAATGTTTTTTTAATGTTGGCTATTTGGATAGCCTCAGCCACCAGCTGTGGGATACTAAAGGTCAGTCACCTCACATGCCTTGATTATACTATATCCTAAATCTCTAAAACAGTGAGACACAGATTAGAAACTCAGTCAGTGTCTGACTTTGAAATTCAATTGAACAAGAATTTCTGGTTTTCTATTATAAGTTAAGTAGAAAGCAGAACACTGATCCTATAGTGAGAAATTGAATAGTAGTTTATGCCCTAGAAGAAAGTAAGAACAAGGTAAAAGAAAGATCTTTATGATTGATAAAATTTACAGTTTTTCCCCCTGAAAATAACATGTTCTTACTTCTGCCTTTTTATTTCCTGGGAGGGTATTATAAGAAACGAGGGTCACAGGGTTAGAGCAAACTAAGTGGGGGAAATGAAATGAGAAATAAGCTCTAGGAGAGAATTATAGGTTATTTCCCAAATTTGGTGAGCTCTAGAGAATTTTAAAGCTGGTATGACAGTCATAATAGTGATCTCAAGATAGTTATGCAATGGTGTGGTTTCTATTTCCCATCTAGTTTCTCACCTTTTACTCATTGATGACAGTACTCAAGATCCTCTTCTGGGACCCCTTATTATCCAACTGTACCCATAGGAAATGATTTGAGAAAGCAAGCATAGTTATAAGAATTATCCTTACAAAAAATGAGGGGATTTTTAATTGACTATAGGTATAAATGCTGAGGTATTCAAGTCTCTAACTTCTCTGAGGAGAAGAAATAAGTATTTATTGGAATGCACTAAAATAAGTAGAGATTAGAGGACTGTGCTAGTTAGGTTTGTGAGGGTTAGTGAGATTGGAGCAGGTGGAGAGGGGCAAATATTGATAGTAAAACATCTACGTGAGTGGAAGAGTAGAAACACCACTTATTAGGAAAACCTTGAAAAGTTGGGAAGATTGGATGGGAAATAGAATAGTAGCAACAGTTTAGAAGATCTATGAGATAAGGCTTAAAGATTTCTATCTAAGGAACTTTGCTCAAAACTGAAATATTTCAAAATAAATAACGGAATTTTCTACTTATACCAGAGATTGGGGATGTTTGGGGTGTTTGGGTATGCCTAGAGCTTCGTAATATAGCCTTATGTTACCTTATATAAGTGGTACTGGGTTCTGGTAAAATGTAAAAATTTGACGAAGTCAAGGAAACATTGAACATCATAAAGTGTTGGAAACATTGTGATATATGTAGTAGAAATTTAGTTGGATAATTGTCACAGTATTTTCTAGTTCCAAACACTTCTATGTTCATAATAACATACCAGATTTCTCATTACCACTCAAATTTTCTCATGAGTTATTTCCATATAATCAATTACAGTTTTGAAATGTAAAAAAACACATAGCTAATTTTTCAATGTGACATTTTTCTCGCCCCCCCCCCCTTTCTTTTTAATAAAATGATAAATTCAAACCAGTGACTTTTGGAGAGAAATCTGAATGGATGCCATCATTTAACAACTACGAAGACTTCAGTCAAAAGACCCTGAAAGTAAGAGATTTTTTTTCTTTGGCCCCCTCATTTGTAGAATACATGGAATAGAAGAGAAAGAATAGTGGTTTTTCAAAGGTGGTTGGTTAACAGACTGTGCATGCCTAGTACCTGAGGAACTAAGTAAAAATACAGAGTACTGGGATAGTGATTCTTTTTAAAAAATAAATTTCATAATTGAATCATTATGAGATACACAGTTACAAAGTTTTTCATAATTGAGTTTCTGTCATAAAATGTACAACACCCTTCACCAGTGCACATTCCCCACTAATAATGTCCCTACTTTTCCTCCTGCTTTCTCCCCTGCCTGCCTCTGTAGCAGATACTTTTTCTTTCTTTTTTATTTCTTTTATAGACACTGTGGTTTACAATATTGTTACTGAAGGCATATTATGCATATAGCTTTATGTCCTTTCAGCACCCAGTTCTTGACCAGAGTAATTATTTACAACTATCATTATCATAGTGGTCCCTTCTCTGCCCTGACTGCACTCTCCTACTCTTTGTGGCAAACTTTTCACCATGGACTGATCCTGCTAGCCCTTGACTCTATTGTCTTTGGATATTTTTACCATACTATCTTTTTTTTTAGTTTTTGGGCCACACCTGGTGACGCCCAGGGGTCATTCCTGGCTATGGGCTCAGAAATTGCTCATGGCTTGGGGGAACCATATGGGACGCAGGGGATCAAACCACAGTCAGTCCTAGGCTAGCACGGGAAAGGCAGATGCCTTACAGATTGCACCACCGCTCTGGCCCCCCATACTATCTTTTTTATATATTCCAAAAATGAGTGTGATCATTTTATGTCTGTCTCTTTCCCTCTGACTCATTTTCTTCAGTATAATACTCTTTGTATCCATCCATAAGCAAATTTTGTGGCTAAATTTTTCCTAACAACTACATAGTATTCTGTTGTGTACATCTACCACGATTTCTTTATTTACTCATCTGTTCTTGGGCATTTTGGTTATTTCCAGATTCTAGCTATTGTGAATAGTGCTGCAGTGAACATAGGAATGCAGAGGGCTTTTCTGCATTGTGCTTCTGGGCCCCTATGGAATATTTCTAGAAGTGATGTTTCTAGGTTATATGGAAGCTCAATTTCTCATTTTTTGAGTAATATCCATGGGATAGTGATTGTTTAATAGAAACAGAATCTCAATCCTTGTAGGAGTTGGAGTCCACATTTTTAACAGTCTCACCAGAAACTTCTAATGCTAATAGAATGGGAAAACTAATGATATTTACTGACAGCCAACACAATTTTTTATTGGTTCGTGTCAAATTCAGTAATTTCACATACATGGTTATTAATCTTTAAAAATATGCCATTAAATCTTATTTTTACTAAAGAATGAACTTTTGGATGTTTGTCATTTCCCTTTCCAAGGGGTTGATTTAACTAAATTCGTTAACCACAATATAAAGCCTGAATGCCATGTTTTTTGAGGCAGGTAGACATGAATATAAATTTTCTTTGGTTACTTTCTTTCTGTGTCCTTGCATGAGTTACTGAGTGTGAGCCTCATTTAATTGAGTCTCTTGTGCTTTCATTGCATTTTCAGTAACCTTTGTTATTTAAGTACATTAAGCACAAGTTTCAAATTCAGTTTCTGAAAATTCCAAAAGGTTTTTAAATTCCATCTGCATTTAATTATTCATGTTGCCTATAATATATAACATATACTTTCTTCCTGTGTTCATGGGTGTTGTATTAGAGAATAGTGTTGGAGATCTGTGTGAATGTATTGCATCCTTTGGAGATGATATCAAATATCCTTTAGTAGGTTTATGGGTCAGGACCACTTTAAAGTAGGTTTTGCTGTTAAGGACTACATAGGTAGTTTGTCAATTCTAGCTCCTTATCTGTGTGAGCTGGGATTTCTGTTTAACAATTCACAGGGAAGGCTGTTGATTCTTTCCTCTCTAGCAAGAGTTGACAAAGACAGTGCATATATTCCTTATTTTACTTTGCCAGATAAGAGTTTTCTGTTTTGTTTTGTTTCAAGGGTGTCACTTTTTGGGAGACCTTAGCTTGGGAAGGAATCTTTTTATTCATTCCCCCTTAGTGTATCCATGACTTTGTCTTCTTTTTTAAAAAAAATAAAATTTTCATTAAATCACCGTGCAATATACGGCTACAAAGTTTGTTCATGATTTTCAGTCATGTAGTGTTCTTATATCCATTCATTCCTTCACCAGTGCACATTTCCCACCCCCAATGTATCCAATTTCCTCCCACCTTTTCCCTCACCGACTTTATGATAGACATTTTCTCTTTCTCTTTTTTCCTTTAAGGTCCCTAAGGGTATATTCCAGGGAGTGGTATTGCTGGGTCATATTGGAGCTCAATTTCTAGGTTTTTTTTAAATTTTGTTTTATTTTTGGGTCACACCCAGCAGCACTCAGAGGTTACTCTTGGCTCTACACTCAGAAATCACTCCTGGCAGGCACAGGGGCCCATATGGATGCCGGGATTCAAACCACTGTCTGTCCTGAATCAGCTGCATGCAAGGCAAATGCCCTACTGTTGTTCTATCTCTCCGGCCCCATCCCAATTTCTAGTTTTATTTTTAAGGAATGCTCATGTTGTTTTCCAAAAAGATTGTACAGTCTACTTTCTGGTCAGCAATGAATGAGAGTGTCTCTCTCCATACATCTGCACCAACACTGGTTGTTCATATGGCTGTTCTTATAGGGACTGCATTAAATCTTTACCATGCTATGGGGAGTATTGCCATTTTAATGACAGTCTTCCAAATTCAAGAGCAGGGAATGTGTTTTCATTTCCTTGTGTCCTCTTTTATTTTTTGAAGCAGTGTTTTGTAGTTTTCTTTGTATAGGTCTTTCACCTCTTTAGTTGACTCTGAGGTACTTGAATTTGATTGTCTGAGGCACAATTGTGAATGGTATTTTTAATATGTCTCTTCCCTTTCATTAATTGTATATAGGAAAGCCATAGAATTTTGCATATTAATTTTTTAACCTTCTACTTTACTATAAAATCTGTTCTTTCTAGAATCTTTTTTGTAGAGTTCTTAGGATTTTTCTTAATATGATATCATGTCATCCACAAATAGTGAGAACTTGACTTCTTCCTTTCGTATCTAGATGCCATTCATATATTTTTCTTGCTTAACTGCTGTGGTAAGTATTTCTAGTACTATATTTGATAGAACTGATTGGAGTGTTTTCTGAGCCCAAGATCTTCATATGCTTTGTGTTGATTATTCAAGACAAACACAATTTTTAGAATCACCTTACTTCTTAATTTATGTTTCAGTAGTTTTGATAGTAGATTGATTCCCCTACTTTATCACAAGCTCTTTTTTTCATCATGTTAGGATTTCTCTACTATGAGGCATTTGTCTAGATAGAACATAAAAGTAGTACCAATATCCATATTTCTAAATCAATAGCTAAATTAACCACTTGGAAAATTTCCTCTAAAATGTTTTAGCACTTTTGAAATTAATTTTAAATAAATGTGAAACCTCTTAGGAAATGAATTGTCCTAGCTTGTGCTATAGTTTTGTGTTGAGTGTACACGGAAATTTGCTTATCAAAACAATTCATTATTTGATAAGCATCTCATGTCTAAAGTTAAGTAAATTCTATGCAGGAGCCAGAAAATTGCAATTTTAATTAAGTTTGTGAGTGCTTTGCTGTTATTTAAGGACCACAATACATTTCAGTGCGCTAAAATAAATTTATAGACTTAAAATAAAGCTGTCATTTTATTGTTGTTCCACTATTTAATTACATTATTATTATTATTATTATTATCTCTTCACTAGTCATCAGATGGCTTTATGATAATACTGAATAAAGATGGATTGATTGTTTCTGCGACTACACATGCCCTTTATCTCCTTGGCCACACACCAGTAAGTTACTTCAACTTATGAAATGTGGTTTTTGAGCTTTGTTGTTTATTGTTTGCTTTTAAGAGGATATGTATAATCAAATAAGACATTCTCTATGCTGTCAAAATATAACACACATTTTATTATCACTGTTTATTTCAGTTTTAAATTTATGAAAACTAACATAAGTCATGAAACACAGTCTTTGTAAGTCCATTCTTATGTGTATGTTTGTGTGTGTGTTTTGTTGTAAACTGCCTCTGAAGGCAGTCTTAGAAATGTGCTTTCCAAAATGGCAGTCTCAGAACTTCTGTGGGGGTTCCTAAGGTGTTTACTTGGTGAAGCAATTTAAGTGGAAATGTGTTTGATTCTTCTTGATTGTTCTCTTCCTGCATAGCTGTTTTATTATTGTAGTTGTTGTTACTATATTTGAGATACTATAATTTAAGTTACTGCTATTTAAGTTACAGACTATTCAGAATTATTTTAGTTTGTGATTCATTAACCAAAACCATTATTCACCTACAAAGAATAATCTTGTTTATTACTTTGTTCCTATCGTATTGAAATTGCATTCCTTAGTGTTTGCTTATCAATTGACCTATATGTCATCATTTTGAGGCTGTATTCATTGTAAAGCATCTTTTATTTAGTTAATATATCAGTTGCTTTCTTGTGCAAAGCTGTATTCTACGTGTTAAAGATGTCACAGTAAATAAGACAGCCTAGATTTCTATTCTAGTGCAAAGTAAACTTTACTGAAGGTGGTTAAGCAATAAACATACATGTGACTGTCAAGTGAGATAATGATGCATACTCATAGAGGAAAAGGCAAGAAAAAACATTAGGGGGTTGTTGCTATTTAAAATACAAGAGCTATAGTATATCATGTAGGACACTTTACTTGTCTGTAGCTGATCCAGGTTCGATCCCCTGCACCATAATTTCACACCAGATGGATCAGAGTAGTATTTAACTGGGGGGAAGGATGTAGGGTTAAAGAAGATACTGGTTTTTGAAATTGTTGTTTTCATTTTCAAGATGATGCTATCTATGCAATAGCATTGGCTTGCTTTTGGGAAAGACTTAGTAAATGGAAATCTTGAGGGTGTAGAATGTAGGGATGGGATTTGGGAAGGGGACCCCTATGTCCTTGGTAAATGGAGATAAGATATCAGACACTGCACTTAAATAGCAGCTCATTCTCTGGAATGGAGGGGAGAGTAGATGGGCTCTTAGGCGGTAAAGTGGTTTTTTTCTTCCCCCTGATATCATTGAAACTAGAAATAAGGTCCCCAGATGAATATGAAGGATGGGGTTGGATAAGGAACAGCAGCAGGCACTTTAAGAGTAGCAGAGCACATTTTTCAAGAAAAGTGGAATAATTCTTTTTTTTATTTTTTATTTTTTATTTATTTTTGGGGGGGTTTTGGGCCACACCCGTTTGACGCTCAGGGTTTACCCCTGGCTATGCGCTCAGAAATCGCCCCTGGCTTGGGGGACCATATGGGACACCAGGGGATCGAACCACGGTCCATCCTATGCTAGCGCTTGCAAGGCAGACACCTTACCTCTAGTGCCACCTTCCTGGTCTTTTTTTATTTTTTAATATATTTTTATTTAAGTAACATGATCATATTTGGGTTACAGTCATAACCAGAACACCCCCCTTCACCAGTGTAACATTACCCCCTCCCCCTTCCCATCCCCTGCCTGTATTTGAGACAGGCATTCTGCTACAGTTATTTGTTTTTAAGTTCAGTAAGTTTTATTTTTTTTCCTTAAAGGATAAGAGTAAAAAATATAGTAAAGGTGTGATAGTGGGACTCGCCATTGTTTGCATAGGTCCAGAAAAATGGGAAAATGGAGAAAAACTCCTTGACCTGATTACAAAAAGGCCTCACCCTAGAAGTTTATTGGCATAAGACAGACTCTGGGTTCCAGGCATACCAGTTCGTCCAACTCCAGTCATTCTCAAGGTCCCGGTGAAACTTTTTCACACTTTAGCTATTGTTGGTATCAGATTCTTATATGTAAAGACTCTGGATTCTATGCATTTCTTTCATCGATGTCAGGCTGATGTGGAGCATCCTCTAGTTTCAGCATACCATTAAATGCAGAGTGATCTGCCCTGCATGCAGACTGTTGCTGAGTCACCTGGGTATTGGGAGCACTTTTGGAGTAAGTCAATGCCAAAGCAGTAGTAGGTCTTCCCTGGAAGAGGCTTGGATCCTGGTAATGTTAAAGAAAATTGTGGTTGTTTCCATAGATGGTATCCATTGTTCAGGTGTGTGTGGGCGATGCCCATTCTTCAGAGGCCTGAGCCAAATCATTATGCCAATGTTCAGGGTAAAAGGCCTAATTACATTACCAAATTTGTGTTCCCATCTCTATTAGATAAGAACTTATTTGCATATGTGTTATTTTCCCATTTTAATGTGCCTATACAAAAGAGAAGCAATGCCACAAGATACCGTTGGTGCATCTGGGGGCCAACGAATAAAGTCTAAAATTCCCCATAACTTGGTACAAACATGAAATCTATATAGCGATACTCTTCTACCAGTATTGCTTATAAAGCAGATCTCAACGGGGGAAAATCAAACAATCAAATAATAAATCCAGTGGGCAAAATTGTCACTATATGAAGATATTTGACAAGAGTTATAGATGTTAAGGGAATACATCTGAGATATACAAAGGAGATACACGTGACCCTTTTATGTTTTAGAAATAGTCAAGAGGGAGGGGGGTGTTTCCGAGATACCACTTTGGTCTGTTATTGGACAAGCGAAGAGAGCATGTCCCCTTGTTGCCTGCTGAAGCTTCCGACTCCCCGAGAGGCTTTTGCTTCCTAATTGCTGGAAGTTGAAAGTTCAGCAAACCCCTCCCAGCACCTTGCAGGAACAAGGAAGCCTGGGGTCTCTTAAATTGCACCTCACTGGAGGAATAATTCTTAAGTAGAACTGAGTGCCCATCTAACATAGGACACAGTGTGTTTGGAAGTTTTCCTAAAGAATTTTCAGTTGCTTGGGTAAAAGTGTAAGGTAGATGAAGAACTGGAGTTTACCAGGTAAATGGTTTCCTAGGCCCACTTCCATGTGTGTGTGGAAGCCCTTATACTCACTCTAGTACAAATTTATCACAAATTATATTAAAAGATACGAATCAGCAGCCAGACTGCCAAGATCTTTAGGGTGAGGCCCAAATAAGTGGGCTTTCTGTTATCTGGAGCGTGAACTGTCATGGTGGTGATGGAGAAGCTGCTTGTGAGGAACAAGGCGCACATCTCACTCTACAGCAGATGGTTTTAGAAATCAATGAGCAGAGACCAGCTATGGCAAAAGGTGCTCCCATTATGCAATACTCTGCCACCCTAGGAATTCTAAGTGTTTAGAGAGCTATGAGCTATGAGCTGTGGATGAAGACCATGTATGTAGAGGAAGCTTAGATTAGTTATAAGTTACAACATGGCACAAGAATTTATTTTATTTTATTTTTTTTATTTAGGATTTATTTCATGTTTGGGCCATATCTACTGATGTTCAGGGCTTAATCATGGCTCTACACTCAGGGATAACTCCTGGCAGGGCTCAGCGGACTGTATGGGTGCAGGAAATAGAGCCCAGGTCTGGTTCAACTGCCATACTATGGCTCTGGCCCAAGAGAATTCTATTTAAGTATGTTAACTTCTTACCCTACAAAACAGTGGCAGCCATAATCAATATAAGTAATAAGTATGTTCACTGACACCCTAACATGAATTGGGAGGTGGAAGAGTATGTAAACAAGTCCTGCCTGGTTGGGTCTTCCTGTGAGGAAAGGAGTGTAGCCCACAACAGTTTACTGTGAAAGTGTTGCTACAGGAGGGGTACCTGAATCAAACTGGAGAGTGGGGGAATGAATAGATTCTAGAAGCAGCTCTGGGAAACAGGATCAGCAGGCAAAGGTGAAAAGGGAGTAGTGTGTACCAAGCAGAGGAAACAGCATGTGTGAAAACCTTAAGTGATTAGTTCCCAGGGCTATGACCATGAAAGTGGGCTGGAGATAGTACAGGGGGTAAAACTGACCCTGGCTCAGGTGCTTTCAAAAGTGATCCCTGAGCACAGAGCCAGAAGTAAGCTCTGAATACTGCTGGTTAGGGTTCAAAAACCAAAAAGGGCTGAAGAAGAATTACAGTAGTGGGGTTGTCTTACATGTGGTGGACCTGCCTTCATCTTTGACACCATATATGGTTACCTAAGCCCTACCAGGAATGATTCCCAAGCACAGTTAACTAGGTGTAGCTCAAAAACAAAAGCAAAATCAAAATAAACTGAAGGTGAAAGAATGAGCATGTTGCTTTCAAAGATAAGAAAATCTTTCACCTGACCATGTGAAGTCCAGAGAGAATAGCAAGAGACAAGACTATAGAAGAAAGCAGGTATGAGGGATGATGGGCCATAGGAGCTAGCATGACAGATATGTACTGTGCCATCCCTAGTCACATGACAGCTGTAGATAATGTTCTTGTGGAGAATAAAGTGAGAGCAAGAGGAGGAATGTGCTTCTGAAAAGTGAGGCCAGACATGATGTCTGCATGCAAGTGGAGATGAGGGAATGATCTGGAAGATGGTACAGGAATCCCTTAGCATGTCACATATTTGCTGCTGGCAGCAGCCTCCACTATGGAGATGGGAAACAAGGAGTAAAGACTTGTCTGCCATTACTAACCAGCTGTGGGCACTTTAGCCAGCCCTTCCTGTCTTTCTGACCACATCTTCCAAATCTGATGAGCCAGATTATCCATCCATGATCTCTCAGGGCTCCTTTGCTTCTTTCTAGGTCCTTTTCAGATACCCCTATCCTCCCTTCCCCTACTTGTCTCACTCGCCATTGCTGAGTGTGGGACCCCAGCAACTGGAAGAGCTTGGTTATGACCACAAGTTCCTGTGAATAGGGCAGGCACTGGAGGTCACTATCAGGGCTCTGGGAGCTAGGAAGGAAGGATGGACCCTCTCCAGCTTCCAGTACCTTTAAAAACTTCTGATACAGCACACTAGGCTTGGGATGGTTATGGCAGAAAGTCTCCTTTGACATGCGTCTTATCTGGACTCCATCCTGATTCGTCTCTACCACCATGCTGGCTGCTGTCCTGTTGAAGAGATCACTTCACCAATGATCAGTGAACTCGTTAGCAGGGTCGTGTCCTACCTTGTGTCCACCCATGCTTAGCAGCTGCTCCTTGGCAAACTTCATCCCATGATTCTTTTTTTTTTTTTGGACTTTGGGCCACACCCGGCAGTGCTCAGGGGTTACTCCTGGATGTCTGCTCAGAAATAGCTCCTGGCACGCACGGGGGACCATATGGGACACTGGGATTCGAACCAACCACCTTTGGTCCTAGATCATCAATTCTATTCTAAAATTATATATTTTACACATAAATTCTAAGTTCTTTTCAAAACTCTAATTATGACTCTAAATAATCAAATCCTGATAATCGACATTTTATTATAAATTTTAATATTTATAAATATTTATTTATAAATTTTAAATTCTGAATTCCAAATTTTAAATTCTAAATATTAAATCTAATTTCTAAATTATAAAATTCTATATTCTAAATTTTAAAATTCTTAATTCTAAAAATCTAAATTCTAAATTCTAAAATTCTAAATTCTAAAATTCTAAATTCTAAATTTTAAAACTCTATTTCTAAATTTTAAAATTCTAAATTCTATATTCTTAACTCTAAATTCTAAAATTGTAAACTCTAAATTCTAAAATTCTAAATTCTAAATTCTAAAATTCTAAATTCCATTCTAAAATTTAAAATTCTAAATTCTAAAATTCGATATTCTAAATTCTAAATTCTAAAATTCTAAATTCTAAATTCTATGTTCTAAATTCTAAATTCTAAATTCTAAAATTCTAAATTCTAATTTCTAAAATTCTAAATACTAAATTCTATGTTCCAAATTCTAAATTCTAAAATTCTAAATTCTAAATTCTGAAATTCTATATTCTAAATCGTACAATTGTAAAATATAAATTCTTCTTTTTGTTTGTTTTTGTTTTTGTGTTTGGGCCACACCCAGCGGTGCTCAGGGGTTACTTCTGGCTGTCTGCTCAGAAATAGCTCCTGGCAGGCACGGGGGACCATATGGGACACCGGGATTCGAACCAACCACCTTTGGTCCTGTATCGGCTTCTTGCAAGGCAAACACCGCTGTGCTATCTCTCCGGGCCCTAAAATCTAAATTCTTAAATGATAAATTCTATATTCTAAAATAATAAATTCTAAATTCTATTTGAAATTCTAAATTCTAATATCATAAATTCTATTCTAAAATTATATATTTTACACTGAAATTCTAAGTTCTTTTCAAAACTTCAATTATGATGATAAATGATCAAATCCAAATATTAGACATTTTATTTTAAAATTTTAAATTCTGAATTCTAACTTGTAAATTCTAAAATTCTAAATTCTATAATTCTCAATTCTAAATTCTAAAATTCTCAATTCTCAATTCTAAAATTCTTTTTTTTTTTTTGGTTTTTGGGCCACACCCTTTTGACGCTCATGGGTTACTCCTGGCTATGTGCTCAGAAATCGCCCCTGGCTTGGGGGGACCATATGGGACGCCGGGGGATCGAACCGAGGTCCTTCCTTGGCTAGCACTTGCAAGGCAGACACCTTACCTCCAGCGCCACCTACCCGGCCCCAATTCTAAAATTCTTAATTCTAAATTCTCAAATACTATATTCTAAATTCTAAATTCTAAAATTCTAAATTCTAAATTTCTAAATTCTATTCTAAAATTCAAAATTCTAAAATCTAAATTCCATTCTAAATTCTAAATTCTGTATATTAAAATTCTGAATTTCATTCTATTATTCTATATTTTGCATTCTAAAATACTATGTTCTATATTAAATTTCGGTATTTTATTTTGAATTTCTAAAATCTATTCTAAAATTCTAAATTAAATTTCAAAAATCTAAATACTATTCTAAATTCTAAAGTCTAAAATTCTAAGTTCTAGTATTCTAAATTTTATACTAAATTTTAAAATTTAGAATTCTAAATTCTAAAAATCTATATTCTATAATAAAATTCAATATTTATTATGAAATTCTAAATTCTATTCTAAAATTCTATACTTTATTCTTAAATTCTATATAAAATAATTATACATTCTATTCTCAGTTTCAAATTCTACTCTAAAATCCTAAATATTTATAGAGTAATCTAAAATTCTCAATTTTAAAAATTCTAATCTAAATTCCAGAATACACCTTTTTTAGTATTTTATTTGATTTTAATTTGTGAGTCACAACTGGCTTGTTCAGAGGTTACTTTTGGCTCTATGCTCAGAAGATGTTCCTCTCAAGCTCAGGGGGCCATAGGGCATCCTGGTTTTCCAACATTCTGCATGCAAGGCAAAATCTTTCCCTCCTGCTATCTCTCCAATGCCTGGATACTCATATAATTCTAAATTCTAACATCCTAAATTCTATTTTAAAATTATATCTTTTATGCTGAAATTTGAAATTGTTGACGAATATTCTAATTTTGACTCTAAACTACACAAATCTTACTATTCTAGATTTTATTCTAAATTTTTATTTCTAAATTCTAAAGTATTAAATTCTATGTTCTAAAATTCTAAATTCTAAAATAACTAGATTCTAATATTCTAATTTATAAATTCTAAAATTCTAAATTCTAAAATTCTAAATTCTAAAATTCTAAATTCTAAAATTCTATATTCTAAAATAACTAGATTCTAATATTCTAATTTATAAATTCTAAAATTCTAAATTCTAAAATTCTATATTCTAAAATAACTAGATTCTAATATTCTAATTTATAAATTCTAAAACTCTAAATTCTAAATTCTAAAATTCTAAATTCTAAAATTCTAAATTCTATGTTCTGAATTCAAAATTCTAAAATTCTAAATTCTATGTTCTAAATTCTAAATTCTTAAATTCTAAATTCTAAAAATCTAAATTCTAAAATTCTAAATTCTATGTTCTAAATTCTACATTCTAAATTCTAAATTCTATGTTCTAAATTATAAATTCTAATTCTAAAATTCTAAATTCTAAAATTCTATATTCTATATTCTAAATTCTAAAATCCTATATTCTAAAATCTAATTTCGAAAATTCGAAAATCTATATTCCATTTTAAATTCTAAATTCTAATATCATAAATTCTATTCTAAAATTATATATTTTACACTGAAATTCTAAGTTCTTTTTGAAAATTCTAATTATGACACTAAATGATCAAATCCTAATATTCGACATCTTATTATAAAATTGTAAATTCAGAATTCTAAATTTCAAATTCTAAATACTAAAATTTCTAAAATTCTAAATACTAAATTCTAAATTTTAATTCTAAAATTCTAAATTCTAAATTCTAAATTCTATATTCTAAATTCTAAAATTCTAAACTCTAAATTCTAAAATTCTAGATTCTAAAATTCTAAACTCTAAATTCCATATTAAATTCTAAATTCTAATATCATAAATTCCATTCTAAAATTAATTATTTTACACATTAATTCTAATTTTTTTCAAAAATTATAATTACAATGCTAAATGATCAAACCCAAATATTAGATATTTTATTCTAAAATTTTAAAATCTAAATTCTGAATTTCAAATTTTAAATACTAATATCTAATTTCTAAATTCTAAAATTCTGAATCCTGGATTCAGTATTCTAAATTCTAAATTCTAAATTCTAAAATTCTAAATTCTAAATTCTAAAATACTGAATTCTAAATTCTAAAATTCTATATTCTAAATCCTACAATTCTAAAATCTAAATTTTTAAATTCTAAATTCAATATAAAATACTAAATTCTAAATTCCATTTTAAATTCTAAACTCTAATATCATAAATTCTATGCTAAAATTATATATTTACACTGAAATTCTAAGTTGTTTTCAAAACTCTAATTATGATGCTAAATTATCAAATCCTGATATTCCACTTTTTATTATAAAATTTTAAATTCTGAATTCCAAATTTTAAATTCTAAAAATTAAATCTAATTTCTAAATTATAAAATAATATATTCTAAACTTTAAAATTCTTAATTCTAAAAACTAAATTCTAAATTCTAAGATTCTAAATTCTAAATTCTAAAATTCTAAATTCTAAATTTTAAAATTCTAAATTCTAAAATTCTAAATTCAAAATTCAAAAATTATTAATTCTAAATTCTGAAATTCTATATTCTAAATTCTGAAATTCTAAATTCTAAACATCTAAATTCTATTCTAAAATTCAAAATTCTAAAATCTAAATTCCATTCTAAATTCTAAATTCTAAAATTCAAATTCTGTATTCTAAAAATCTAAATTCCATTCTATTATTCTATATTTTGCATTCTAAAATACTATGTTCTATATTAAATTTCGGTATTTTATTTTGAATTTCTAAAATCTATTCTAAAATTCTAAATTAAATTCCAAAAATCTAAATACTATTCTAAATTCTAAACTAGAATTCTAAAATTTCTAAATTCTAAAATTCTAAATTCAAAAATCCTATATTCTAAATTCTAAAATTCTAAATTCTAAAATTCTAAATTCTAAAATTCTAAATTCTATGTTCCAAATTCTAAATTCTAAAATTCTAAATTCTAAATTCTAAAATCCTATATTCTAAATTCTATGTTCTTAAATCTAAATTCTAAAATTCTAAATTCTAAATTCTAAAATTCTAAATTCTAAATTCTAAATTCTAAATTCTAAAATTCTAAAATATAAATTCTAAATTTCTAAATTCTAAAATCCTATATTCTAAATTCTAAATTCTAAAATTCTTTTTTTTTTTTTTGGTTTTTGGGCCACACCCGGTAACGCTCAGGGGTTACTCCTGGCTATGCGCTCAGAAGTCGCTCCTGGCTTGGGGGACCATATGGGACGCCGGGGGATCGGATCGAACCGCGGTCCGTCCAAGGCTAGCGCAGGCAAGGTAGGCACCTTACCTCTTGCGCCACCTCCCGGCCCCCTAAATTCTAAATTCTAAATTCTAAAATTCTACATTCTATGTTCTAAATTCTAAATTCTAAAATTCTAAAATCTAAATTCTAAAATTCTAAATTCTAGAATCCTATTTCTAAATTCTAAAATTCTAAATTCTAAATTCTAAAATTCTAAGTTCTAAATTCTAAAATTCTAAATTCTTAATTTTATGTTCTAAATTCTAAATTCTAAAATTCTAAATTCTAAATTCTAAAATTCTAAATTCTAAATTCTAAAATCCTATATTCTAAATTCTATGTTCTTAAATCTAAATTCTAAAATTCTAAATTCTAAATTCTAAATTCTAAAATTCTAAAATATAAATTCTAAATTTCTAAATTCTAAAATCCTATATTCTAAATTCTAAATTCTAAAATTCTTTTTTTTTTTTTTTTGGTTTTTGGGCCACACCCGGTAAAGCTCAGGGGTTACTCCTGGCTATGCGCTCAGAAGTCGCTCCTGGCTTGGGGGACCATATGGGACGCCGGGGGATTGGATCGAACCGCGGTCCGTCCAAGGCTAGCGCAGGCAAGGTAGGCACCTTACCTCTTGCGCCACCTCCCGGCCCCCTAAATTCTAAATTCTAAATTCTAAAATTCTACATTCTATGTTCTAAATTCTAAATTCTAAAATTCTAAAATCTAAATTCTAAAATTCTAAATTCTAGAATCCTATTTCTAAATTCTAAAATTCTAAATTCTAAATTCTAAAATTCTAAGTTCTAAATTCGAAAATTCTAAATTCTTAATTTTATGTTCTAAATTCTAAATTCTAAAATTCTAAATTCTAAATTCTAAAATTCTAAATTCTAAAATTCTAAATTCTATGTTCTAAAATCTAAATTCTAAATTCTAAAATTCTAAAATCTAAATTCTAAAATTCTAAAATCTAAATTCTAAAATTCTAAATTCTAAATTCCTATATTCTAAATTCTAAATTCAAAAATTCTAAATTCTAAAATCCTATATTCTAAATTCTATGTTCTAAATTCTAAATTCTAAAATTCTAAATTCTGAATTTCTAAATTCTATGTTCTAAATTCTAAATTCTAAAATTCTAATATATAAATTCTAAATTTCTAAATTCTAAAATCCTATATTCTAAATTCTAAATTCTAAAATCTAAAATTCTACATTCTATGTTCTAAATTCTAAATTCTAAAATTTTAAAATCTAAATTCTAAAATTCTAAATTCTAAAATCCTATATTCTAAATTCTAAATTCTAAAATTCTAAATTCTAAAATTCGAAATTCTAAATTCTAAAATACTAAATTCTGAAATTCTAAATTCTATGTTCTAAATTCTAAATTCTAAAATATTAATTCTAAATTTCTAAATTCTAAAATCCTATATTCTAAATTCTAAATTCTAAAATTCTAAATTCTAAAATTCTAAATTCTAAAATCCTATATTCTAAATTCTATGTTCTAAATTCAAATTCTAAAATTCTAAATACTAAATTCGAAAAATCTAAATTCTAAATTTTATGTTCTAAATTCTAAATTCTAAAATTCTAAAATCCAAAATTCTAAATTCTAAAATTCTAAATTCTAAAAATCTAAAATTTAAATTTTATGTTCTAAATTCTAAATTCTATGTTCTAAATTTTACATTCTAAAATTCTATATACTAAATTCTAAAATTCTAAATTCTAAAATTCTAAATTCTAAAATTCGAAATTCTATCCAAAAATTCAAATTTCATGTTAAAATAATAAATTCTAATCTCAAATTTCAAATTCTGAATTCTAAAATTCTATATTCTATCCTAAAAATTCTAAATTCCATTCTATAATTCTAACTTCCAATCTAAAATTCTAAATTCTATTATCAAATCAAAATTCTAAATTCTAGATACTCTTTTAAAATTCTACACTCCATTTTAAAATTCTAAATTCTATACTCAAATTCCAAATTTTGAATTCTAAAATTCTAAATTCTATCCTAAAATTCTACATTCCATTCTAAAATTCTAAATTCCAATCTAGCATTCTAAATTCTATTATCAATTCAAAATTCCAAATTCTAGATATATTCTTAAATTATACACTCCGTTTTAGAATTCTATATTCTATACTCAAATTCCAAATTCTATTTCTAAAATTCTAAATTCTATCCTAATATTCTAAATTCCATTCCAAAATTCTAAATTCCAATCTAACATTATAAATTCTAATACCAAATCAAAGTTCTAAATTCTAATCTAAAATTCTACACTCCATTTTAAAATATGAAATTCTATATTCAAATTCCAATTTCTGAATTCTAAAATTCTAAATTCTATCCTAAATTCTAAGTTCCATTCTGAAATTCTAAATTCCAATCTAACATTCTATATTCTATGATCAAATTATACGTTCGAAATTCTAAAATCTAAATTCTATCGTAAAATTCTAAACTCCATTCTAAAATTCTAAATTCCATTCTCAAATTCCAAATTCTGAATTCTAAAATTCTAAATTCTATCCTGAAATTCTAAATTCCTTTCTAAAATTCTAAATTCCAATCTAACATTCTAAATTCTATTATAAAATCAAAATTTGAAATTCTAGATACTCATAAAATTCTACACTCCATTTTAAAATTCTAAATTCTATACTCAAATTCCAAATTTTGAATTCTAATATTCAATATTCTATCCTAAAATTCTAAATTCCATTCTAAAATTCTGAATTCCAATTTAAATTCTAAATTCTATTATCAAATCAAAATTCTAAATTCTAGATACTCTTCTATAATTCTACAATCCATTTTAAAATTCTAAATTGTGTACTCAAATTCCAAATTTTTAATTATAAAATTCTAAATTCCATTCTAAAATTCTAAATTCCAATCTAACATTCTATATTGTATTATCAAATTATACATTCAAAATTCTAAAATATAAATTCTATCCTAAAATTCTAAACTCCATTCTAAAATTCTAAATTCCATTCTCAAATTCCAAATTCTGAATTTTAAAATTCTAAATTCTATCCTGAAATTCTAAAGTCAATTCTTAAATTGTAAGTTCTAATTGCAAATTCCAAATTCGGTATTCTCAATTCCTAAACTCTAAATTCTAATATTCTAAATTCCACTCTAAAATTCTAAGTTCGAATCAAAAACTCTAAATTCTACTGTCACATCAATATTCTAAATTATACATATTATTCTAATATTCTGAACTCCATTTTAAAATTCTAAATTTCATTTTCAAATTCCAAATTCTGAAATCTAAAATTTTAAATTCTATTCTAAAATTCTAAATTCCATTCTAAAATTCTAAATTCCAATCTAAAATTCTAAATTCTATCATCAAATCAAAATTCTAAATTCTAGATATTATTCTGAAATTCTATACTCCATGTTAAAATTCTAAATTCTATACTCAAATTCCAAAATTTAAATTCTAAAATTCTAAATTCTATTCTAAAATTCTAATTCCATTCAAACATTCTAAATTCCAATAACATTCTAAATTCTATTATCAAATTACAAATTCGAAATTCTAATATCTAAATTCTATTCTAAAATTCTAAATTCCAATATAAAATTTCAAATTCTGAATTTTAAAATTCTAAATTCTATTCTAAAATTCTAAACTCCATTCTAAAATTCTAAATTCCAATCTAAAATTCCAAATTCTGAATTCTAAAATTCTAAATTCTATCCTAAAATTCTAAATTCCATTCTAAATTTCTAAATTCCAACCTAAAAATCTAAATTCTATTATCAAATCAAAATTCTAAAGTCTAGATACTCTTCTAAAATTCTATACTCCATTTTAAAATTCTAAATTGTGTACTCAAACTCCAAATTTTGAATTCTAAAATTCTATATTCTATCCTAAAATTCTAAATTACATTCTAAAATTCTAAATTCCAATCTAACATTCTAAATTCCAATCTAACATTCTAAATTATATTATCAAATCATACATTCGAAATTCTAAAATCTAAATTATATCCTAAAATTCTAAACTCCATTCTAAAATTCTAACCTCCAATCTAAAATTCCAAATTCTGAATTCTAAAATTCTAAATTCTATCCTAAAATTCTAAATTCCATTCTAAAATTCTAAACTCCATTCAAAAATTCTCACTTATATTATCCAAGCAAAATTCTAAATTCTGTTCTCAAATTCCAAATTCTGAATTCTAAAATTCTAAATTCTATCCAAAAATTCAAATTTCATGTTAAAATAATAAATTCTAATCTCAAATTTCAAATTCTGAATTCTAAAATTCTATATTCTATCCTAAAATTCTAAATTCCATTCTATAATTCTAACTTCCAATCTAAAATTCTAAATTCTATTATCAAATCAAAATTCTAAATTCTAGATACTCTTTTAAAATTCTACACTCCATTTTAAAATTCTAAATTCTATACTCAAATTCCAAATTTTGAATTCTAAAATTCTAAATTCTATCCTAAAATTCTACATTCCATTCTAAAATTCTAAATTCCAATCTAGCATTCTAAATTCTATTATCAATTCAAAATTCCAAATTCTAGATATATTCTTAAATTATACACTCCGTTTTAGAATTCTATATTCTATACTCAAATTCCAAATTCTATTTCTAAAATTCTAAATTCTATCCTAATATTCTAAATTCCATTCCAAAATTCTAAATTCCAATCTAACATTATAAATTCTAATACCAAATCAAAGTTCTAAATTCTAATCTAAAATTCTACACTCCATTTTAAAATATGAAATTCTATTTTCAAATTCCATTTTCTGAATTCTAAAATTCTAAATTCTATCCTAAATTCTAAGTTCCATTCTGAAATTCTAAATTCCAATCTAACATTATATATTCTATGATCAAATTATACGTTCGAAATTCTAAAATCTAAATTCTATCGTAAAATTCTAAACTCCATTCTAAAATTCTAAATTCCATTCTCAAATTCCAAATTCTAAATTCTAAAATTCTAAATTCTATCCTGAAATTCTAAATTCCATTTTAAAATTCTAAATTCCAATCTAACATTCAAAATTCTATTATCAAATCATACATTCCAAATTCTAAAAACTAAATTCTATCCTAAAATTCTAAACTGCATTCTAAAATTCTAAATTCAATTCTAAAATTCCAAATTCTGAATTCTAAAATTCTAAATTCTATCCTGAAATTCTAAAGTCAATTCTTAAATTGTAAGTTTTAATAGCAAATTCCAAATTCGGTATTCTCAATTCCTAATCTCTAAATTCTTATATTCTAAATTCCACTCTAAAATTCTAAGTTCGAATCAAAACCTCTAAATTCTACTATCAAATCAAAATTCTAAATTATACATATTTTTCTAAAATTCTGAACTCCATATTAAAATTCTAAATTTCATTTTCAAATTCCAAATTCTGAAATCTAAAATTTTAAATTCTATTCTAAAATTCTAAATTCCATTCTAAAATTCTAAATTCCAATCTAAAATTCTAAATATTATCATCAAATCAAAATTCTAAATTCTAGATATTATTCTAAAATTCTATACTCCATGTTAAAATTCTAAATTCTATACTCAAATTCCAAATTCTGAATTCTAAAATTCTAAATTCTATCCTAAAATTCTAAATTCCATTCTAAAATTCTTAACTCCATTCAAAAATTCTAACTTCTATTATCCAAGCAACATTTTAAATTCTATTCTCAAATTCCAAATTCTGAATTCTAAAATTCTAAATTCTATCCTAAAATTCAAATTTCATTTTAAAATTCTTAATCCTAAACTCAAATTCCAAATTCTGAATTCCAAAATTCTAAATTCTATCCTAAAATTCTAAATTCCATTCTAAAATTCTAAATTCCAATCTAAAATTCTAAATTCTATTATCAAATCAAAATTTGAAATTCTCGATACTCTTATAAAATTCTACACTCCATTTTAAAATTCTAAATTCTATACTCAAATTCCAAATTTTGAATTCTAAAATTCAATATTCTATCCTAAAATTCTAAATTCCATTCTAAAATTCTGAATTCCAATTTAAATTCTAAATTCTATTATCAAATCAAAATTCTAAATTCTAGATACTCTTCTATAATTCTACACTCCATTTTAAAATTCTAAATTGTGTACTCAAATTCCAAATTTTGAATTCTAAAATTCTAAATTCTATTCTAAAATTCTAAATTCCATTCTAAAATTCTAAATTCCAATCTAACATTCTATATTGTATTATCAAATTATACATTCAAAATTCTAAAATATAAATTCTATCCTAAAATTATAAACTCCATTCTAAAATTCTAAATTCCATTCTCAAATTCCAAATTCTGAATTTTAAAATTCTATATTCTATCCTGAAATTCTATAGTCAATTCTTAAATTGTAAGTTCTAATTGCAAATTCCAAATTCGGTATTCTCAATTCCTAAACTCTAAATTCTAATATTCTAAATTCCACTCTAAAATTCTAAGTTCGAATCAAAAACTCTAAATTCTACTGTCATATCAATATTCTAAATCATACATATTATTCTAAAATTCTAAACTCCATTTTAAAATTCTAAATTTCATTTTCAAATTCCAAATTCTGAAATCTAAAATTTTAAATTCTATTCTAAAATTCTAAATTCCATTCTAAAATTCTAAATTCCAAACTAAAATTCTAAATTCTATCATCAAATCAAAATTCTAAATTCTAGATATTATTCTGAAATTCTATACTCCATGTTAAAATTCTAAATTCTATACTCAAATTCCAAAATTTAAATTCTAAAATTCTAAATTCTATTCTAAAATTCTAATTCCATTCAAACATTCTAAATTCCAATAACATTCTAAATTCTATTATCAAATTACAAATTCGAAATTCTAATACCTAAATTCTATTCTAAAATTCTAAATTCCAATATAAAATTCCAAATTCTGAATTCTAAAATTCTAAATTCTATTATAAAATTCTAAACTCCATTCTAAAATTCTAAATTCCAATCTAAAATTCCAAATTCTGAATTCTAAAATTCTAAATTCTATCCTAAAATTCTAAATTCCATTCTAAAATTCTAAATTCCAACCTAAAAATCTAAATTCTATTATCAAATCAAAATTCTAAAGTCTAGATACTCTTCTAAAATTCTATACTCCATTTTAAAATTCTAAATTGTGTACTCAAACTCCAAATTTTGAATTCTAAAATTCTATATTCTATCCTAAAATTCTAAATTACATTCTAAAATTCTAAATTCCAATCTAACATTCTAAATTCCAATCTAACATTCTAAATTATATTATCAAATCATACATTCGAAATTCTAAAATCTAAATTATATCCTAAAATTCTAAACTCCATTCTAAAATTCTAACCTCCAATCTAAAATTCCAAATTCTGAATTCTAAAATTCTAAATTCTATCCTAAAATTCTAAATTCCATTCTAAAATTCTAAACTCCATTCAAAAATTCTCACTTCTATTATCCAAGCAAAATTCTAAATTCTATTCTCAAATTCCAAATTCTGAATTCTAAAATTCGAAATTCTATCCAAAAATTGAAATTTCATGTTAAAATAATAAATTCTAATCTCAAATTTCAAATTCTGAATTCTAAAATTCTAAATTCTATCCTAAATTCTAAGTTCCATTCTGAAATTCTAAATTCCAATCTAACATTCTATATTCTATGATCAAATTATACGTTCGAAATTCTAAAATCTAAATTCTATCGTAAAATTCTAAACTCCATTCTAAAATTCTAAATTCCATTCTCAAATTCCAAATTCTGAATTCTAAAATTCTAAATTCTATCCTGAAATTCTAAATTCCATTCTAAAATTCTAAATTCCAATCTAACATTCTAAATTCTATTATCAAATCATACATTCCATATTTTAAAAACTAAATTCTATCCTAAAATTCTAAACTGCATTCTAAAATTCTAAATTCAATTCTAAAATTCCAAATTCTGAATTCTAAAATTCTAAATTCTATCCTGAAATTCTAAAGTCAATTCTTAAATTGTAAGTTTTAATCGCAAATTCCAAATTCGGTATTCTCAATTCCTAATCTCTAAATTCTTATATTCTAAATTCCACTCTAAAATTCTAAGTTCGAATCAAAACCTCTAAATTCTACTATCAAATCAAAATTCTAAATTATACATATTTTTCTAAAATTCTGAACTCCATATTAAAATTCTAAATTTCATTTTCAAATTCCAAATTCTGAAATCTAAAATTTTAAATTCTATTCTAAAATTCTAAATTCCATTCTAAAATTCTAAATTCCAATCTAAAATTCTAAATATTATCATCAAATCAAAATTCTAAATTCTAGATATTATTCTAAAATTCTATACTCCATGTTAAAATTCTAAATTCTATACTCAAATTCCAAATTCTGAATTCTAGAATTCTAAATTCTATCCTAAAATTCTAAATTCCATTCTAAAATTCTTAACTCTATTCAAAAATTCTAACTTCTATTATCCAAGCAACATTTTAAATTCTATTCTCAAATTCCAAATTCTGAATTCTAAAATTCTAAATTCTATCCTAAAATTCTAAATTCCATTCTAAAATTCTAAATTCCAATCTAAAATTCTAAATTCTATTATCAAATCAAAATTTGAAATTCTCGATACTCTTATAAAATTCTACACTCCATTTTAAAATTCTAAATTCTATACTCAAATTCCAAATTTTGAATTCTAAAATTCAATATTCTATCCTAAAATTCTAAATTCCATTCTAAAATTCTGAATTCCAATTTAAATTCTAAAATCTATTATCAAATCAAAATTCTAAATTCTAGATACTCTTCTATAATTCTACACTCCATTTTAAAAGTCTAAATTCTATACTCAAATTCCAAATTTTGAATTCTAAAATTCTAAATTCTATTCTAAAATTCTAAATTCCATTCTAAAATTCTAAATTCCAATCTAACATTTTATATTCTATTATCAAATTATACATTCAAAATTCTAAAATATAAATTCTATCCTAAAATTCTAAAACTCCATTCTCAAATTCCAAATTCTGAATTTTAAAATTCTAAATTCTATCCTGAAATTCTAAAGTCAATTCTTAAATTGTAAGTTCTAATTGCAAATTCCAAATTCGGTATTCTCAATTCCTAAACTCTAAATTCTAACATTCTAAATTCCACTCTAAAATTCTAAGTTCGAATCAAAAACTCTAAATTCTACTGTCACATCAATATTCTAAATTATACATATTATTCTAAAATTCTGAACTCCATTTTAAAATTCTAAATTTCATTTTCAAATTCCAAATTCTGAAATCTAAAATTTTAAATTCTATTCTAAAATTCTAAATTCCATTCTAAAATTCTAAATTCCAATCTAAAATTCTAAATTCTATCATCAAATCAAAATTCTAAATTCTAGATATTATTCTGAAATTCTATACTCCATGTTAAAATTCTAAATTCTATACTCAAATTCCAAAATTTAAATTCTAAAATTCTAAATTCTATTCTAAAATTCTAATTCCATTCAAACATTCTAAATTCCAATAACATTCTAAATTCTATTATCAAATTACAAATTCGAAATTCTAATATCTAAATTCTATTCTAAAATTCTAAATTCCAATATAAAATTCCAAATTATGAATTCTAAAATTCTAAATTCTATTCTAAAATTCTAAACTCTATTCTAAAATTCTAAATTCCAATCTAAAATTCCAAATTCTGAATTCTAAAATTCTAAATTCTATCCTAAAATTCTAAATTCCATTCTAAATTTCTAAATTCCAACCTAAAAATCTAAATTCTATTATCAAATCAAAATTCTAAAGTCTAGATACTCTTCTAAAATTCTATACTACATTTTAAAATTCTAAATTGTGTACTCAAACTCCAAATTTTGAATTCTAAAATTCTATATTCTATCCTAAAATTCTAAATTACATTCTAAAATTCTAAATTCCAATCTAACATTCTAAATTCCAATCTAACATTCTAAATTATATTATCAAATCATACATTCGAAATTCTAAAATCTAAATTATATCCTAAAATTCTAAACTCCATTCTAAAATTCTAACCTCCAATCTAAAATTCCAAATTCTGAATTCTAAAATTCTAAATTCTATCCTAAATTTCTAAATTCCATTCTAAAATTCTAAACTCCATTCAAAAATTCTCACTTCTATTATCCAAGCAAAATTCTAAATTCTATTCTCAAATTCCAAATTCTGAATTCTAAAATTCTAAATTCTATCCAAAAATTGAAATTTCATGTTAAAATAATAAATTCTAATCTCAAATTTCAAATTCTGAATTCTAAAATTCTATATTCTATCCTAAAATTCTAAATTCCATTCTATAATTCTAACTTCCAATCTAAAATTCTGAATTCTATTATCAAATCAAAATTCTAAATTCTAGATACTCTTTTAAAATTCTACACTCCATTTTAAAATTCTAAATTCTATACTCAAATTCCAAATTTTGAATTCTAAAATTCTAAATTCTATCCTAAAATTCTACATTCCATTCTAAAATTCTAAATTCCAATCTAGCATTCTAAATTCTATTATCAATTCAAAATTCCAAATTCTAGATATATTCTTAAATTATACACTCCGTTTTAGAATTCTATATTCTATACTCAAATTCCAAATTCTAATTCTAAAATTCTAAATTCTATCCTAATGTTCTAAATTCCATTCCAAAATTCTAAATTCCAATCTAACATCATAAATTCTAATACCAAATCAAAGTTCTAAATTCTATTCTAAAATTCTACATTCCATTTTAAAATATGAAATTCTATTTTCAAATTCCAATTTCTGAATTCTAAAATTCTAAATTCTATCCTAAATTCTACGTTCCATTCTGAAATTCTAAATCCCAATCTAACATTCTATATTCTATGATCAAATTATACGTTCGAAATTCTAAAATCTAAATTCTATCGTAAAATTCTAAACTCCATTCTAAAATTCTAAATTCCATTCTCAAATTCCAAATTCTGAATTCTATAATTCTAAATTCTATCCTGAAATTCTAAATTCCATTCTAAAATTCTAAATTCCAATCTAACATTCTAAATTCTATTATCAAATCATACATTCCAAATTCTAAAAACTAAATTCTATCCTAAAATTCTAAACTGCATTCTAAAATTCTAAATTCAATTCTAAAATTCCAAATTCTGAATTCTAAAATTCTAAATTCTATCCTGAAATTCTAAATTCCATTCTAAAATTCTAAATTCCATTCTAAAATTCTAAATTCCAATCAAAAATTCTAAATTCTATCATCAAATCAAAATTCTAAATTCTAGATATTATTCTAAAATTCTATACTCCATGTTAAAATTCTAAATTCTATACTCAAATTCCAAAATTTAAATTCTAAAATTCTAAATTCTATTCTAAAATTCTAATTCCATTCAAACATTCTAAATTCCAATAACATTCTAAATTCTATTATCAAATTACAAATTCGAAATTCTAATATCTAAATTCTATTCTAAAATTCTAAATTCCAATATAAAATTCCAAATTATGAATTCTAAAATTCTAAATTCTATTCTAAAATTCTAAACTCCATTCTAAAATTCTAAATTCCAATCTAAAATTCCAAATTCTGAATTCTAAAGTTCTAAATTCTATCCTAAAATTCTAAATTCCATTCTAAAATTCTAAATTCCAATCTAAAAATCTAAATTCTATTATCAAATCAAAATTCTAAAGTCTAGATACTCTTCTAAAATTATATACTCCATTTTAAAATTCTAAATTGTGTACCTAAACTCCAAATTTTGAATTCTAAAATTCTATATTCTATCCTAAAATTCTAAATTACATTCTAAAATTCTAAATTCCAATCTAACATTCTAAATTCCAATCTAACATTCTAAATTATATTATCAAATCATACATTCGAAATTCTAAAATCTAAATTATATCCTAAAATTCTAAACTCCATTCTAAAATTCTAAACTACAATCTAAAATTCCAAATTCTGAATTCTAAAATTCTAAATTCTATCCTGAAATTCTAAAGTCAATTCTTAAATTGTAAGTTTTAATCGCAAATTCCAAATTCGGTATTCTTAATTCCTAATCTCTAAATTCTTATATTCTAAATTCCACTCTAAAATTCTAAATTCTAATCAAAAACTCTAAATTCTACTATCAAATCAAAATACTAAATTATACATATTTTTCTAAAACTCTGAACTCCATATTAAAATTCTAAATTTCATTTTCAAATTCCAAATTCTGAAATCTAAAATTTTAAATTCTATTCTAAAATTCTAAAATCCATTCTAAAATTCTAAATTCCAATCAAAAATTCTAAATATTATCATCAAATCAAAATTCTAAATTGTAGATATTATTCTAAAATTCTATACTCCATGTTAAAATTCTAAATTCTATACTCAAATTCCAAATTCTGAATTCTAAAATTCTAAATTCTATCCTAAAATTCTGAAATCCATTCTAAAATTCTTACCTCCATTCAAAAATTCTAACTTCTATTATCCAAGCAAAATTTTAAATTCTATTCTCAAATTCCAAATTCTGAATTCTAAAATTCTAATTTCTATCCTAAAATTCAAATTTCATTTTAAAATTCTTAATCCTAAACTCAAATTCCAAATTCTGAATTCTAAAATTCTAAATTTTATGTTCTAAATTCTAAATTCTAAAATTCTAAATTCTAAATTCTAAAATTCTAAATTCTATGTTCTAAATTCTAAATTCTAAAATTCTAAAATCTAAATTCTAAAATTCTAAATTCTAATATCCTATATTCTAAATTATATGTTCTAAATTATAAATTCTATAATTCTAAATACTAAATTCTAAAATTCTAAATTCTAAAATCCTATATTCTAAATTCTATGTTCTAAATTATAAATTCTAAAATTCTAAAATCTATATTCTAAAATTCTAAATTCTAAAATCCTATATTCTAAATTCTAAAATTCTAAATTCTAAAATTCCAAATACTAAATTCGAAAATTCTAAATTCGAAAATTCTAAATTCTAAGTTTTATGTTCTAAATTCTAAATTAATAAATTATAAATTTTAATTCTAAAATTCTAAATTCTGAAATTCTAAATTCTATGTTCTAAATTCTAAATTTCTAAATTCTAAAATCCTATATTCTAAATTCTAAATTCTAAAATTCTAAATTCTAAATTCTAAAATTCTACATTCTATGTTCTAAATTCTAAATTCTAAAATTTTAAAATCTAAATTCTAAAATTCTAAATTCTAAAATCCTATATTCTAAATTCTAAAATTCTAAATTCTAAATTCTAAAATTCTAAATTCTTAATTCGAAAATTCTAAATTATAAATTCGATAATTGTAAATTCTTAATTTTATGTTCTAAATTCTAAATTCTAAAATTCTAAAATCTAAAATTTTAAATACTAAATTCTAAAATTCTAAATTCTAAAATTCTAAATTCTAAAATTCTAAATCCTATATTCGAAAATTCTAAATTCTAAATTTTATGTTCTAAATTCTAAATTCTAAAATTCTAAATTTTAAATTCTAAAATTCTAAATTCTGAAATTCTAGATTCTATGTTCTAAATTCTAAATTCTAAAATTCTAAAATATAAATTCCAAATTTCTAAATACTAAAATCCTATATTCTAAATTCTAAATTCTAAAATTCTACATTCTATGTTCTAAATTCTAAATTCTAAAATCTAAATTCTAAAATTCTAAATTCTAAAATCCTATATTCTAAATTCTAAATTTGAAAATTCTAAATTCTAAATTCGAAAATTCTAAATTCTTAATTTTATGTTCTAAATTTTAAATTCTAAAATTCTAAAATCTAAAATTCTAAATACTAAATTCTAAAATTCTAAATTCTAAAATTCTAAATTCTAAAATTCTAAATTCTAAAATTCTAAATACTATATTCGAAAATTCTAAATTCTAAATTTTATGTTCTAAATTCTAAATTCTAAAATTCTAAATTTTAAATTCTAAAATTCTAAATTCTGAAATTCTAGATTCTATGTTCTAAATTCTAAATTCTAAAATTCTAAAATCTAAATTCTAAAATTCTAAATTCTAAAATCCTATATTCTAAATTCTAAATTCTAAAATTCTAAATTCTAAATTTTAAAACTCTAAATTCTAAATTCGAAAATTCTAAATTCTAAAATTTATGTTCTAAATTCTAAAATCTAAAATTCTAAATTCTAAATTCTAAAATTCTAAATTCTATGTTCTAAATTCTAAATTCTTAAATTCTAATATCTAAATTCTAAAATTCTATAATCTAAATTCTAAAATTCTAAATTCTAATTTCCTATATTCAAAATTATATGTTCTAAATTATAAATTCTAAAATTCTAAAATCTAAATTCTAAAATTCTAAATTCTAAAATCCTATATTCTAAATTCTAAAATTCTAAATTCTAAATTTTAAATTCTAAAATTCTAAATTCTAAATTCTAAAATTCTAAATTCTAAATTCTAAAATTCTAAGTTCTGAAATCCTATATTCTAAATTCTATGTTCTTAATTCTAAATTCTAAATTCTAAATTCTAAATTCTAAAATTCTAAATTCTAAATTCCTATATTCTATATTCTAAAATTTTAAATTCTAAATTCTAAATTATAAAATTCTAAATTCTAAATTCTAAAATTCTAAATTCTAAAATCCTATATTCTAAATTCTATGTTCTTAAATCTAAATTCTAAAATTCTAAATTCTAAATTCTAAAATTCTAAATTCTAAAATCCTATATTCTATATTCTAAAATTTTTAATTCTAAATTTTAAATTCTAAAATACTAAATTCTAAATTCTAAAATTCTAAATTCTAAATTCTAAGTTCTAAAACTCTCAATTCTATGTTCTTAAATCTAAATTCTAAAATTCTAAATTCTCATTTCTAAAATTCTAAATTCCTATACTCTAAATTCTAAATTCTAAAATTCTAAATTCTAAGTTCTAAAATTCTAAATTCTAAAATCCTATATTCTAAATTCTGTTATAAATTCTAAATTCTAATATTCTAAATACTAAATTCGAAAATTCTAAATTCTAAATTTTATGTTCTAAATTCTAAATTCTAAAATTCTAAATTTTAAATTTTATGTTCTAAATTCTAAATTCTATGTTCTAAATTCTAAATTCTAAAATTCTAAATTTTAAATTTTAAAATTCTAAATTCTGAAATTCTAAATTCTATGTTCTAAATTCTAAATTCTAAAATTCTAAAATATGAATTTTAAATTTCTAAATTCTAAAATCCTATATTCTAAATTCTAAAATTCTAAATTCTAAAATACTACATTCTGTGTTCTAAATTCTAAATTCTAAAATTCTAAAATCTAAGTTCTAAAATTCTAAATTCTAAAATCCTATATTATAAATTCTAAATTCTAAAACTCTAAATTCTAAATTCGAAAATTCTAAATTCTAAAATCGAAAATTCTAAATTCTAAATTTTATGTTCTAAATTCTAAATTCTAAAATTCTAAATTCTAAATTCTAAAATTCTAAATTCTATGTTCTAAATTCTAAAATTCTAAAATCTAAATTCTAAAATTCTAAAATCTAAATTCTGAAATTCTAAATTCTAATATCCTATATTCTAAATTATATGTTCTAAATTATAAATTCTAAAATTCTAAATACTAAATTCTAAAATTCTAAATTCTAAAATCCTATATTCTAAATTCTATGTTCTAAATTATAAATTCTAAAATTCTAAAATCTATATTCTAAAATTCTAATTCTAAAATCCTATATTCTAAATTCTAAAATTCTAAATTCTAAATTTTAAATTCTAAAATTCTAAATTCTAAAGTTCTAAATTCTAAAATTCTAAATTCTATGTTCTAAATTCTAAATTTTAAAATTCTAAATTCTAAATTTTAAAATTCTAAATTCTAAAATCCTATATTCTTTTTTTTTTGGATTTTGGGCCACACCCGGCGGTGCTCAGGGGTTACTCCTGACTGTTCAGTAATAGCTCCTTGCAGGCACGGGGGACCATATGGGACACCGGAATTCGAACCAACCACCTTTGGTCCTGGATCGGCTGCCTGCAAGGCAAACGCCGCTGTGCTATCTCTCCGGGCTCTAAAATCCTATATTCTAAATTCTATGTTCTTAAATCTAAATTCTAAAATTCTAAATTCTAAATTCTAAATTCTAAAATTCTAAATTCTAAATTCCTATATTCTAAATTCTAAATTCTAAAATTCTAAATTCTAAATTCTAAAATCCTATATTCTAAATTCTATGTTCTAATTCTAAATTCTAAAATTCTAAATACTAAATTCGAAAATTCTAAATTCTAAATTTTATGTCCTAAATTCTAAATTCTATGTTCTAAATTCTAAATTCTAAAATTCTAAATACTAAATTCGAAAATTCTAAATTCGAAAATTCTAAATTCTAAATTTTATGTTTTAAATTCTAAATTCTAAAATTCTAAATTTTATATTCTAAAATTCTAAATTCTAAAATTCTAAATTCTATGTTCTAAATTCTAAATTCTAAAATTCTAAAATATAAATTCTAAATTTCTAAATTCTAAAATCCTATATTCTAAATTCTAAATTCTAAAATTCTAAATTCTAAATTCTAAAATTCTACATTCTATGTTCTAAATTCTAAATTCTAAAATTCTAAAATATAAATTCTAAATTTCTAAATTCTAAAATCCTATATTCTAAATTCTAAATTCTATGTTCTAAATTCTAAATTCTAAAATTCTAAAATATAAATTCTAAATTTCTAAATTCTAAAATCCTATATTCTAAATTCTGAATTCTAAAATTCTAAATTCTAAATTCTAAAATTCTAAATTCTATGTTCTAAATTCTAAATTCTAAAATTCTATATTCTTTTTTTTTTTTTGGATTTTCGGCCACACCCGGCGGTACTCAGGGGTTACTCCTTACTGTTTGCTCAGAAATAGCTCCTGGCAGGCACGGGGGACCATATGGGACACCAGGATTCGAACCAACCACCTTTGGTCCTGCATCGGCTGCTTGCAAGGCAAACGCCGCTGTGCTATCTCTCCGGGCCCTAAAATCCTATATTCTAAATTCTATGTTCTTAAATCTAAATTCTAAAATTCTAAATTCTAAATTCTAAAATTCTAAATTCTAAATTCCTATATTCTAAATTCTAAATTCTAAAATTCTAAATACTAAATTCGAAAATTCTAAATTCTAAATTTTATGTTCTAAATTCTAAATTCTATGTTCTAAATTCTAAATTCTAAAATTCTAAATACTACATTCGAAAATTCTAAATTCGAAAATTCTAAATTCTAAATTTTATGTTCTAAATTCTAAATTCTAAAATTCTAAATTTTAAATTCTAAATTCTAAAATTCTAAATTCTATGTTCTAAATTCTAAATTCTAAAATTCTAAAATATAAATTCTAAATTTCTAAATTCTAAAATCCTATATTCTAAATTCTAAATTCTAAAATTCTAAATTCTAAAATTCTACATTCTATGTTCTAAATTCTAAATTCTAAAATTCTAAAATCTAAATTCTAAAATTTTAAATTCTAAACTCGAAAATTCTAAATTCTAAAATTCTAAATTCTAAATTCGAAAATTCTAAATTCTAAATCTGAAAGTTCTAAATTCTAAATTTTATGTTCTAAATTCTAAAATTCTAAATTCTAAAATTCTAAATTCTATGTTCTAAATTCTAAAATTCTAAAATCTAAATTCTAAAATTCTAAATTCTAATATCCTATATTCTAAATTATATGTTCTAAAATTCTAAAATCTAAATTCTAAAATTCTAAATACTAAATTCTAAAATTCTAAATTCTAAAATCCTATATTCTAAATTCTAAATTCTAAAATTCTAAATTTTTTTCATCATGTTTTATTTCTCTGTTCTGACAGATAGCAAGGAGCAGGACTGAGATATGGGTTTTTATTTTTAACATGTTTGGTGAAGAAGCCTCACTTGCCTAAAAATAAACCTTTATCTTTAGACTGTAAATGGGAAGACCAGCTTGAGAGTCCACAATCACTCACAAAGGATCATGAGTTTTTAAAACAAAAAACTCTATCACTCTCTACTTCACTACATCTGCTGGATGCACCATAGGAATGAGTTTGAGTGTTAATTTTACACTCGACACAGTCACAGAAAAGTAAAGAATGCTGTCAAGTGGTCCCTTCTATGCCCTAACTGCACTGCACACCCCTCCCTTTTTGCCAAGCTTCCATGGACTAGTCTTCCTGGTCCTTATCTCTATTGTCTATCTCTCCAGGCCCATCCCATGATTCTTGACCTCTGGGGCGGCACTCATGGTGACAAACATTCTGTACTAGGGTCCTCCCAAGAACAGAGGTTACCCTTTAACCCACAATCTCTTGTCGTAGAAATTCAACAGGATGGACCACCAGTCAAGGGATGATTTCACTCAGGGCCAGGAACTGTTGACATACGTTCAATCACTACTTGCTGAGCTGAAGGGCTGAGAACACACTTTCTGTTAACTGTTTCCTCTCCGTTCAATCTGGATTTTCTGGAAAACGAGTATTGGACGACCAGCCTTTTAAGGGTTCCAAAGAACTGGCTACTCTTTTTTCTGGGCTTTCTTTCATCCTGAGGTCCAAATTCCAGTCCTCCTGGTGATCACCTCGGTATAACTCCCCTTTACTCACTTCCTGAGGTCCCATTGCCCCCACGTGGAGACAGGAGACTCCCCACAGTCGAAGAATTTATTTTTTCCAACTAAGTATGCTAGAGAGAAAAAAGTTCTTGGAGTGATTCAAATGATGGATCCTGGAACCTTATCTGAGTAAGGCAAATGTGACAACTTGAAAGAGGATACAACTTGAATAAAAATGGCCTTCATGGAAGTGAACTATTGGTTACTCACGCAGGGGTCCTCAAACTTTTTAAACAGGGGGCCAGTTCACTGTCCCTCAGACCATTGGAGGGTCTGACTATAGTAAAAACAAAACTTATGAACGAATTCTTATGCACACTGCATATATCTTATTTTGCAATGAAGAAACAAAACAGATACAAATACAATATGTGGCCCGCTGACCATAGTTTGAGGACCACTGGTAGAGAGTTGGAATATTTGTAGGAACACTCGGGAAAGTTAGGAGATACTGGATATAACTTTGTCATATCATAGGGATTTTAGAGGTTAGGCATATGGTAAACTTACTGGTGTTAAGGGGTTAGAGAAAGTGAACAGTCATAATACATAACAAAAATTATTCTCTTTTCACCTCTAGGAAGAAATTAAGGGCAAAACATTGTTAGACCTTATTCCTGATCAAGAAAAAAACAATGTCCTTGAAAAGATTTTCCTCTGCATTCCTTTGTCAAATTCAGGTACATATTTTAAAATATTATGTTCTTAGATTTTTAAGATCAGGTGATAGTTACTTAAAGGGAATAATAAAAAGAAAGGCTGATCATCTATTAATTTAATAGCAATTTCATAAACTATTCTAGTGTTCAAAGATATCTTAGTTAAGTCTTGTCCTGAACAGGGAGCCCAAATTATTTCAGCTTTTGTGTAACTGAAGTAGTGTTACATGAATAATATTCTGGCACTATACTTTGCAGATAAAGCTTCTGTAGCCATAAAGGTGCAATGTTCATGAAAAGAGGGTCATAGTTTTGTAAAATCCAAACAATGTAAGACAGTAGGCCTATGAAATACCCTGTAGAAAATGGCAAAGTGCAGATGAAATCTGGTTTTGTATCTGATCTTTTAGTAGGAAAACATATTACCTTTGGATGTCACTTAAGAAGAAATGTTGAATATGGTTGCGGCTCTGCTTATCAATATGCAAACATCATCTTGAATGTGATAGATATTTCCACTGGTAAGCAATTCTATGTTCTAATACTATCTAGATGAATTTCATGAAATATGTGTTCTTTGCTGCTTACATATTTCTTCTGTTGGGACTGCCAGACTCAGATCTCTATTACCACAGGCTTGGATTTCAGACATTCATTAGACTTAAGATATAAATGGTGAATTTTACCAGATTAGGTCAGATGGGAATATGGTGGACTGAGCTGACAAGAATTGTTCTTCCCAGTTGGAGAAAATATAACAGGGAAAGCTTTTGCTTTGCACATGGCTGGCCCTGATTTGATCCCTGAGAACCTCCAGGCATGATCCTTGAGTACAGAGTCAGAAAATGCCAGGTGTGGCCCAGAAAACAAAACAACAAAGAATATCTCTTTGCTTCTACAAAACATGGAAAATGATTGTTAAGATATAACAAAAATTAATATACACATTGATTTAAAATAAATGAAGTCCACAGGTGCCAGAAGTGACAATAAAGTACAGAATCACAAAGGCAAGAGGAAGCTAATTTGTGATTGCTACATGGGCTTGAATTCATATATAGGTTACTTTTCTTGTTAAGTTCTGTCAGTACCTGTATATTTTCAATATTAGCCCCTTATCTGATGGGTATTAGGTGAATAGTTTCTCTCATTCTGTGATGGCTTTTGTATTCTAGGCATTGTTTTCTTTGAGATGTAGAAGCTTCTCAGGTTAATACAGTCCCATCGGTTTATCTCTACTTACACTTGTTTGGAGAGTGCTGTTTTTTCCTTGAAGATGCCTTTAGTATCAATGTTATTGAGTGTTTTACCTATGTATTGTTCTATATACTTTATGGTTTCGGGCCTGAAATTAAGGTCTTTAATCCATTTGGATTTGACCTTTGTGCATGGTGTTAAATAGAGGTTTGAGTTTGCTTTTTGCAAGTGGCTGACAAGTGTCACACCACTTGTTGAAGAGGATTTCCTTGCTCCTTTTTTTTGCATGTCTTGCCCCTTTATAAAAATTAATTGATTGTATAGCTGGGGCACATTCTCTGAATAGTCTATTCCACTGATCTGAAGATCTGTCTATTTTAGTACCATGCTGTTTTAGTGACTATAGCTTTGTAATACAATTTAAAGTTGGGGGAAGTGATGCCTCCCATATTCCTTTTTCCAAGGGTTGCTATAGCTATTAGTAGGTGTTTATTTAGTTCTGTTCTTCCTTAATGCTATCAATGCACCTGAAAAACCTCCCCCATTCTAGTTATTTCAAATGTCTTTTCCCCTTCTACTCTATTTTTCCTCTCCTTATCATATTCTGGAGTTAAGACTGATCTAGGCAGTCTCCCTTTAAACCATTGCATGCCTTCATGCAATTACTCTAAATACTACACATAAATGTTATCTCTGTATTTATCCTCCTTCTTCTGGCTCACTTCATTTAAATGATATCTTGCAGTTGCATGCATATTGCATTGAATTGAGTAATTGCATCATGTAGTTATTATTACACTGTATATATGTATATATTATATATACATCTTAATATGTTGTTGGATATCTATGTTGATTCTAAATCTTAACCATTGTACTGAGAGCTGCAGTGAATATTGGTGTGCATACATCCTTTTGAATTATATATTTTTGGGTCCAAGATTGCTGGGTCATATGGCAGTTCAATTCTGAGTTTCCTGAGAACTCTCCATATGTTTTCCATAGAACTTTGACCAGACAACATTCCCACCAGCAGTGTATAAGAGATCCTTTTCCACCACATCACCAACACAGACATTTTTTATATATGCCATTCTTAATTGTGTAAGATGATATCTCATTGTCATCTTGGTTTGAACTTCCCTACTGATAAGGGATGATGAGTATTTTACGTGCTTGTGGCCATCTGTTGGTCTGCTCATCTATTCCCATTTTTGAATTGGTTTTTAGATTGTGGGGGTTAATATTTGTGAGCACTTCGTATATCCTGGATATCAACCTCTTGTCTGATGTATTGAGTGCATATATTTTCTCCCACTCAGCTGTCCTTTAGATTTAACTCTTGCTTATTTGCCATACAAAAATTTTAGTTTTATGTAGTCTCATTTGTTTAGTTTCGATTTTGTAGTCTTTTGAAGTGTGTTTGAGGTAGGAGCGCATGGAAATTTTCTAGTTCTGCATTGTTAAGGAAATGGAAAAGTAACCTTTGGGAACTAAACTATATGGAAATGATAATATCATCTAAAAATCAGTGAACATCTAGATATGCATATTACAACATGGATCAGTATTAAAAACCATATGTTGATTATAAAGAAGAAACGAAATTTATAGCATCAAGCCACTTCTATAAGTGGTAAACTAGTCTATAAAATATACTACATATTTATAAATGTTCTATAATAAAAACAGTGGTTGGTAGCAATGAGTGCCTATGGGTAGGAAATGAGCTGAGAGAAGATCAAAACAAGGCTCAGTACTGATCTTTTCTCATAGAATTCCACGAAGTAGAATTATTCAGTACCAACTTCTGTATTGCTGGGGACTAAAAATACAACAGAAGTATGAAAGAATGTGGGATAGACAGAGAGCACAGAGGTTAAGACACTTGCTTTACATAAAGCAGGCTGGGTTTAATTCCTGCCACCACATATGGTCTCTCTGAGCACAGAGCTAGTACTAAGTCATAAGGACTGCTGGGTTTGATCCCAACCCTCCTAAATGAATAGCTGGGTATGAAATAAAAATTTCCTCACTAAAATTTTGTCTACATGTTGGTTATGTGTCTTGGAAACTAAAGGGGATGATATCTTTGTACAAAAAAACCTTGTTGGGGGCCGGAGAGATAGCATGGAGGTAAGGCATTTGCCTTTCATGCAGAAGGTCATCAGTTCGAATCCCGGCGTCCCATATGGTCCCCCGTGCTTGCCAGGAGCAATTTCTGAGCATGGAGCCAGGAGTAACCCCTGAGCACAGCCGGGTGAGACCCAAAAACCAAAAAAAAAAAAAAAAAAAAAAAAAACCTTGTTGACTACAAACTCACACAAATTACACATTTAATATAGTCTGTCTAGTAGTCTACCTAATAGAGAAAAGAGCTGAATTTTTGGATACTAAAACATCCATCCATAGGGTAATAAAACAGGACTCAAAATTCCCCAAACCCACAGATGACTCCTTCATGTTTTGGTGAACAGGATGGGTAGAGGGGTTGGATGGGAGGAAAACGGGAAAAGACTGTGACAATGAGAATTCTGAAAATTGACTGTGGGCTGGGAAAGTGTTCACTGTTGTGGCAGGTGTAACCAGGACACCTCCCCATTATCATACTTCTTTTTCTCCCTCAGAATCTGTGCTCTACTTCTCACGAATTTACCAGAGCCAATATGATAGTGATCCTTACTCTCTACTTTTGGAGGATAAGTTTTATCTTGTGGGGTTTGTATGTGTTATCAGGAGTCAAATCTTACGGGTGAGTATGTTGTGGGCTTCCTATGAAGGCCTATGTCATCTTTGCCCATCCCCCACTGGACATGTTGCTAAATCCCTGATTGCTGAGAGCTGTGGTGGTTTGTAAGAGTATTGGAAGATGAGTTCCTGCATTTGGGATGAGCTGTGAGTGGGGACGCAACACAGCCAAAAGATGGGAAGAAGTGCACTCACTGCTTGGCCAGAATATGAAAAGCATCTAGGGCCTAAGCTAGGCATTCTGGAGAAGCTGCTTTTGGGCAAGTGGTGAAGAAAGAGTATTACCACAAGGGGAATTTGGAGGCAGCTCTCTCTCACACACACACCCCACATGCACGTTCTTCACATTTACAACCCAGAGAGGCCTGCTAAAAGTGAAATAGGTCTTCAGAATTCCTATGGTAGATCCAGGCTCAATGAACTTATTCACAAATTAACTTGTTTAGCAAGCATATAATGTGTGCCAACTTTGTGCAAGGAGCAGGAAACATTAATGTAGTAGCTACCAGACCACAGCAGTTGAATAACCTTGGGGAGACAATAAACTGGGGCCCTATGCTTGGACTTTCAAAGGTAGGTCATGAACTTAGACTGAGAGAGCAGGGTAGGTGTCTCCAGATGATGTGTCTTTTGTGCGGAGACCCTCCCCAAAGTGAGGATAAGGTGCCAGTCACCCCAAATGGAAAGACAAATTAAGGCAAAGGTCCAGCAGCTGAAGGTCCCAAGATTATAACTAGCTCGGGAAGCTCCAGGAAACAAGGAACTGTATGTGACTAGAATAAGGTCAGAGAGGGAAGAGTTGTAATTAAAAGGGCACAAGATGTGAGGCACGCAGTGGCCTGGATGTGTGGTCTCCCCAAGTACCCATAGTCATGGATTTTGGTATGCCCCCCCGTGTAGTGGAAAAACAGTAGAGTGACATGAGAATGTTAGAAAGGTCTGATTTTGGGGTTAGGAATGGGGTATAGGGAGCTAGAAGGGAAACAAATGGCCTATGTGAGAGATGGTGTGGTTAGGAGAAGGACCGTAGGAATTGAGGTAGAGCTGTGCAGAGTTGACACACACTTTGGGAATAGAACCCAAAGTGTTAGAAAGTGGGTAGAGTGCTTTTCTTGCATAGAGCCAACCCAGGTTCAATTACTGCTACTGGTTATATTACTGGTTCCCTGAGTCTGCCAGGAGTGGTCCCTGAGTGCACAGCCAGGAGTAACCCCTGACGACCACAATGTGGGGCCCAAAAACCAAAAAAGAAAGAACCCAAAGTTCTGATACATGTATTGGTAGTTCATGAAAGATGGGATCAAAATGAGTCAAGGATGACTCTGCTTTTTAGCTGAGTGTAAGTGCCTCTAACAGACTTGAAAGACTGAGGCAGTGTGATGGGGCTGTGAGCACCATACCCAGAACCCTGTTTGGGCCATGTTAATAGAGTGAGGACACTGAACATAGAACCATCTACACTTCTTACAAGTAGGTTTCTTGTCTCTGTTCTCTGGACTGGGTTTCATCTGGGTTCCAATCCTTTTCTTGCCTACCAGCTGGGTTCATCTTCCCCTATAGTAAGGCTAAAATTCCTTCCTGGCCAGTTGAGTTCCATCTCTTTCCCTACCGGTATGGTTGAAAACCTTCTACAAACCTGGCTGGATATCTCTTCTTCCTGCTTCCTGGATGGATCCTGTTCCCACCAATTACAGGGGCTTGTCTGTCAGCTTTTAGCCTTTTGATGACTTCTTCATTTTCTAAACTAAATGAAGAAGTCATCATCATCTCAAACGATGATGTACTTTTCAGAGGGCTGTTGTGGGCAGTAAACAAAATTTTGTTTTATGTGTGGTCAGTACTGAGGAAATATCACTCGTCACCTCCATTGAAATGATCACTAGCAATGTCACTACCAATCTGGTTGTCATCACAATTCACTCATTCTATACTTCCTCTCTGATATAAAGTGTAGCTACCACATTGCAGAGACGCCAGAGAATGTTTTGGCATTTAGATTTAGAGTGGTGATGCCATCATCTCTCCCAACCTGACAGGAAGGAAAATGTAGGCCTCACGGAGTTGTTCAGGCTCCTCTCCACATTCCTGCATTTTCTGCAGCTCTCTGGGCTTGAAGCTCTCACACCTGCCATTAAAAAGTAGACTTCTTTTATGGGAGGTTACCTCTTAAAATCTGCTTGTTCCTCTGAGAAAGAAATCAACACTATCACCCTAGTCTCCCTATGGCTCAAAGATTGTGACTTTGCTTGTGTTTTTGTTTTGTTTTGTTTTTGGGTCACACCTGGCAGTGCTCAGGGGTTACTTCTGGCTCTATGCTCAGAAATCACCCCTGGCAGGCTCGGGGGACCATATGGGATGCCGGGATTCGAACCACCGTCCTGCATGAAAGGCAACCGCTTTCCCTCCATGCTATCTCTCCAGCCCCTGGGTTTCCCCTTTCTAGGATAGTTGTTGTATGTTAATAGGCACGTTGAAGAAAGGGCTTTTTAGAGAAGGTATTTTGGGGGGTCACACCTGTGACACTCAGGGGTTATTCCTGGCTCTGTGCTCACAAGTCGCTCCTGCTCCTGGCAGGCTCGGGGGACCATATGGAATGCTGGGATTTGAACCAGCATTCATCCTGTGTTGTTCGCATGTAAGGCAAAAGCTATACTGCTGTGCTATCGCTCTGGCCCCTAGAGAAGAGATTTTAATAGTGGTTTCCCAGTTGTCTTTGGGAGGCCTGAGACCACTGCCAGATGGTTCAATGCTCAGGGCCAGTGGTGCTGGGAGTGATGTGGCACCATGGGATCACATTTGGACTTGAGCCTGTCAGCCCTGGAGGAGGTCTTTCTCTTCCCTCTCCTGCCATGTGCCTGTGTGCAAAGATTACAGGACTGAAATCCAGGTTTGAGTTTGAAACAGACCCACTTTGAAATATGTGCTTTGAAACACTTGATCTCTTAGCCTTTGTTTTCTGCCAATAGTGTACAGGATTCTTCTCACATGACAAGCATTTTAGCAGGGCACTGGGCAGCTGCCACACTTCTTGCATGCCATCCACATGCATCAGGTATTTTATCATCATGCATTCAGTATCTAACTTGCAGGTGTTTTCTGCAGGAACTTTGTAATGTGAAGGAAGAGAAGGAAGTTGATGCAGCAAAAAATTTGGATAAATATACGAAACGCAGGTAAGAAGCCAATGTGGATGGAAGCGGTGAAGACCTAGACCATTTTTCTTATAAAACAGAACTCTAGTTAGGGAAATCAGAGTTCCAGTGTGTTTGGGAATAGGGTGCTTGGAAGTAACTTCAGATAAGGAATAACCATCATTTAAAACAATGTTAAATCCTGGAGCCGGAGAGATAATACAGTGGGGACGGCTCTTGCCTTGCACATGTTAGACCCGGATTCTATCCCTGGCATTCCATATGGTCCCCATATGCCTGCCAGGAGTGATACCTGAGAACATAGCAAAGAGTAACCCTTGAGAATTGCTGGTTATAGCCCCACAACAAAAGATTTAATCCTTACTGAATTTTAAAGTTATTAACATTTTGAGGGGTACTTGATTTGAAGTCTGTTTGGCAATTTCCTCAAGATGTGTTTTGTTGTTTCTCTATTAACTTAAGGTTCATTTTTCTGTTTAAAGATGAGACACAGTTTTGTTTTCATTTAAATAATACTGGCTTATAAACTATAAATGTTTATGTGGTTAAGGAGCAATGTTACCATAATACCCACAACTAAAGTGCCATTACCCCTCAATATGCCCAACCACAGTTTGTTGGACGCTTTCAGTTTTTTCCAGCCAACTTCAGTTCTGTGTTCAGAGTCAAGATGCTTTCTTTCCTTGGTGGTGAGCTGTTTCCTTATTTTGTTTAGATCCCCAGAACCAAATATAGTTCAGTAAGTAACTCTAGAAGTGACTCCTGAACACAAAGCCAGGAATAGCCCCTGAGCTCCAGCAGTTTTTGGGGCAAATTGAAACATATTGCCTTAAGAAATGCTCTTCTTGAATATTTTCCAAGGGTTGGTAAGCATTTTCCTGAAAGGGATACGAGAGTAAATATTTTAGACTTTGCAGGCCTATTAGGTACCTATTAGAATCTTCTCTGTTTTAACAATCTCTTTAAAAATCAAAGACAAGGTAGTTATTTTTTTGTTTGTTTGTTTGTTTTGGTGTTTGGGTCATACCCAGTGGTGCTAAGGGGTTATTCCTGGTTCTGTGCTCAGAAATCACTTCTGGCAGTTTCAGGAGACCATATGGGATGTCAGGAATCGAACTGGGGTCCATTCTGTGTTGGCCACATGCAAGGTAGTTCTTAGCTCATACAAAAACAGACTCCTACAAATTTGTCTCACAAGCTGTAGTTAGACCTCCCTTACATATTAAAATGATCCTTTCCCTTTTATATGAATGTGTTGCTGCTTAGATGCAAAGAAAATGTGTTCTTGAAGATAGTGGCTATATCCTTGGCAACAATTTCAGGAATGTTCAATTTGTAAAAAGTTAAAAAATTATAAAATGGTTTCCTGTATTTTGAAATAAATGATAGTAATTAAGGACTTTAAGTATTTATGAATGCTCCAGCATTGAGGAGAAAGGATGAGGCTGAGGAGGGGCTGACTTCGCATTGTAGAATTCCCTGGAGAGGTTTGCCAGGCCTTAAGATGGGCTCCTTGGATCAAGTGAGATTATGCAATTGATATGTGATATATGAAGAAACAAAACCAGGAACTAGACAGTATACTTTGGTGGGAAGCCTTTGGTTTGGGACTAATCTGAGAACTGAGGATACCAGGCCAGGGGGAGTTTCAGAGGGAAGAATGAGGTGGACTATAGGTGACATGGAGGCCTTTGTGGGGAATATTGGGCAATTTGTAAGGGGTGAGGTATAGGAACTATGCATAAAAACTTACACATTTTCAGTATTATAGGCCTGTGACCTAAACTATAATAAATATATAAGAAATCTGTGGAAAATGTTGTTGGGATGTCTCTAAATCTAAATGACCTGCATAGTAATAATTTCCTAGGACTGTGGACTCAGTTGACTTTCGTTTCACCTATTAAGATGACATGCATTGGAAAAATTCTACATTTAACAGATTGGGAAAAACCAGCCTGAGTTTTTTGGAGTTTCATTTGGGTGGAAGGAAATTTTGCAAAACCAAAGAGAGCCAGTACCTAGTACAGCTTGATTTGGATGTGGGAGAGAAATTGGAATCCATGAGAAAAGGAGATCAGAGCCAAAAGAGTGCCAGAAGGTCCTAGAATTCCAAATCTTGGATTTCTAGTACAGCCTTATGCATTTTATGAATACGTTTTTTTGGCAGATAGATTATTTGATGTATTGATCTTTCAGCCAAATGGCTTGCTGGCAAGCTGGTTTTTTGGCAACGATGTGTTAATAAATTGCCTTGGTAAATCAATCTGTTTCCATGGTAAAAACAGAGTTTTTGCAGAAGTGAAGCTTAGAAACATACACAAGTGGGGCAGGAACTAAGGGAGCCTCATAGTGTATAGACACTTCTGTAGATACTTGGGTGGTACCAGGAATTGCACCCAGGATGGCCATATGCCAGGCTAACTCCTACTTGCTGTATTTACTTTCTGGCCCTGTGCAGATATTTGATTTTATTTAATTTGTTACTTCTAATTTATGTCTTATTTTTCTTAATGTGCTCCCATTTCTAATTTCCTCTAAGGTTCCTAGAAATTGAAGATGGATCTAAAACTTTTAAAACAGAAGCAGTGTGTGCTGACCCGGAGGCTTCTATCTCAAGTGTAAGTACTTTGAGAAAGAGTCTAGAAGTTTGGACCCTTATTCTATCAGTGTTTATTCTTTGGTTACTTTTGTGTCCAGAAGAGAATAGGCTTCATGCAGGAAAGTGTTCTCAGTAAGCACAACACTTGAATGGTGTGCCATAGTTGCTACATCCAGTCACTTTCCTGCTTGGACTGGTCCTTGTGGAAGTGAAGATAGGACACCATTAGTCCAAGCTCTCTTAGAGCTCCTTTCCCTCATGGGGACTGGGCTAAGATGGGTTTTCCTAGCTGCCTTATGCAAGGGATCTGTAAGAAGGCTGAACATGGCACCAGGCCATCATGGGTAGGAGCCATCCCCAAGTCGTCTGGATTTCCCCACTATTGCTGAACCGCTAAATGTGCCATCCATCTGCCAGACAGCAGGAGGAATCTCATAGGGATACCAGAAAATAGAAATAGAAACTCTGGATTTGCCCTCAATGTTTTGGAACTCTAATTAGTGCAAGAAGACCTAACTGCAAGAAAAAAGTAGAGAAGGAACCTCAAAAGCCAGTCTGCTCTATGTCAACTGTTCATAAAGAAATTTATAGAAGTGAATTGAAATTACTACTAAAATGGTACAAGCAGGTAGATTGCCTTTGTGTCTCCCTCGATTTATTTCCATTTCAGCTTTTTTTTAAACTTCTAGTTTTCACTCTTAAAACACTTGTCTTCAGACCTTAGTCCAAATAGTTTTTTTTCCAAAATTTTAATTTCTATTTTTTAATTTAATTACTATGAAATTAAGAAGTTATTTGTAATTGAGTTATAGACTACAGGCATCATGCTGAGAAAGGCCTCACCAAACACTAGAACTTTATATTTTATATTAATGCAACAGACTGGCATATTTTTGCTTCCAGAATAGTTCCTTTGGGCCAGAGAGACAACACAGTTGGTAGGGCGCTTGTTTTACACAGACTTACCTATGTTCTATCCCTAGCACCCAGAACTTTTAAGAGTGATTCCATAGCCAGGAGTAAGCCTTGAGCACTGCTAAGTGTGTCCCCAAAACAAATTTTGTATTTTGTCATCTAAATTTACTTAACCTGCGTTTTGTCAAGCATATGAGTACATAAAAATAATTTTTTTTGTTTTTTGGGGGGGCAATACCTGGTGACACTCAGTAGTTACTACTGGTTCTGCACTCAGAAATCACTTCTGGCTTGGGGGACCATATGGGATGCTGGGAATAGAGCCAAGGTCTCCATCCTGGGTCAGCCGCGTACAAGCCAAATGCCCAACTGCTTTGCCATCGCTCTGGCCCAAAAAATAAATATGTTTTATTACCACACCCGTGTTCTCTCTTGAACACATTTCTCTTTCTCGTCTTGGCTTTTTGACACTTGGAGAAAGTTTACATTCTCTTTTGAACACATATATCTGTCCTCTTGTTTCTATTAATTTTTTTTATTTTGCTTCACTAGAAATAAGTTAAAATCTTAACCAACATCCAAGTATCGTATTTATTTGAGTATAATGTGCACCCCATATAACGCGCACCCCTAATTTTCTATTAAAAATTGGTATAAAATTTTGTTTCACACCAAGCATTGTAATTGACAAAAATGTTGTTGAACACGTGCTGTCATGATAAAAAATCATTCATAGACAACGTAAACTGGTATAAACACAATACCTAAATAAAATCACCAGTAACAATATTTATTTAAAATGTTTCAAAGTCAGATTCATCATCAGATACACTAAAGTGTTGTTCCCATTCTTCTCGAGTTAATTTTTCATCAGTGTCTCAGTTGGCAGGAACATCTGTTTCTCTAGTTTCTTCGCTTTCTTCTGAGTCTGAATTCCACAGCAGGTCGTCTTCTGTGCCGACCATTTGATTGCTGATGCCTGTCTTCAAAAAACTCTTGATGATTATTTCTTTTGGTATGTCTTCTCATGATGTTTTAACCCATAATGTCACGAGAGATAGGCCAGGTTTCTTGAGGGTTTTTTTCCTTCACTCTCGTGTACAGTGCACTGCTGCAGCCTGGAAAAGGCACAGTGCGAACTCACAATTAGCCTGAGCCCTCATTGGACGGCCTCCACTGCCACCCCACTCCAGCCCTCGTTTATAATGCGCATCAAAACTTTGATTTCTTTGTTTGGTAGAAAATTTTTTTGCGTTATACTCAAATAAATACGGTATCTTGGAATCATACAGAAAGCAAAATGCTAGGGATTAATTTGATATAGACAGTTAAAAAAGCAGAAGGAAGAGAACCTAGAGAGATCCTCTCTCAATTAATGTCATGTCAAAAAAAATGTATTTCTGAGAAAGAAAAAGATTGAGACCTTATCAACAGCATAATACTTTAAGGAGAATAAAGTGCATTTGAACAGCTCAGTTTCACATTTTCCTAGAGTTCAAATTTGTACTCAGTGTGAGTACTTGTGCTTCAATAAATGGGTTTCTTGTAGAAGAACAATCAGTCTAGGTCTTAAACTAGTTTCCAACCTCAGATCCTAAACAAAACATTGACTAAATCATTCTGTAGATGTGTAAAAGATTTCTCTTCGAAATCAGTACTTAATTTTTCTGTGATCTGGACTCAAAGAGGTTCCAGTTGTTAAGGAAATAGAAATGGAACCTGGGTAGGAATGGCATGAGGCCATTCAGAGCAGCAGATGGCTCACATTAAAGGGATAGGATGGGTTAGGACGCTAAGTTGAGGTCCAGAGAGGGCAGAGATTATGGCTATGCCCTGCATGTGGCTGATACCCATTTGATGCTGTGAACTGCATATGATACACCAAGCACTGCCAGGAGTCATCCCTGAGCACAGAGCCAGAGGAAGCCTATGTGGCTTCCCCTCAACAAAATAAAAGGAGCAATGGGTTAGGAGTCACTGGATTCTGTCTAAGTCTATTTTTTTTTACATTAACAACAAGGAGATGGCCTTATAAGCTCTCCAGAGCCGTACCCACCACTCATCTATCTAGTAGTGCTTCTAGATAATCTCTGATAATTTTAGTTTCTACTGTAATTGGCATTAAAGGTATAAAGTGTTTTTGTAGGGACCAGAGAGATAGTGCAATGGATAGGACAATTACCTTGCAAGTAGCAGTTAAGGGTTTTATCTTCAGTATTCTATAGGGTCCCCTGGGTGCAGAGCCAGAAGTAACCCCTGAGCATCACTGGGTGTGATCCCAAAACAAAACAAAGATAGGAAGTGGCTTGAGCATGTCTTGTTGGACTCCCATTGCTCTAAACCTAGACAGGTGCCTGCCAGTCAGTGGCAGAGGTCCCCCACAGCTTTCCCACCTTTATGAATCAGTGGAGCTTTGAGAAGAGTGGGGGGGAGCTTACTGCTCTTCTGAGTTACTACTATGACCACCTCTGACTAACAGTTCCAAAAAGCTTAGATTTCTATTTTTCCACATCCTTTGAGTGTCATACATGTATTCTATGAGTCTGCTTTAGCATGTCTGTATTGTCTATCTGTTCTCTCTTTTATAATGATAGTGCACCAATAACTCGTACTTGCTATGTTCCAGCAGTATTTTTCAAGGACCTGCATATACATATATATCCTAATGGTTCTGTGTTAGGCAATCAATCGATTGAATTAGTATTAAAAATGAGTATGGGGCCGGCAAGGTGGCGCTAGAGGTAAGGTGTCTGCCTTGCAAACGCTAACCAAGGAAGGACCGCGGTTTGATCCCCCGGCGTCCCATATGGTCCCCCCAAGCCAGGGGCAATTTCTGAGCACTTAGCCAGGAGTAACCCCTGAGCATCAAACGGGTGTGGCCCGAAAATCCAAAAAAATATTAAAAAAAATGAGTATGAAATGCATTAAAGTTTTTGTTGGCCTATGTTTCATTTTGCTTTTGTATAAAACAAGTTTTCCCATTGAAATGTCAATTTCTGCTCTTTTGGAAATTCCTAGGATCTAGTTGTTGCTGTGACTGTTGAGAAGACTGGACAACACACATCTTCGAGTACATCTACAGACTCTAGTGCATATTACCAGGAATCCACTTCTGAATGGAGAGGTAGATACACTTGGACATTGGGGTCGACTCTGCCAGAAGGGACTCATGCTCTCTAGTATAGTGGCAGTTTGTCTAAAGAAGCTTCTATTAGTGGTGGTTAATTCTCAGTTTTGTTTCATCTAGTTTTAAATTATTGTTAAATTTATTAGAAAAGATGGGAATGATAATGATTGGAAATTAAATGTTTCACAGTGTCAGTGAGAAAAAGCACATATACATTGACAATGGACAACCAAAAGAGTCGATCACAAACCACCCCCGCGATGGCAATTTTCCTTTGTGCTGCCTCTTTGTACTCAAGTTGGTGCTCCATTCTCTGGCAGCCTTTGGCCTCTATTCCATTTGTGTGGGTTCCCTTCACCAGAATGTCATTACAATGGAATTATACACTGTCCAGTCATTTTTTAATGTTTGTTAACAAAATGCATCTGAAATTAATTGTGTTGCATTAATCAATGGCTGATTTATAACTTTTGAAAATTGCAGTAATATTATTACTTAATGTTTGCACATTTTGGTGCCCAGATTTTGTACATCTTCAACACTAAAGTTCCAAAGATCTCCCCTAAATTGTCCTTCCTTACATCAATTCCCATTTCTTTTCTCACTGAGTCGAATGCTAGAATGCTTAAGAATGTACTAGAAGCTGGAATGATAGTCCAGCTGGTAGGGTGCTTGTCCAACGTGCTTCCAACCCAGGTTAAATACTCAGCATCCCATATGGTCCCCTTAGCCTGCCAGGAGTGATCCCTGTGCACAGAGCCAAGAGTAAGGAAAGCCCTGAGCCCCACTGGGTGTGGCCCAAACAAACAAAAAAGATGGTACCAGATTGATTTTTCAAGGAATTAATTAATTTGAATGTGGACATCTGAGTTATTTACTGGTTTGGGATTATACATATCACTTCTTTTTTAAATTTTATTTTATTGAAACCATTGTGATATACATAGTCCTTCATAGTTAGATTTCAGACATACAATGAATCAGGAACAATCCCACCATCAGTGTCAACCTCCCTCCACCATGTTCCCAGAGTGTACCCCAACCACCATTCTTTACCCCTCCCCAGCCTCTTTCTTAAGAGAGTTTTTGTTTGTTACTATCAGTTTTTCATTCATTTGGTCAAATTCACAGTCATGGGGTCATAAGTGATATTAGAATGTGTTTGAGTCATTTGGAAAAAAATTGTCATTTTTCCAAATGATACTGCCGTTTTGCATTGCTAAATAATGATATCCTCTTTGCTTTCGGGAGCTGTTGAGGGAAATAATATTGTATTCCCTCCAAGAAAGACTTAAAGCAGGGGTTCTTAAACTCGCAGCCCGCAGGCTGTTTGTGGCCCTCCGTACAACATTTTGTGGCCCTGCCCAGAGGAATCTTTTTTTGTTTTGTTTTGTTTTAGTTGTTTGGGTCACACCCCCCAATGTTCAAGGCTTACTACTGACTTTGCACTCAAGGATCACCCCGACCTTGCCTTCTGCAGCCCCCAAGTAAATTGAGTTTGAGACCCCTGACTTAGAGCATGGCTATGGCCTCACATTCTGGATAACCTGGATTTTCAGGAGTGGATGAGGACTAAATGGTTTGGGTTGTGCATCTTCACTGGCATGATACCAGAGTTCTAGAAACAGTCAAAAGAATGTTATAATGAAGATGTGTTTTTTCTTTCTTTTGGTTTTTGGGCCACACCCGGTGACACTCAGGGGTTACTCCTACCTGGCTCTGCACTCAGAAATCTCTCCTAGCTTGGGGAACTATATAGGAACTCCGGGGGATTGAACCATGGTTCATTCTAGGTTAGTGAGTGCGAGGCAAAAGCCCTACCACTTGCGCTACCACTCCGGCCCCTATAATGAAGACTTTAACTTGGATGAGTTTGTATAACAACTTATGCTGAATGAATAGAAAGAGAGCAACTTATCTTTTTTCAGATGAGAGAATATTTGTCAATAATATTCAAATTTATCCTGTTGTCTTGCATATCTAATTTTTTAACATTTGTTATTTATAGAATTGTAATTTAGAAAATTGATAGTTGATTTTTATATCAAAACAACATTTCCACCATCAGTGTTCATTCTTTCCACCAGTCCTCTCATACATCATCCCACCACCAGCGCCCTGCCTGTCACCTTGACAGGTCCATTACAAAGTTCAACGGTTGCAGCTTAGATAATCATGTTTTTAATGTTGTTGAGTCTTTGCTTTGTATGTATGGCTAGATAATACTTTCTCATCAACAATATAACAGAAACTCCGGCTCCTTTTTCTTCATTATGTCATTTTATCATTTTCCTTCCTGCCTCTATTTCTTTCCTTCTCTGTCCTAAACTCTGGGGCCAAGGGTAATCTAAGCATCCACCCTTTACTGCATTACATTTCCTCATCCAGTTATTATATATACCACAGATAAGTGAGATTATCCTGTATTTGTCTTTTTTCTGTCTTACTTCATTCAACATGTTATCTTCCAGTTCTAACCAAGTTACAGCAACTTACATGACTTTATTGTTCCTTGAAGCTACATTGTAGTCCACTGTGTGTATTCATAATTCATCTGTGGTTGGACACTTAGGTCAATTTCATTTCTTAGCTATGTACTAAGTGCATCAATGAATAATGAATAATGGTGTGCATAAATCTTTCTGAATGAATGTTTTAACTCCTGGGGGAGGGAATACCCCAAAGCAGAATTGCTGGGTCATATAGCAGCTCAATTCTAAGTTTACTGAGGACTCTCTATGCCACTTTCCACAGAGTAGAGCCAGAAAACCTTCTCCCCAGCAGTGGATGAGAGTTCCTTTTTCACCACATCCCTACCAGCTTAGACTGTTTCAACTATTTGGGGGGGGGCACACCCAGCGGTGCTCAGGATTTGCTTCTGTCTCTGTGCTCAGTAATCACTCCTGACATTGCTAAGGGGGACCTTATAGGGTGCTGAAGATTGAACCTGGAATGGCTGCATGGAAGGCAAACTCCCTACTCATTCTGGCCCCATGTTCTCACTATTGTGTACAACTAATTTTTATGAAGTTCAACTGGCCTTTCTTGTTTTATAAGTTAGGAAAGTAAACCAGAAAATTCTATCACCTCTCCACTGTGCTTTCTTCACAGCACGAGAACGGCACTATCTATGTGCACTTGATCTGGGAGAACTAATCAAGACTGAAAAGATGCATCAGAAGTCTAAGACTGAGATGAAAGACTTGAAACCTGAAGAGATAGCTGTGCCCATGAAAGTGAAGGAGAAACAACATATGGAGAAACAAGAGGCTGAGCAGGTGCGGGCCATGGAGTGTGCAGAGCAGGCAGAGCCCATGGATCAGGCAGATAAGAAGATGGGGCCTGCAGAAGAGCCCAAGGAGAACATGTCCATGGAGGAAGTGGAGGCTTTTGTGCCTTCGAACAAGGATCCTATACAGGAAGCTGAGTGGGCCATCGAGTGTGTGGAGCAGGCAGAGCCCGTGGATCAGGCAGATAAGAAGACAGGGCTTGCAGAAGAGCCCAAGGAGAACATGTCTATGGAGGAAGTGGAGGCTTTTGTGCCTATGAAGGAGGATCCTATAGAGGAGACTGAGCCTGGAACAATGGAGGAGCCCAAGGAAGCAGAAATGAAGGCCATGTCACATGCCACTCCAATTGATGAGGTCAGTGTTCAGGTATCTCCAGGGTTCTGGTGAACATTCTTGTCTGTACTCTCCATAAACTCCCCATTGTCTACTGCTGTTTCCCATTGTCCTTTGCAAAAGGCAAGCTCTGGGCTCTCAGTTTTCGCTGTGTCCCCATTTCTCTTCTGCTGCTGTTTTTTCTGGTGAGCCTGAGGACCCAGTGGCCCGAGCAGACTGAGGATAGGGGCTCTGAGCCTGCTTGCCTGCCCATTCTCCTCTAAGTAGGAAACATGCAGGTGCTTTGGGCTGCAGAATATTGGAGATACTTAAGAAGTGGAGGGGGCTGAAATAGAATCTAGCTGGTAAGGTGCTTGCCTAGCACATTTAATCTTTGGAACCCCAATATGATCCCCTAAGCACTACCAGGAATAATCTCTAAACACAGAACCAAGAGTAAGCCCTGAGCACAACTATGTGTGGCAGCATGAAATGTGGTACTAGTAAGAAAAGGCAGAATTTTGAAGAATCCTGGGCCTTGTGGGGAGAAATGGGGTAGATAGCTTTCCTGCCCTTAAATCCACCTAGTCCTACCACATAAGCGTCCATTCCCCTGTGTAAGTTGTTTAGGTAAAGACAGAGTTGGCTTGACGTAGCCTTCACTGTTACCCCCCGAAATGTGATTTGGAGCTGATCTAGTCAGTTGTTTCAAGAGTCTGTGTCTTTCCTACTCCAAATTGATATTTCTAATGGCAGATTTGATGATCATTTTCTTTAGTAGAAGGGACTGTCAAAGTCAGGCTTGGCCACCCAAGTAATGAATTTGGTGTGTTCTGGCAATCCTTGGGCATGAATGAGCCAGTGTCAAGTCAGTCCATCCCAAACACAAAGGTCTCCTTATGGGGATGAGAAGACATGAGGGCCAGAATGTTACCTTGGCAGCATGTCTGTGCCCCCTCCCAAGTTTGAGTTTCTCCCTCTGAAAGTGGTCTGCTACCTTGGCAGGAATTTTGCAGTTGTGGAAACTCTTTGAACTACTTACAAGAGAGTTTCTATAACAATCCACATTGTCCTTAGTTGGCTGAAAGATTGTGGTTCCCCTCCTACTGTAAAGAGTTTTCTCTTTTTTGGGGGGCAGTGGCACAGCACTAGGGCATTTGCCTTGCACACAGCTGACCTAGGACAGAACCAGGTTTGATCCCCCGGTGTCCTATATGGTTCCCCAAGCCAGGAACGATTTCTGAGTGCATAGCCAGGAGTAACCCCTGAGTGTCACCGGGTGTGGCCCCAAAACAAAACAACAAAAAAAAGAATTTTCTCTTTTCTTGGTTGGAGAAATAGCAGTGGATAAGGTGCTTTCCTTGCACCTTGCACACAGATGCTCTGGATTAAATGCCCAGAATCCTATATGGTTCCATTAGCACTGCCAGGAGTTAATCCTAGTGAAAAGCCAGAAGTAACCTGTGAGCATTGTTGAGTATGACCCCAAAATGAAAAAGAACTTTCTCTTTTCCTTTGCAGTATTTTGATTGAGCTTTAAATGTACCCGTTGTTTATTTTAGTTTTTTACGTAATGTTGGCTTACCAGATGGTAAATGTTTACATAGTGTAGGGGTACAAAGTTACCACACCATGCTCACCATAGAATTGACATTGTTCCTTTTCAGCCCCCTCTCCTTACCTTGGTATCCTTGATTCTTTTGTCAGATTGTTTTCATTAGGCATTTCTTTTTTCTCACTTTATTCTTTATATACCACATGTGAGTGGGAGCATCTGATTAATTTTTTCCTAATTTACTTCACTTAGCATGACTGTTTCAGTGCCATCCATGTTGTAGCTCAGTAGTATGGCTCTGTGTGTAGACCACATCTTTGTGCATTCAAGCAAATGACCTCCATCTGGGGGCCACTTTCCATCTTCTTAGTCTTTCCAAACCCTGGATGCCAGGACTGTGGTAGATTAGGAGACTGTACAGTGACTCAGTTTGAACCATACACTTTCCATCCCCAGTCGTTCATGCCAGTCACAGCATCCATCGCTACTATCTGGCTGGCACTAGAAGACACCACAAAAGTGCTTCAGGATAACATCCGATGTTCTGAGGAGACACTTGAAGAGACCAAGAAGCTGCTGGATGCCATGAAGGAGCCAACACTGCAGATCCAGGTCAGAAAGCTATGCCAGGAAGAGGCAGGAGGGAGAGGCTTTTGGGACCTTGACCATCTCCAAAGAGTCTGCCTGTTTGGAGAGGCAGTGTTGGGTCATTGGAGTTAGGGACCCTTTGCTCTGTTATTCTTGGCTGTAGCTTCAGGATGACATCCAATATTCTGAGGAGACACTTGAAGAGACCATGAAGCTGCTGGAGGCCATGACGGAGCCAACACTGGAGAGCCAGGTCAGAAAGCTATGCCAGGAAGAGGCAGGAGGGAGAGGCTTTTGGGACCTTGACCATCTCCAAAGAGTCTGCCTTTTGGAGAGGCAGTGTTGGGTCATTGGAGTTAGGGACCCTTTGCCCTGTTATTCTTGACTGTAGCTTCAGGATGACATCCAATATTCTGAGGAGACACTTGAAGAGACCAAGAAGCTGCTGGAGGCCATGAAGGAGCCAACACTGGAGAGCCAGGTCAGAAAGCTATGCCAGGAAGAGGCAGGAGGGAGAGGCTTTTGGCACCTTGACCATCTCCAAAGAGTCTGCCTGTTTGGAGAGGCAGTGTTGGGTCATTGGAGTTAGGGACCCTTTGCCCTGTTATTCTTGGCTGTAGCTTCCTGTGGGCACTTGGATCCTAAGGAAGTGTGGCACCTGAATGACAATCTTGTACTCTTGTGTTCTTCTGCATGCAGATTAGTACCCCAGGCCCCTTCCAGAGTTCAGCATCCCAGGCTTTGGAGGCAGTGACTCCAAACGGTAAACAGAAGCCAGATTCAGATGTCCACAAGTCTAAGAATTCCTGTGCCTTATCTCCATTCCACACTATCACGTCTGAGAAGCTTGGGGAATCGTGTGATATCTCTACCCAGGTATGGAAGCCTTGATTGACTACACACATGTCCAAAGAACATTTTATAGTCAGAAATGGGGATTCCTGTTCTCTTTAGGGGCCCACTAAGTTGGCTGCATTCCATTAGCCTGAAATGAGAACTCCAGTTCCCTGACCCTGAGTTGCACTCACACATCCTCTTTGAACACATGGCTGGGCACAGTAGGTCTAGTTCAGGCAGGTACCTGAATACAATACCATTCACCAGGTTGTGATGCCAGAGAGGAGAGGGTGGTCTACTGGCGTGGGCTGGGCTGGCTGAGATCCATCAGGCTTCTGTGAGCACTGAGGCACTGGGTCTCTTTCTATCCATGTGGCATGAGGACAAGAGAGCAGTCTGCTCAGTCTCAAGTCTTTGCTCTCAGAAGCCAGAGAAAGTGGGTCCCATCAGCAGTGGAGGTGACATAGCTCCTGTTAAGCACTTAAAATCTGGTATTGGGACCACTTCTCCAGTAAAGAAGGCTCTTGCAGCCACTGTGGGAGTGCCAGTTTTCAATCTGTCCATCCAGAAGATGGTGGGAGAGACAGGATCTGCTTCTGCTGCCCTTGAAACCAGGGTGCCTGGAAAGAGGGACCAAGAGCACCTCATCTCCAGGTCCCTCCCACCATCTCAGCACCTCGGGGCTGTCTTAGAAGCTGTTGTCAGCAGCCTGCTGGCTCAACAGGGTCCCAGGCTACCTGCTTTGGTTATGGCTCAACAGGAGCCTGGGCCACCTGTTGTGGGCCCAGAGCATTCCCACCCAGGAGTCTACCTTGTCATCCCCCTTCCCAACAGGTGCAGTTCCCCAAAGCAGAACCCCAGGACCCTCCCAGTACTGGTGCTGCCCAGGATCCTGCTGACATCACTGCAGGTACATTCAGGAAGTAGAAGCGGCATCTCTGTTGAAAGCACTGAGAGAATATGGAGCATGCTGAGATTTGCTGGGCCAGGGGACTCCAGGATCTATAGTCCCCTGCAGCTGGTAGTCGGGAGGGACACTTCCTAGTTTGATTCCTTGACACATTCATTGTTCCTTGTTAGTTGAGCTGAGCCTGAAAGGTCTGGAAGATGCTGCCAAGGCAGCAGCCATGGGTGCACAGCTGTGCTTTCATCCATCAGTCATATTCCAATCAGAATTCATATAGCACAATTACACCATAAAAGGAGGCCATAGTCTAGCATTTGGTCTAATTCCTAAAGCATTAAAGAATTCCTAAAGAACTTCTGGGGCTGGAACAATAGTAGTGTGGGTATGGTGCTTATGTTGCATCAGCCAACCCAGATTTGATCCTCAGGATCCTCTATAATTTCCTGAGCACTGCCAGGAGTGATTCCTGAGTGCAGAATCAGAACACTGCTAGTTATGTCCCCAAGAATGGCTCCCAAATGCACAGTGTGACAATTCACATTCATTAATCTTAAAAAAACTAATGAGTCAATGTATATAATTTTTTTTCAGAAAAATAGTTTGACTTGAAATTTATTTTTTATTTTTTTCTACACTTTTAGAAAGCAAGACTCAGATTTTACTGGAGAACCTTTATAGAGTCGTTATCCCAATTCTAAATGTTCTAACAACATATCAACTTTTAATTTAGATACAAAGATAATATATAACTAGTCTGATTTTTTTCCATGCCACAAATGTGTATAAATGATCTCCAAGGCATATTTTAATTTCCTCATGAAAAAGCAATTTAAAAATTTATTAAATCACTGTGAGATACAGAGTTAAAAAGTTGTTGATAGGGGCTGGCGAGATGGCGCTAGAGGTAAGGTGTCTGCCTTGCAAGTGCTAGCCAAGGAAGGACCATGGTTCGATCCCCCAGTATCCCATATGATCCCCCCAAGCCAGGGGCTATTTCTGAGCACTTAGCCAGGAGTAATCCCTGAGTATCAAACGGGTGTGGCCTGAAAAAAACAAAAAAAAGTTGTTGATAGGTCTGGAGAGATAGCATGGCGCTAGGATATTTGCCCTGCACACAGCTGACCCAGGTTGGACAGTGATTCTAATCCTGGCATCCCATATGATCCCCCGTGCCTTCCAGGAGTAACCCCTGAGTGCCTCTGGGTGTGACCAAAAAAACAAAAAAAGTTATTGATAGTTGAGTTTCATTTATACAATGTTCCAACACCCATCCCTTCACCAGTGTGCATTTCCAGCCACCAATGTCTCCATTTACTGTCCTATCTCCCACCCCTGTTCATCTGCCTTTATTGCAGACACTTCCCCCCGCCCCATTCTTCCTTCCCTCACTCTCAGGTTCTATCTCTAGCACTTCATATGATCCCTGAGTCCACCAACAATGATACCTGAGCACAGAACCAGGACTAAGTTCTGAGCATTGTTGGGTATGGCCCCCAAACCAAACCAAAATATTCTCGAATTTTATATGTCTTCCCAACCTAGGAACTAATAGTTATGGCTTCCCACTAGAGAAAGATTCTCAGTGACAACTTTGAGTCGATGACTGTAAAATAGGTGTAGACAAGTGTCTCACATATGTCATAGAGGTGCACTTTCAAAACAGACAAGATTCTCATATTAATATAGACCATGTCTCATAGTCTGAAAGTCACAACGTGCCATTCTTAACATATAGGAATGAGGATACATAGAAAAAAGTGCATAGGGGCCGGAGAGATAGCATGGAGGTAAGGCGTTTGCCTTTCATGCAGGAGGTCATCGGTTCGAATCCCGGCATCCCATATGGTCCCCTGTGCCTGCCAGGAGCAATTTCTGAGCCTGGAGCCAGGAATAACCCCTGAGCACTGCCGGGTGTGACCCAAAAACCAAAAAAAAAAAAAAAAAAAGAAAGTGCATAAGGAGGACAGAGAAAGTCATGGTTCTGACATCTTCACCTTTTTTTTCTTTTCAGATATACTTTTCTAGGTTTTTATTTCTCAAAACAACCTCACAACTTATTACTACAGCATTTAATCATCTGGAAAATAAAATTTCCCATCGCTTCAGCCTTCCAGTCAATGCTTATGAGTCCAGAACCCCTCCTGGTGATTTTCAGTCAAACTGTCATCTTCTCCTTATGCAACTTTCTGTCTAAAGTTTGTGTGGGCACACACGAAACTGGGAAAGTATTTACTTTGACCAAAAAAGAAGCTCAGAAAAAGATCACTTTGCTTTTCACTCAATGATATAATTTACTTTTGTGAGCATCCATTATATACTGACTCTTGTTATATGTAGTCTATGCTCAGTACTGCTCCATGTATACTTAAGAAATTGTTTTCAATAAAGTTGATTTATGAGAGTATATCCTTGTGGTTCAAGTTTAAGAGTGTTTGGTGATCTTCTGTCTGCTCGATCTGGCCATTCGTGACAATGAGCAGCTGAATACACTCCATTTTGTTGCTGTTTGTGTCTCTCTTCAGGCCTATCAGTAGCTGTTTTATCTGTTTTATAGCCTTTCATCTGATGTATGGATGTTAATGGATATTAAGTCTTCCTGATTTACTGATGCATTAATTATTGTAATGTTTGTCCTCATATCCTTTTACCTTTTTCAGTTTTAACTATTTTGTATAAATATTGCCTTTTAGACTACCATTTTCCTGTATGATTGTTTACCAACCTTTATTTGTTTTGGTTGGGGGCCTCACTGGTTAGTGCTCAGGGCTGACTACTGGCTCTGCGCTCAGGGTTCACTTCTGGCAGTGCTCGGGAAACAACATGTGGTACATATATACAAGGTAAACCCCTTTAACCCTTTCCAGTCTCTCCAGAACCTGTTATCCAACGTCTTGCTTTAATTTTGTGTTTATCATTGAAATTCAAGTGAATCTTTCTCCTCCTAAATGGTGCCCAACAGGGCCAAGGCCGCACCAGTGATTTTTGGTCAACCAGGTCAAAGTTTCATCTCAAGGGCCCATGGAGACCATGCTCCTTGGGCCCTGCAGTGCCAGGGATACCTGATTCACTTTAACAGTGCTGGTAGCCTCCAGAGCCATGTTGTGCCAGGAATGCAACCTGTGTTGGGCACATGCTGGGCATTATGCTATCTCCCATCCCCTCAAGACTTGTATAAAGAACAGATTCTTTATATTTGTTTCCCTGATCCATTTGCCTCTCCGTGCCTTTTGTTTTTGGGCAGACATTTGATTACTTTCTTAATTTCCTCAATAGTAATGGGTGTGTTTAGATATGCTACATCCTCTTCATTCAATCGTGGAAGATTATAAGATTCCAAAAATTTATCCATTTCTTCCAGGTTTTCATTTTTAGTGGCATAGAGTTTCTCAAAGTAGTTTCTGATTACCCTTTGAATCTCTACCATATCAGTAGTGATCTCTCCTTTTTCATTCCTAATACGAGTTATCAAGTTTCTCTCTCTTTCTTTCTTTGTTAGTTTTGCCAGTGGTCTATCAATCTTGTTTATTTTTTCAAAGAACCAACTTCTGCTTTCGTTGATCTTTTGGATGGTTTTTCTGGTTTCCACTTCATTGATTTCTGCTCTGAGCTTTGTTATTTCCTTCTGCCTCCCTATTTTTGGATCCTTTTGTTGAGCACTTTCTAATTCTATGATCTGCGTCATTAAGCTATTCAGGTATGCCCCTTCTTCTTTCCTGATGTGTGCTTGCAAAGCTATAAATTTTCCTCTCAGTACTGCTTTTCCTGTGTCCCATAGGTTCTGATAATTTGTGTCTCCATTGTCATTTGTTTTCAGGAAGGTTTTGATTTCCTCTTTGATTTCATCTCGGACCCACTGATTATTCAGTATGAGGCTATTTAACTTCCAGGTGTTAAAATTTTTCTTCTGTGTCCCTTTGTAGTTTATATATAATTTCAGGGCTTTGTGGTCAGCAAAGGCAGCCTGCAAAATTTCTATCCTCTTGATATTATGGAGGTATGTTTTGTGTGCTAACATGTAGTCTATCCTAGAGAATGTCCCATGTACATTAGAGAAAAATGTGTATCCAGGCTTCTGGGGGTGGAGTGTCCTGTATATATCTACTAGGCCTCTTTCTTCCATTTCTCTCCTCAGGTCTAGTATATTCTTGTTGGGTTTCAGTCTGGTTGACCTGTCTAGTGTTGACAATGCCGTGTTGAGGTCTCCCACAATTATTATGTTGTTATTGATATTATTTTTCAGATTTGTCAACAGTTGTATTAAATATTTTGCTGGCCCCTCATTCGGTGCATATATGTTTAGGAGGGTGATTTCTTCCTGCTGTACATATCCCTTGATTAATATAAAATGTCCATCTTTGTCCCTTACAACTTTCCTAAGTATAAAGTTTGCATCATCTGATATTAATATGGCCACTCCTGCTTTTTTTGGGTGTTGTTTGCTTGGATGATTTTCCTCCAGCCTTTTATTTTGAGTCTATGTTTGTTCTGACTATTCAGGTGCGTTTCTTGTAGGCAGCAGAAGGTTGGATTTTTGATCCATTTAGCCACTCTGTGTCTCTTAACTGGTGCATTTAGTCCATTGACATTGAGAGAAAGAATTGTCCTGGGAGTTAGTGCCATCTTTATATTAAAGTTTTGTGTGTCTGTTGGTAAGCCTTGTCTTAAAGTATGCCGTTCAGTTTTTCTTTTAAGAATGGTTTTGAGTCTGTGAAGTTTTTGAGCTGTTGTTTGTCTGTGAAACTATGTATTGTTCCTTCAAACCTGAAAGTGAGTTTTGCTGGGTGCAGTATTCTAGGCGAAGCATTTATTTCATTGAGTTTTGTCACTATGTCCCACCACTGCCTTCTGGCCTTGAGTATTTCTGGTGACAGGTCTGCAGTAAATCTCAAGGATGTTCCCTTGAATGTAATTTCTCTTTTCGATCTTGCTGCTTTCAGAATTCTGTCTCTATCTATGGGATTCATCATTGTGACTAGGATGTGTCTTGGGGTGTTTTTTCTGGGGTCTCTTTTAGTTGGCACTCTTCGGGCATGCAGGATTTGATCACATGTATTCATTATCTCTGGTAGTTTCTCTTTAATGATGTTCTTGACTGTTGATTCTTCCTGGAGATTTTCTTCCTGAGTCTCTGGGACTCCAATGATTCTTAAGTTGTTTCTGTTGAGCTTATCATAGACTTCTATTTTTATCTGTTCCCATTCTTTGAGTAATTTTTCCATTGTTTGATCATTTGCTTTGAGGCTTTTTTCCAATTTCTTCTGCTGTATGTAATTGTTGTGTATCTCATCTTCCAGTGTACTGATTCTATCCTCAGCTGCTGTTAACCTGTGGGTAATCTCAACCATGTTTTTCTTCAATTCATCTACTGAGTTTTTCAGACCTGTTATTTGATCTGAAATTTCTGTTTGGAGTTTTCTCATTTCTATCTTCATATTCTCCTGATTCTTTTTAGTTTTCTCTTCTATACTTTGTTTGAGTTCTTTGAACATGTTCCATATTGCAACTCTAAACTCCTTATCTGAGAGACTGACTAGGTGGTTGGTCATGTTCAAGTCATCAGAGTTGCCATCTTCATTCTCTATGTCTGGCACTGGCCCGTGTTGTTTCCCCATTGTCACACTAGTACTGCGTGTTTTTCTACGTGTTGTGATTGTATTCATCGGCTAAATGATGTGCACCGTCGCGAAGGGGAGCGGAGCAACCGTGCTCCTCTGGCTTCTCCCTTTCTGGGCGTGTCCACTCACCTCCACGGAAGGCTCACAGGAAGGCAGGCTGGCAGATGAGCCGCACCCAGGATGAAATCAGGCCAAAAATGCAGGACAGCAGAGTAAAGAGGCAGAAGTGTGCTGGCATCTGAGATCCAGCGAAGTTCAGTGGCTCCTCCCTTTCTGGGCGTGTCGACTCACCTCCACGGAAGGCTCATGGGAAGGCAGACTCCCCGGAAAGCTCACAGGAAGGCAGGCTGGCTGATGAGCCGCACCAAGGGTGAAATCAGGCCAAAAATGCAGGACAGCAGAGTAGAGAGGCAGAAGGGTGCTGGCATCTGAGATCCAGCGAAGTTCAGTGGCTCCTCCCTTTCTGGGCGTGTCGACTCACCTCCATGGAAGGCTCATGGGAAGGCAGACTCCCCAGAAAGCTCACAGGAAGGCAGGCTGGCTGATGAGCCGCACCAAGGGTGAAATCAGGCCGAAAATGCAGGACAGCAGAGTAGAGAGGCAGAAGGGTGCTGGCATCTGAGATCCAGCGAAGTTCAGTCGCATTCAGCCATTCTTAGCTAGCCCTGCATCTTAACTCCTTTAAGCCATCTTCCCTTTGACCTCCATGCTGGCAAAAGACCAAAAGGGCTCTCCGTGCCTTTTAACTGATGAATTTAATACATTGACCTTTAGATGAATTATTAATATAAAATACTTTATTGGAAATTTTCTATGTACATTATTCATATTATTTGTCTTACATCTTTGTTTTTTATTTTCTTCTCTTATACTTTGATATTTACCTTTTCTGTAGTGATCAGCTACCATTTGTTTCCTTGTTTATTTTAAGTATTTTTGTCAAGATTACTATGGGGTTTATATCTTGGGTTCTCAGTATGGAGCCTCTTTTAAATAGAAAGTATGTAAATATTGATATTTTCTTAAAAGTACTTATTATTGGGCTGGAGAGATAGCATGGAGGTAAGAAGCTTGCCTTGCATGCAGAAGGACTGTGGTTCGAATCCCAGCATCCCAATTGGTCCCCCGTGCCTACTAGGGGTGATTTCTGAGCGCAGAGCCAGGAGCAACCCCTCAGCACTGCCAGGTGTGACCCCAAAACCAAAAAAAGTACTGATTATGGGCCCGGCGAGATAGCACAGCGGTGTTTGCCTTGCAAGCAGCCGATCCAGGACCAAAGGTGGTTGGTTTGAATCCCGGTGTCCCATATGATCCCATGTGCCTGCCAGGAGCTATTTCTGAGCAGGCAGCCAGAAGTAACCAACCCCTGAGCACTGCCGGGTGGGGCCCAAAAACCAAAAAAAAAGTACTGATTATTATTCATGTGTGTATTTTAGGTATTTTGCTACTTCCAAGTGGCTTCTCTTTCTATTATAGAAGTACTTTAACTTTCTTACAAGGATAGTTTAGTGGAGATGAATTCGTTTAAGTGCAGTTTGGAAAAATGATCTCTCCTTTAAATCTCCATGTTAACCTAGCTTAATATATTATCTTGGATATCATTTTATTCAACAGTGTGAATATATCATGTGATTGTTTATTGAAGCATTTTTTTTCTGAAAAATCACTAATCATCTTGTGTGAGTTTCGTTACTAAGGACTTTTTGCTTTCATCAGTGTTCTTAGAACTGTTTAAGAATTGAGATGTGGGGCCTATGTGGTGGCGCTAGAGGTAAGGTGTCTGCTTGCAAGCGCTAGCCAAGGAAGGACCGTGGTTCGATCCCACCGTGTCCCATATGGTCCCCCCAAGCCAGGGGCGATTTCGGAGCACTTAGCCAGGAGTAACCCCTGAGCATCAAATGGGTGTAGCCAAAAAAAAAAAAAAAAACCCTTTGGGGCCGGGAAGGTGGTGCTAGAGGTGAGGTGTCTGTCTTGCAAGCACTAGCATAGGACGGATCGCGGTTCAATCCCCCGGCGTCCCATATGGTCCCCCCAAGCTAGGAGTGATTTCTGAGTGCATAGCCAGGAGTAACCCCTGAGCGTCAAATGGGTGTGGCCCAAAAACCAAAAAAAAAAAAGAATTGGGATGTTTTTGTAATACTTCCCTTCCCTGTGAATTTTTACCATTTTAAATGTAGTATGTCCTGGTGTTTGTCCACTTGGAATGGAATTATTTGCTTGGGGAGTCTTTGTGCTTTCTGCACCTGAGTATCTGTCCCCTTGCTCAGTTTGAGGGGAGAGCAAGTGAGAGATGTCCCTTTGACTGTTGTTTCTCTTGAGACCTGTTTAGTGTAGGGTGCAAGAAGGTTGATAGAATACTTGGAAAAATCACATCTCCATCATGAACTCTTTCAGAGACATGCTCTTAGGCAGAAAAGACCTAGCCTAGAGTTCTCGTTTGGCCACTTCTATGTCCTTGGCCAATTAAACAAAATGTTCTAGATATATTAAGCCACAAGGAGGACTCGTACCAGATGCTCTCACTCATTCGTGGTGTGTAGGAAACAAAAGAAAGGTATAGACAACAGCAATTGATAAGAAACCTTTGGTACTGGGGTACAGAATTGAAAAACCTTTCTGTGGGAGGAATAGAGGGAAGGGATAATGATATGGACTAGAGGTGACCCAAGAGTCTAGGGCATGCCTGAAAATGGCTCATAGGAAAAAGTGGGTAAAATTGGTGTGAAATGTCGCCTGGTTTCATCTTTGTGGAAAACAAGAAAAAGATTTTATGAAGATCTCTCCCCAAACAGAAAATTGGAATATGAAGATCTCCCCTCCCCAAATAGCTACCATGTGGGCCAGTGATTCCACTGACTGGCTACTATCCCCAAGCCACAGAAACACTCATTCAAAAGGCTCTGTGTACCATGCTTTACAAAATTATTCATACTAGAGTTTATGGCATAGAATGTTCCAACACCAGTGTCAACTTCCTTCCACTGATGTCCCCAGGTTTCCTCCCAGCCCCCACCTCTCAGCCTCCTTTGTTACCAGGCATGTTTTCCAATTGAATTTGGGTCTTCTGTTTCCAGTGTTGTTGGCTCCATGGCTGTGATACCACATACACTACAAATGAGGTGTCCAAGCCCCTGGCCCCTGTTCTCTCCCATCCTCTTGTTATACTTCCTATTTCTTCTTTTTCCTTCTCATTTATGTACTGACTTTTAAGAAATGTCACTACTGTTTTCCATAGAGGCTGAATGAGACAGCATTGTCAGTAAACATGAACAAAAGTTCTTTTTGTACATTCTTGCCAGCACTAGTGGTTTCTAATCTCATTGATGTGTGCCTTTGTCATTGATGTGAGACAACACCTTACACTTTGTTTCAGTCATTTTTGCAACTAGGACATTTTTCAATAGATAAGTTCTCATTTGAAGCTAAGTTAGGATGTCAATACATTTGACTGTTGGCAGGCTGTTGGTGTTACCCCACATTCTGGTTGGACAAAAACAGTTGCAGAGGCAGAAAATACTATAGGTGCAAGTAAATTCCATCCTTGCAATGAGAATTTAACATTCATACAAGATGCTGGAAGGATGATATGCCTTGAGTTTATGTCTCCACTGAAACAGCTCCAAGAAGCCACTAGAATGTAGACCCATGTCCATACTCAAAGGCTGGGCATTATTCCTCTCAAGAAATTGTTGAGAGAATTCACCTGTGCCCAACTTTTTATTCACACAACAGCAAGTTTTGTTTTAAATGATAAAGAGGGTCTATCTAGGCATGAAAAGATTGTAAAGATCTATTTGTGGGGGGAATGGTCCATCTCCGCAACTAATGTTCAAAAGAACATAATGGTGGCTAAATGTGCCCAGGTTGGCTACTCCTGGCTGGCATCTCTGGGGCTTTATGGGAACAGGGCCAGGCAGATTCCTCTTTGGGCCTGAGGCATAGCCACACCACATGTCCACAGGGAAACAACCAGCTCCTGACTCTTACTACATTAAGTTTTAATAATCCAATTTGCCTTTATGTTGTCACAAACAATATGAACTAAATTTGTGCCAGAAAGGAGGCAGGCTAGGGTGGTGAACATGGGTGGAGGGAAGGTCACACTGGGGGTAGGATTGGTGTCGGAACATTCAATGCCTGAAGCAACTGTATTAGGAACAACTTGATAAATCTTAAATGTGTTTAAGACCTTTGTTTCCAAGGATAACATAACTGTCTGATGCATCATCACACACATTGGGGAGGGGTACTTCAGGAAGTAAGGAACAAATAGGACTTTGGAATCCACAGGATACTGCACGCCCTTCCTTCTGTTTGTACTGCCAGAGCAGCATGCTTGTCAAGGCTCAGATGGCAGTACCACCCATGACATGGCACTAGTATCCTGCCATGAAAGGAGTACAGGTGAAAGATGGAAGAAGGGCCACAAGGCAATCTCCTTCCTCTTTTCCTTGGTTTCTGCCTTATCCAGCAAGGTATCCCTAATTTCTGGAACCTAGAATGTTGCTTTGCTAGGTGTCTATGCACCCCTTGCCCTGATCACATCATGGTGGGAAACCAGGCTTCCCTCCACAGGGTCCCAGGACCAGTGCAGGCCTGAGGCCCTGGATCTTGAGTCCAGCCTAAGACCCTGCACCAGGCACTACTCCTGACTACTGGCAAGCGCCAGCTTGATTCCTCCCCAAGGCCATGCTGAATCTGGGAGACATTCCCCACTCACTGCCTTGCCATGTGGAAGGGTAGGGAACCTAAGCAGGGGAGTTCAGAGGAGAGGGTATATACCCATGTGAAGCAACCACATTCTAATTTGCTGGCATACCCAGCCTGCTGAGTTCAATTCTTTTCTTGTGCCCAGCTTGTGTGCTGACCATCTTTTGCCAGTCAAGCACCTCACAATTCTTTCTTCAAACCTGCCACCCAAACCACGGTCTGTTAACTTTTCCTCGGGCTATCCCTCATTGCCTTGGTCCCCTCAAGAACAGTAGCCCCCCCCTCAATTGCCCCAGTCAGAGTGACTGAAAGATCTGTGTAAATTACTGAGAAAGTGGAGGGTGGTAACATGAAGACACCATAACAGCCACTAGAGGAGAGGCTCTTCTCTGGGATCCCTCAGCCTCCTGCAGCTGCACCCTGACAGTCTCCCTGGACAAATGCCCGGAGATGATCCTCTTGCCAGGCTACTGGCATGTCCACTCGCTGCAGGGCACATTCTGAAGTCACCCGTTGCTGCTTGAGCAAGGGCCACTGCACCCACTACAGGAAATTGAGCCACTAGAGACAGTGTGGCACCAAGCCCACTCCCAGTGGAGAAGATGCCATGTCTGTCTGTGCCACCTTCTCCGGGCAGTCTTCAGGCCCATGCCAGCCCTCCCACCTGCAGCCCCTTCCTCGCCTGCCCTCCCAGCCTCTGCTCCCTTCTGGGGCCACACGGGGATACTGGCCCCAGGATGGGGCAAGATGACGGGTCTGCTCAGCCCCAGACCTGCTGCATTCTGGGGATCAATTTGCTTTCAACTGGCAGTGAGGCGATCCCGGGCCCCAGCTGCTCCAGGCAGCCACCTGCCCTAGGGAGGGCCTGCTGAGGGCCCACAGGGCAACATACAGAACCCCCAGAGTTCCATCCAGGCCAGCTACCCCGAGACCCCAGGGGAGCTGTGGAGTGCGGTGTTGACATTCCATGGCCTGTAGGGGGAGCCACACTGGAGCACTGCCACAGGGATCTGAAGGCAAAGGGCTGAGAGGGGTTTGGGCTCCTACCGTCCATCCCCACAGCACTGACTGGCCTAGAGCCCCTTGTATCCCAACTGGAGTTCTCAAGGCCACCGTTGCATCCCTTACCCCACCTAGATCTCAAGGAGCAGCCCTCAGGCCTTGGTGGAGGCCCCAGATCAGGCAACAGCGTCCTGAGTGGGACAGGCCGACCCTGGAGCGCCCATCCAGACACTCAACTCCAGGAGCCTCCCAGAGGAGCCTCACTCTAATGGCAGAGATACCTGAACAACCTACACAACATGTGGCACTTGGTGGCTCTGTGAATGAGGCAGCAGGACTTGAGGGCTGACCCTGACACAGGACTTAGGTACTTTCCCAGTGCCACAGGTGTCCAAGGTCCCTGTGATTCCTTCCACCCACCCCTAGCTTCCAGCAGACAGGACCCTCTGTTCCCTGCTAGGCTCCAGGCCTGGTCCTTGGCTGCTCTGGTGATAGTGCCCATCAACCGTGCTTTCAACAGGGCTCAGCATTTCTAGGCAAAAAGTACCTCTCCCTACTGCTCCGTGGTGAGGTCCATGTGGCTCCACGTCCTGGCTGGCTGCATTAAGTGCCCAACAGGTTACTGCCAGGAGGAGTGGGCAGCATCTCCTGGCTCTCCTGGGGCAGTGCCCTCACCAGACAGCTCTCCCTGCCTTTGTGAGGCCTGAGTTCCCTGCTACCAGGCCTCCCCTGCACTCAGCTGCCAGGGGAGCTCAACTGTAGCTTGTCATTTGTCAACTGGAAGAGGCCAGCTGGAACCAGGGGAAGGGACACCCAGGAGATGCTCCCACCTTTTCTGAAGGCTCTTTTTTGACCATGCCTCCCCACTATGCACCAACCTGCCTTGGGAGTACCAGGATCTTGTGCCCTCACTTCACCCCAGCAAAGGTGAGACTCAGCTAAACAACCAAGTAGGAGTTTATTGTAAACAAACAATACCTCAACAGCGAAGAAAAGGAATGATTAACTTCTAACAGTTGTTACAGCCCTTGGGTTCCCCATCGCAGTTCCTGACAAGGCATCTTGCTGGTCCTCGGATGTCCCTCCGTTCTGGCTCCAGACTCTAAAAAAAGCCCCTGCAGGAAAATGCATTGTCCACTTAGTGCTCACAGGACAGACACAATGGTGTGGAAGATGGTAGGGGTAGTCACCCCAGCATTGAGGACTCCTCATGACAAGAACAAGACCCCCACAGAGCAGAGCCTGTGCTATTCTTGAACCAAGGCCTCTCGGGCCTGGTTGAGCACCTCATATATCCTTCCTGCCCCTCCAGTCTCCTGTGACCAGTGTCAGGGTATCCAAGTTGGGGTGTAGTCAGGGGGAACACAAACATCTCCACACACCTAAGACAAAGGTGAACAGGTGGTAACTCTGTCCCAGGGGATGAGGGGGAGCCTTACTTGCTAGCCCAGGTAGCCAACAGGTCAGATAGCCCTCAATGAAGTCCTTAGGAACCCCTCAGAAGGCCCCATGGCTGACCTGTGGAAAACCTGGCACTCCACAGGCCAGTTCCAGGTTTTCCAGCCCACTCTCCAGGCCTCTCATGAATAAAACCTCTTCCAGGTGCTTCCTTCCACTGTGGCTTCACCTCCACCTCCTTCTCTCCCATCCCCTTGGCACTTAAGTCAGAGCAAAGCAAGCTAGGAAAAAATTGCCCAGCAGCTGCTGCCACTGGGCTCCAAGGCTGAGGCCCTGACCCTCATTCACCCTAGTGAGTCTAGGGTGCTTGCTACCTGGGGTTCCCCTAGAGCCATGTAGGTGTTCATGAAGACAATCTGCACTCTATGGCACCCCCTCATGTGAGCCCCCGAGTCTCTGATAGTCTAGTCTTGGTGCCTACTCCTGTCCTGACACCTCTCTCTGCTGGGCAATTCTTCCTCAGATGTTGGCACCTTTAGAACAGAGTGGCTCTGGGAAAGATGCCCCTGAGCCCAAAGTTTTCTCAACAGCAGGCAGCATATTGAACTCAGTGCTCACAAGTAGACTTTCATGAGTTTCCAGAAGTAGTCAATGCCCAACTCACTTCCTCTGTCCTTAAACTCTGTAACAGGCTTCCTTGCTGAGGAGTCTTGAGCATTACCTTCTTATATAGGTACAGCCGTACCCTCGTTGCCTTGCTCAGATGTCCCCTGGGTCCTGACTGTGCCCCCAGTAGTTTGTTGGAAGGAGCCCTTTCCAGCTAGCAGAAAGCTCTGGGGCTCAGCCTGGGTCTGGCTGCACTCTCCCTGTGCTCCATTCCAACTGTCTGTCTACACCTTGTGAAAACTAACCCCCTCTTCCTTCTCATCCTTAGCCCCTCTCTTCTGCTTGCTGGGAGGAATCTCAGGACTCCTTGAGCCATTGATTCCTAAGGTTTGGGGTGGCTCAGGTCCGAGACCCGAATTTGTTTCCCGACATGGCTCCATTTGCACTTTCATAGGTCTGCTCTGGCACTGGCTGCTTATGGTTATTGTGACAAGCCCACTTACTGGGGCCTTGTTTCTCTTTGCAGCTATAGCTGGACACATACTAGTGCTTCAGGGTTGAACGAAGTCCCACCTGCAAGGTCTGAGTGCTCACGTCACTGAAATTCTGCATTTTCATAATCTGCAATGCGGGGTTGAAAGAATCTTCTGTTACCTGTCTGCTTCCTACTGGTTGGTGCAGTTCCTTTGTCAAAACTTACATGGCCTCCCACTCCTCCTCCTGAATCATTTTTATCAACTCCAGGAATGTGGGAGGACACCCTCGCTTATCCAGGACATCCAGTCTGCTCTGGAGAGTGAGGTTCAGGGAGGCTTAAGCAAGGATGTGCTTCAGACGGATCATGTCAACATTGTGAATGGGCACAGGGCTATATTTCATGGCTCTATGCAGCATGGGTTCTAAGAAGAGCAAGTAAGAGGAGACCTTTTCTCCTGCCAATGGAAAGGTCTAGTATAATCGTAACTGTGCCATTCTACAATTTCCTTTGCTTCCAAAAAAATCTCCAGGACATCCATGCACTGCTCCACAGTGGGTGATTTGTTGTCTTTTAACACCCACATGATGGACTGAGAAGAGCCCCTTAAACTCTCCAGCAGACAGCGCCTCTTCTCTACCTCAGACACTTGCCAGGTTTCCACGATATCTGTACCTGCTCATGCCAAACCTCAAATTTCTCCTCTTATGGGGCTGGAGAATTGTTTCCTGAAAACATGCTCAGCTTTCAATACTACGTGTTCTCATTCAGATGTTGTAGATCCTCAGCCTTGCCTTGGATCAAATTCTCTGGCTGCGCATCCTGAGTGGGAAGGATATACCCCAAGATTTGGGCCAAATCTACCATTCTCCTGCCCTTCTCTTTCAGAAAATGGTTTAGCCAACTGATAAATTCATCATCCGAATAACTGAGTTTTACCACCACATCTCCAAAGCCTTCCTTTCCTGGGACCTGACTGGGCAGGATAGAATAATTAGCAGAGTCCACTAGTTCCATAAAGATGGCCTTAGTGTAGTCTTCCCTCTGAACATCCTACCCAGCAGCTTGTAGGCACACAGCGGGTGCAAACCTGATCTCATAGTCTCCTCTATTTCAGACTCACTACACTCCAGCAGGATCTCCATAATCAGCAGGGCCTTCTTAGGGTTTATGTCTATCCCCTTGCACCAAATCCTCTACTGGTTCCACCACCATTATTAAGGAGGGAGCTAATGCCAGGGGAAGCTCACAGAATCTGAGCCAGACCCCTAGGAATCTAAGTCCGTGCTCAAACACACCCAAGCTCAACTGTTATCCAAGCTCTATCTACATAGCCTGACATCCAATCGTCTGCCAATGTTCACAGGTTTCCAATTTCTCTAATGCAAATATAATATCATTAATATCTTACCAAATCCATCAAGATTCTCTCCTCTATCCCATCCTCTTTTACCAAAGTTCTGTATCTGCTTTCCAATACCTTCCCCATCATTTGGTGATGGGAGATCTTGTGGACCCTCCCCAAGGCAAGCTCCCACTGTTTCATTCCTCTCTGCTGACCTTCTCAAGAATGGGTTTCCTTGGGGCTGGGAAGGTGGCGCTAGAGGTAAGGTGTCTGCCTTGCAAGCGCTAGACAAGGAAGGACTGTGGTTCGATCCCCCGGTGTCCCATATGGTCCCCCCAAGTCAGGGGTGATTTCTGAGTGCATAGCCAGGAGTAACCCCTGAGCGTCAAATGGGTGTGGCCCCCCCAAAACAAAAAACAAACAAATAAACAAAAACAAAAAAAAAGAATTGGGTTTTCTCTTTCAAGTTCAAGAAGCCAGATGCAAGATTCAGATCCTGCTAGGGGAAAAGGCCACTATCAGGAGATGTCCTTTGCCTGGAGATACTGAGGCAGAAGAGGAGAAAGCTTTTATCCTACTCCCTGGCTCATGGCTGGGAGCAGTAGGCGTCTTAATTGGGGAAAAGGCTAGAAAAATATGAGAAACTTTTTCTCTGGAATTTCTGACAGTTGAGTAACAGGCATGGAATTTTGTGCAAAGAAATGCAACCGCTGAACATGTAGCATTGCTCAGAGACTTGCTGGCGTGGAACATGAATGTGTCAAATGGCTAAGGTTCAGGACCTTAAGCAGCAACAGATGACATTACTTTCCTATAGCTAATGAAGTGACAATGGAAGCAGGGGAGAGGAGAGCAAAGATGGAGTGCTGAAAACACTTGAGTTCAGGTTTCTAAATTGTAGAATCTAGAAAAAGGCAGAAATGAAATAAAACAAGGGCAGAAAGGAGCTCCCCAAGGGTCTCCTACACACTATTTGGCTTGAGATAGATCACAATCCTCTTTCTGCCTTTATCCATCAATAATCCTTCAGCCACAGGGCCACCTCCAAACAGCAGTGAAGTGGACTTGAAGTTTCAATCATGGTACTCAATGCTCCATCTTAGATGCCTTCAGACTTCTCATATTGAATGTGTTTAAAACAAGACATGAGATGATCAGGTATTTTTGTTATGGTTTGGCTCCAGGTGTCACTGCTCAGGTGACTCCAATTCTGACGGTGCTAGAATATTCCAAATTCAGGGAAAGAAACCTCTCAATTTGATCCATTCTTGGTTAGAGTAAATCCTATGTGTGTCAATCACAGGGGAAAACATTTCTTCCACTTTTCTTGTGTGTCTAACAGAAGATGTATATTACCTGTATTACTAATTACTCCACAATTATAGAAATCAAACCATGCAATATACCTTAACATTATACAAAGTTCTATGTAAATTTCTCAATAAAACTGGGCATTTTAAAATCATTGCTCCTGTGCCAGAGATACAATACAGGGGGTAAAGCATTTGCCTTGCACACAACCTACCTTTACTCAATCCCTGGTACCTATATTGTACCACAAGCACAGCCATGTGTGATTTCTGAATATCAGGAGTAAGCTAAGGTCAACTGTGTGTCTTCCCCAAAAGCTCTACCCTTAACTAGAAATTATGATTGTTATAAGTTCTGCCACTTTCCAAACCATGTTCCAAGCAGTCAAGCCAAACTTTCACCCAACCTCCACACTTGCTTCCCATTTCTGCCCAAGTCCAACTCAGTAACAATGCCTGAAAAAAGTCAATATTCAGCCGAATTCAAATCTCTGCACCATGCTTACACAAGCACAAACTTATCTTCATCCATGCTCAACCTTCAACTCCAATATCTAACCAAGCCCAGACCTCACCTGAGCCCAATTGTCAAGGCCAATCAATGCACATTTGCCCACCATCAGCCAAACTCAAGACTCAGCACCAATGCCCACATAAGAACATACCTCAACTTCAATGTCTGCCAAACCCCAACCTTCAATACTAACGTTCATCCAAACCTAACTTTCAACTCCAATGTCCACCTAAACCCAATGTGCACCCAACCCTAAACTTCAAACCAAGTTTTATCCAAGCCCAAATCTCAACTCCAATTCCACCCAAGCCTAACAGACACCCCAAGACCAACCTCCAATACATAATATAGTCAAACCTTCAACTCCAATGTGGGCACAACCCAAATCCTGCCCAAGCACAACTGTCAACGCCAATGCCTGCCCAAGTTCAAACCCACCCAAGCACAAATGCCATCCAAGTTCAACCTCCAATGTTTGAAGCCCAACTGTCCACCAATGTCCACACATCCTACCTCTCACCCAATCCAAACTGTCAACATCAAGTCCGCCCAAACCACTTTTCAACCAAAGGCAAGAGTCAACTCCAATGTTTGACCAAGCTCAAACCCACACAAGCTCAACTGTCATCTAAGCTCAACCTCCAAAGCCTGACACACAACCATCTGCCAATGTTTGCCCTGCGCACTACTCACGCAAGCCCAAGTGTTCACTAATATCCACCCAGCCACCCCTCACCCAATTCCAACCATCAATGCCAATGTTTGCCCAAGCTTAAACCCACCCAAGCCCAACTGTCATCCAAGCTCAATCTCCAATGTCTAATGCCCAACCATCCGTCAATGTTTGTCCAGCCCTCCCCTCACCCAATCCCAACAGTCAAGTCCAACTTCCTCCCAGCCCAGCCTACCCCTCACCCAAACCCAACTGTCAACTCCAGTGTCTGTCCAAGCTCAAACCCATCGAAGTCCAAATGTCATCCAAGCTCAACTTCCAATACCTGATGCCCAAATGTCTGCCAATGTCCACCCAGCTCAACCCTTACCCAATCCCAAGTGTCAACTCCAATGTCTTCCCAAGCACAAACCCACTCAAGCCCAACTGTCATCCAAGCTCAACCTCAAATCCTAATGCCCAACCATCCATCAATATCTGCCCAGCCCTTACCCATCCCAACCTTTAACGTCAAGTTCCTCCCAGCCCAGCCCACTCCTCACCCAAACCCAACCATCAACTCCAATGTCTGCTCAAGCTCAAACCCAACTAAGCTCAACTGTCATCCAAGCTCAACCTCCAATGCCTGATGCTCAACCGTCTGCCAATGTCTTCCCAGCCCAACTCTCACCCAAGCACAACAATCAACACCAATGTCTGCCACAATCCAGCTTCACAGAAATCTCAATCTCTGCCCACACACTTTCAGCTCCTTACCCATCAACAGCTATCCTTAAATCCATTCCTGTCTCCAAACTGCTAGATTCCTCTCCTACATGGATTCCATCCCTATTCTAAATCCTACCCACTCAAACCCAAAGCTAGCCCCATGTCCAAACATCACTCCCCAGATCATCTTAAGTCCATCTCACTAGGTCCTTCCCCCCTCACACATTCTCTACCTTATACCACATCTATTCTGGGGCAGATAAGAGGGGGTAGTAGAGGTCAGTAAGCAAAGGGCCCAGGCCAATTTATTTCAGGAAATTAAAATATATTTCCTTGGTCTTAATTATAGCTTTGGGAAAGTTTTGGTGAAATAGTTTCCTTTCAAATCTAATTTAAAGCATACAAGTAGTAGTGCATGAAAGCATGCTGATCTGGTGGGATCTAATATAGTGGGGTCCTGCTTTCTGAAAATCTATAGCCACCTGTCAGTGGTCTGCAAAGAAAGCAAGATTTAATGAAGGGAGATCCCCTATGATTTGGGATGCTTTCTATACCCAGGAGCCCAAGCTATATGTGCTTAAGGATCCTCCGGCCTCCCCATATCCTGACTACCAGGATCTCTACCTTTCACCACTGATGCCTTGGTCTGAGCTGGAAATGGGTGTCAAGACACAGTCATTGGTAGCATGGATCGGAGGACAGAACACTGGCAGCTGTGCACTAGCAGCATGGCACCCCTCCTCCTACCACACTGAGACCATCCGAAGCCTCACACCCTGCTTCTGTCCCTACCCCAATCTTCTGCAGCTGGTGCAACAGAAAATGTCCCCTTGAGCTGGATGTAGTTTATTCTATTCAACTGGACCATGCTCAGCTTCAGAGCAGCCCAAAGGAGACCACCATACTCACCACAGGGCTCTCCAGATCCAGAAGCTGAATTTCCATTGCATATTCTCTCCACCATTGGAATATAAGCAAGGGGTGCTAATGTTGCTACTTGGGTGTTGCAAGCAGTCAGCTAGGAGCAGACCTGAATAAAGTGATATCCCCGTGGGTTCTTTATAAAGGGAAGTCCTGAGCTGCCACTCTCACCCCATTCTTTTATTTTTGGTAATTTATTTATTTATTTTTAATTTTTTTTATTTAAACACCTTGATTACATACATGATTGTGTTTGGGTTTCAGTCATGTAAAGAACACCACCCATCACCAGTGCAACATTCCCATCACCAATGTCCCAAGTCTCCCTCCTCCCCACCCGACCCCCGCCTGTACTCTAAACAGGCTCTCCATTTCCCTCATACATTCTCATTATTAGGACAGTTCAAAATGTAGTTATTTCTCTAACTAAACTCATCACTCTTTGTGGTGAGCTTCCTGAGGTGAGCTGGAACTTCCAGCTCTTTTCTCTTTTGTGTCTGAAAATTATTATTGCAAGAATGTCTTTCATTTTTCTTAAAACCCATAGATGAGTGAGACGATTCTGCGTTTTTCTCTCTCTCTCTGACTTATTTCACTCAGCATAATAGATTCCGTGTACATCCATGTATAGGAAAATTTCATGGCTCCATCTCTCCTGACAGCTGCATAATATTCCATTGTGTATATGTACCACAGTTTCTTTAGCCATTCGTCTGTTGAAGGGCATCTTGGTTGTTTCCAGAGTCTTGCTATGGTAAATAGTGCTGCAATGAATATAGGTGTAAGGAAGGGGTTTTTGTATTGTATTTTTGTGTTCCTAGGGTATATTCCTAGGAGTCTCACCCCATTCTTCACACCTTTTGAAGAAATAAAATGGATTGTTTTTTTAGGGAGATGGCATTTTATGAGTCCAACATTTTTTAGGGTTTATCAATATTAATTTCATTGAGACAAAAACTAACAAAAGGATTTTATTTATTTATTCTCTTGAGATTACAAACTGCTTCCTACCCTTTTTTAAAGCAGGTTTCTCATGGAGAGTGAACTTGAACGTTTACCCTGTTGTTGCAGGAGTTTTAAATGCTCTTCGGGAAAGGACTGTATGGGTGCAGGCAGCCCACTAGAAATTGCAAGTTCCCAAAAATATCTCACTGAAGATGCAATTTTGGGTTGGAAGGAGAGTACAGTGGGTAGGTTTCTGGCCTTGCTTATGAACGACTGGAGTTCAGTGCTAGGCACTCAATATAGTCCCTGGGGAACCTCAGGAGTGATCTCTGAATATAGAGCCAGAATTTAGCTTTGAGGACCACCAGGTGTGACCCCAAACTCCCTCAAAATCTGTAATGCAGGTTTGCATCTCTCCAAAGTCATGACACATCATGACACAGTTGATGCTCATCCCTAGCTCAGTCCTGCTAGAATATCAAATTTTCAGAACCTTCAGATACCTTTGCCGTGTCTTCAGTGACAGAATGCATTTCTTTTCTTTATTTCAGGTAGCAATAAACAGGATTTTATACTGTTTAATAAAAATGTTAAATTCAGGGCCAGATAGAGTGAATAGAGCATTTGCCTTGCATGCTGCCTATTTGGGTTCAATTCCCTCATCCCTGAGCTCTCAGGATAGAAAAATGTAAAAACAAAACCCACATAAAAAAAAACGCCCACAAATTTAAATAAAAGGTGTCTGAGTAACCAGCCCCGAGAGAGATGCCCCACCTAAGGATCCTCACAGCACCATTTCCCTGCTGCTCTGCCTTCAGGCAGGGTGAGATGGTGGGAGGAGCTGTTTGGGCTGTACTAGCTTTAGTTTTGGAGCACTCTCCTCCGTCCTGAACTTAATCTCATTCTGTATTTGACTGGGAGCACTAGTTTCATTCCTCATCTTTCTCTTAAAAATATAAAAGTATTGGGCCTGGAGAGATAGCGCAGCGGCATTTGCCTTGCAAGCAGCCGATTCAGGACCAAAGGTGATTGGTTCGAATCCCGGTGTCCCATATGGTCAGTCCCCTGTGCCTGCCAGGAGCTATTTCTGAGCTGACAGCCAGGAGTAACTCCTGAGCACCACCGGGTGTGCCCCCCCCAATATATATATATATATGTATGTATGTATTAAGGGATGCTGGCAGTGCTGAACTGAACTTAATTCTGTAATTCTAGAAAATTGTGACATTAAGGTGGACATTACTCCTGAAAATTAGAGCCTTCCATTAGTTTTGGAGATACACTCTAATGCTTATATATATGGAAGTATAATAACCATCCAGCACTTCACAGGGAATTTTCTTGACAACTATTAAAATGTATCCTCTTAGCAATTTCCAATTACAATATTTCATTACAATATTAGCAATTTTCATTGTAATATAAGCTATAGGTGTGGAGGTAATTCTGTGAAGTCTTAGTTTGCAGTTTCACACAAAAAAGTCACTGGAGAAAAATACATTTTCAGCTAGGGATTATTTAGCAGCTTCTTGAATCTTATTGAGTTAGCTAAACTTCTAGCTCTCTGCTGCTTTCCCTGCCACTTTTATTAGCCAGAGCTTAACATAAATCACCTGAGGGGCAGGGTTGATGTAATTAAGGGTATTTTTTTTGCTAATTAACTCAAAAAGATGAAAGGAAAAAGTAAAGTGATTTTACATATTTATGACAACA